>NC_083594.1:30573038-30921163 GCF_027579695.1 Neoarius graeffei
CGGACATCCACTCCGGAGATTACAGATCTCTCACACCAGCGCCGATCCGGATCCGGGACAGGAATTCCTTCTCCCCTATACTCACTTCCTGGTTTTCACTGCTGCTTATTTAAAAGGCCGTTCTCAGACTCCGTTTTTGCCAGAACGTCTCGTTTGCTTCTCTAGCCGTTTCTGTGCCTCTCTTGCTCCTCATGGTTTTCCTCTCTAGCTATTTTCTCTTGTCCATGGTTTTTGCACTAGCGTTTTTCTGGTTCTTGTTTTTTTGCACTAAGGGTTATTTCTGGTTCATGGTTTTTGCACTAAGGGTCTTTTCTTGTTTATGGTTTTGTGCGCTAGCGTTTTTGTCTTTGCCTGTCTCATGTTTTTGTCAAGTTGTTTGTTCTCATTTTGTTCGGACTATTTTTGCTATTTGTTTTTCGTCCTGTTTGTTTATCTTTTGTCACACCCTTTCTTCCCTGTATTAAATCATCTTATTTATTGGATTACTATCTGTGTTCTGTTTTTGGATCCTAACTTCACCATACCTCCACCAGCCCAAACAGAAAAAGAAAATAAAACTGTCAAACACTTAATTAAAATTCTCATCTCATCTCATTATCTCTAGCCACTTTATCCTTCTACAGGGTCGCAGGCAAGCTGGAGCCTATCCCAGCTGACTACAGGCGAAAGGCGGGGTACACCCTGGACAAGTCACCAGGTCATCACAGGGCTGACACAGACACAGACAACCATTCACACTCACATTCACACCTACGGTCAATTTAGAGTCACCAGTTAACCTAACCTGCATGTCTTTGGACTGTGGGGGAAACCGGAGCACCCGGAGGAAACCCACGCGGACACGGGGAGAACATGCAAACTCCACACAGAAAGGCCCTCGCCGGCCACGGGGCTCGAACCCAGGACGTTCTTGCTGTGAGGCGACAGCGCTAACCACTACACCACCGTGCCGCCCTTAATTAAAATTCTAATTCAAATAATAAACAATTAAAATAATTCAAATTACACATAATACTAATTCCTCATGATTCAAATTGAAATTTATAATTCAAATGAATCAAACTTGCAAAGTGTTAAACATTCACTGGAGAAATCTGTTGTTTTCTTATACTAGAATAAGGTAGAGTTAGTTGCTCAAAATGAAAAAAAAAAAATTTCCAGAGCAAAATTATTTTCTTTAAAAGGAAACCCTGGTGAAAAATAAATGTGCCAAGTGTACTAAAATTTAGCATACTTTTGTGTACTTGAAGCCACACTAATCATCAATATACTTCAAGTGTGTTTATGATTAGTTAACTTGAGGCATGCTATTTTGGAACAACTAATTTTGTACTAAATATATTTTAATTATAATTAAATTGTAGAAAAGTGCAACTTGAAGTGTATTTAGTGTACTTTTATGTGCTAAATTACACATAGCTTTCACTTAAAGTATATTTTAGGATAATATTTCTATAAAGTGTAATCTAGTATAATTATTTTCAAGTGTGTTAAGTGTTAGCATGAAAGCGTGATGTTAGTATACTTTTTATATATTTACAAAAAGCACAATTTGTGTAAGTACATTTTCAATATCTCATCTCATCTCATCATCTCTAGCCGCTTTATCCTTCTACAGGGTCGCAGGCAAGCTGGAGCCCATCCCAGCTGACTACGGGCGAAAGGCGGGGTACACCCTGGACAAGTCGCCAGGTCATCACAGGGCTGACACACAGACAACCATTCACACTCACATTCACACCTACGGTCAATTTAGAGTCACCAGTTAACCTAACCTGCATGTCTTTGGACTGTGGGGGAAACCGGAGCACCCGGAGGAAACCCACGCGGACACGGGGAGAACATGCAAACTCCACACAGAAAGGCCCTCGCCGGCCCCGGGGCTCGAACCCAGGACGTTCTTGCTGTGAGGCGACAGCGCTAACCACTACACCACCGTGCCGCCCTTAATTAAAATTCTAATTCAAATAATAAACAATTAAAATAATTCAAATTACACATAATACTAATTCCTCATGATTCAAATTGAAATTTATAATTCAAATGAATCAAACTTGCAAAGTGTTAAACATTCACTGGAGAAATCTGTTGTTTTCTTATACTAGAATAAGGTAGAGTTAGTTGCTCAAAATGAAAAAAAAAAAATTTCCAGAGCAAAATTATTTTCTTTAAAAGGAAACCCTGGTGAAAAATAAATGTGCCAAGTGTACTAAAATTTAGCATACTTTTGTGTACTTGAAGCCACACTAATCATCAATATACTTCAAGTGTGTTTATGATTAGTTAACTTGAGGCATGCTATTTTGGAACAACTAATTTTGTACTAAATATATTTTAATTATAATTAAATTGTAGAAAAGTGCAACTTGAAGTGTATTTAGTGTACTTTTATGTGCTAAATTACACATAGCTTTCACTTAAAGTATATTTTAGGATAATATTTCTATAAAGTGTAATCTAGTATAATTATTTTCAAGTGTGTTAAGTGTTAGCATGAAAGCGTGATGTTAGTATACTTTTTATATATTTACAAAAAGCACAATTTGTGTAAGTACATTTTCAATATACTATTGAAAATATGAATATACTTTAAATACAATAAAGTACATTTATTTTTCACCAGGGAACTAAAAAAGGAAAAAACAAAAACATTGTAAAGTTGGAATCCAACCCAAATCACAAAGTTTGAACCCATGCAAAAAATGTAAGCGTGCTAGCTAAATAAAATACATACATACATACATACATACATATAAACATACATACATAAATACCATTACATACTTGAATTTTTCTTGGAACTTGGCCTTTTTCTCATTTTGCTTTTCCATTAAAACACTTGGTGCCTTCATCAGAGCAAGACATCTGGTCTTCATTCGTCATGGATTCCGCAACGCCGCGGTCAGCGCGTCCTTCAATGAGGCCCCGGAACCGGCGGCACGGACCGATCCCTCGATTGTCGCAATCTCACCATCGGAAACATCTTTATCCACTTTGTGACAGAAAAAAAGTTGTCGTCATCATCATCTGCCCCAGACAGTCTTTGGCTTTCTTCCATTTCGTGCCGCAGGATGATATCTTTAAATGCCCAAGTGTCAATAAAAACAACTCGCGAACAACTTCTGTCAAAAGCTCCTGCACCGGTGGGTGAAAGGTCATTCAGTCTCGAGAAATCTCGCTCTACAAGTCAGCTGACCTATGTCAAATCTCGTGACAGCAGCTGCGACAAGTAAACAACATGGCACCTCCGTCTGCAAAACGCCAATTCGGATCGTTTTTGCACCGTCTGACGGTGTATCTACTATGGAATATTTTTGGAGCGATTACAACGGATTTGATGATCACACACATTGTCACGTGGTGTTGCTGGGATGTTTTCACGGAGAAAAGATCGTTTTGAGAAAGACTGCATGTTGTGCAGTAGCATACAAGTGCATGGCCTAAGTGTGACTTGGGGCTCAATCGGCATTTCGGTAAGGTGGCGCACACCGTGAGTAAGAGGGCGCAGCGCCCCTGTTTAGACGAAAGCATGCTGACCATGTATTAACTTGTCCTAACCATCACCTTTTTATTATTATTACTACTATGTATTTAATAGTTCAGTGAAAGAAAAGTGGTAGTCACTCCCACGCACAATGGACGCATGCAACGGACTTTCACTCACACACATGCTCTGAACAGTGCACGCCTCTAATGACAAGCACCTGCCCTGAATTAAGCACAATCAGCATGCACGCAAAAGGACATTGCCAACACCTACACAGTGTGTAGTATTGCATTGGTAATGATGATCCATTACCAAGCCGTTGTTACTGCATTGTCTTCCTGATTGTTGGCTCTCATTTCTGTGTTCTGATCTTGTCCTGCCCAGTTTATTCCGTTTGTGCCTTGCTCAACCCTTTTGCCTGTTTATCGTTATTGATTCAGCCTGCCGTTTTGGACTGCATGTCTTATTATAAAAGAAACAGACACTGTTCTTGCACATACATCCATCACCTCTCCAATCAACCTGCGCTTACTGTCAGTGGTTAACAAAGTTTATCAAAAAGCAGGTATTATGATTATTATGCTTTAATGATGTACAATTTTTTCAATAAAACTCAAACTTTAACAATAAACAAAAACTATCCAATGCCCCATTATGGCCCATGTGCTGTTATAACCCATAACCTGATCTGCAATTTCAAGAGTTAGACTCCCTCAAATTCAAGAGCTTCTGGAGGAAATAAAGTCTTGATTAATCCAGTAAAATGTGAAGTATAAATTAATTTAAAAGAAATGAAACGGGGGGGGGGGGGGGGGGGACCACCCCCCACAAGTTGGACATGATAAGGGTGACAATCACGTTGTGAATGAAAAACTGAGAGTTCACACACATGACACTGTTAAACTCACCTCAACATGTCTTTTACAATCATTTACCCCACCATGGGCAATGCTAAAATCACTGTTATGAACAGTACAGTGCACAACACAGTCATTATTTTTACCCCTATTAGGCAAGGGTACACTTTTGTGTAGTCTGCAATGAAGTGCATTCTGGTTTTTTGGGGCACTCTGCCATGACACTCCTGGATACAATGAACTGATGGACTCTCAGTCTGGGGGAGAGGACGTAAAGCCCGCCCACACAGAACACTGGTCTGTCTTGCCAAGTAGACCAATCAATCAGGACGTGTGCCCTCTCTTGGTCTGGGAGGGATGACGTAAAGCCCGCCCACACAGAACACTGGTCTATTTAGCAAAACAGAGCAATCAGCATGCGCTCGCGCTCTCTTTTTCAAGGAGCAGCTATCAATATGCAGGAGACTCCTGGAACTTTCGGGAGAGTTGGGAATAATTCACCTTGTTCCGTCGGACAAGCAGATGCAGGTTTGACTTGTCCAGACCGAACATTTAGTTGCCCTGTCCAGTCGGACTAGCATCAACATCGAGCCCTGACAACGGAGTCAAACAGGTTGAGCAGTGTGCAACTGACCGTAACAATCAGTACGTTTACATGCACATCCAAATCGAGCTGCTGTCGGTAATCAAGCTAAGGGTCCCAGCAGGGGTGCCAGAGAAATCCAATCCTACATGCACACAATGAAATCGAGCTATTGTGTGAGGTACATTGTGCACCCGAGCCACAGGTGGCGCTACACGCCCCATCATGTTGGTACACTTCCGGTTGTCGTCATGAAGAGCTATTCAAGCGTATAAACAAAGTTATCAGTTCCGTGTTCACAAGAAATTTTACTGGTCTAAATCACTACAAATTGCTCTAATGACAGATCTGATGACATTTCCTGTACATTTTATTTATCTTTTTATTACATCCACCTGCCAAGGGACTACAGGCGGAAATTAGCATGTACTCCTATAACCTGGTACAGACATCTGTCCTTACCACAAGGATAAATGTTTAATTTGTACACTGTCCCTTTTAAAAATAAAATAAACTCTAAAAAGTGTTTGTAGTTTGTATGTACGAACAGAAGTGTTCCTAATAAAGTGGGCGGCTAAGGTGAAGTGTCATGCCGACCGAGGCTTTTTTTTTTTTTCCGATCGAGGTTGTTGTGTTTCCTGCTTGTGGTCTCGTCACTCGTCACTTCCGGAAGGGGCAGTGCTGAAGTAAGTAGCTGGACTACGTAGCTCGATAGGGTATACATTAGGGCTGCACGATTATGGAAAAAATGATAATCACGATTATCTTGATCAAAATTGTAATCACGATTATTAATCACGATTATTCTTGATGTTCGGGAAATCACTTAAATTTTATTTCACTATATTCAAACAAACAATATGAACAGCTTTCAGTGCAGAATGAAATTTAAAAGAGAAATTCTGATTTCCAAATGACAAATAAATTAAATTTATCCAAGAAATTACCAAAGGATGAAGGAACTGAAAACTCAATTGCAACAATTACATAGCATTATACTGAGGCCTACAAGTTTTTAAGCTAGAAAGACCAGCCTATCAACATGCTCTGGCTTTAAACATGAGCGAAGGCAGGTCACAACATTGCCTCCAGTGCTAAATACTCTCAATCTGTTACTTACTCTCACGCTATCACCCCTTGAAGATACCGCCAGTGTTGCCAGACACTGCTGACGTTTTCCAGCCCAAAATATGTTCAAATCCGCCAAAATGCATTTAAAACCACCCAATCTGGCAACACTGGATACCACTGCACTGAAGCTCTGCACACTTGGCTTGCTTGCTTATTTAGGCGGAGTAATGAAACCTTACATGCGTCGGTTCGCCCCCTAATGGTTTGGCGGAGTTCTGGTCAAAAAGTGCTTGATCACATATGCAGCAGAGCTCGCATTTTAAATGGAAATAAATCGCGATTTTCATTTAATTTAATCGTGGCAGCCAAAATCGCGATTTTCGATTAAATTCGATTACCGTATTTTTCGGACTATAAGTCGCACTTTTTTTCATGGTTCAGCTGGCCATGCGACTTATACTCCGGTGCGACATATATGTTTTTTTTTTTTTTTTCACCGCGGAATAACTGGAGCTGATGCTGAGTCTGACGACAGCCACGCAGAAGAGGAAACGGCGCTTCATCTGCCGCTGGAGGCAGAGTTGTTCAGAAGCGACACCGAGGATGAGGAATTCAATGGATTTGCTGATTTGGAGTGAACTCATCAGCTTGATAAACTTGATTGACCTGTGTTTTATTATTAATGATAGGCCTATAGTGATTTAAATAAGTTATGTAGTGATTTTAGGCAGTGCTTAATTTGTGAAGTGGGAGGTCCCAGAACGCAGGAGGTGGGTGGGTCCGGCTACTCAAAAAAAAAAAAAAAAAGGCGGGGGATGGTTTACTATAACTTTACGCACACGCGCTTATTGTGTGTGTAAAATAATAATAATAATAATAATAATAATAATAATAATAATATCAGACATTATGATCTTAGAAAAAGCTTTAGTGACAAACAGTTACAGACAGTAATATGTCGTGATATTATATTATAAAATATTAATTTTTGTTAGTCTATATATTAAATTATATATTACATTTATCTTCTAAAATAACAGACTGTACTCATCACAACCGGTTTATTTCACCATTGGAGATCAGATCACACAAGACATGAGTTAAATGACTCATTTTAAGGATTTAAGTAGGGGATTTAAAAGCGGTTGTTGTTTGTTTGTTTTTTTTCACTAGACGGTTGTTTTTACTACCGTACCTGTCTTTGGAGATGATATACCTATAGCCTACTTGACCTCTGATTTGATGAAATAAAATTCGACAAAAATGAAGAATGACACTCCTCGATGATGACTACAGCTTTAATAACACAGATGAAAGAGCCATGGGGCGATAATAAGCCCTACCGGTAAAAATATTCTAAAAGCAAACTGATTAATGCATCAGTAATAGGCTACTAATATTAGTTATAATAATAATAATAATAATAAAGGCTATTAGTAATAACGATAGTGATAGTATTAAAGATAGTAGTAGATATTTAAAATAATCAGACTAGGCTACTTACAGGGCAAAGGGCGCGTTATCACTGCTCAGCTGTTCGTTTATTAAATAAACAATGCAGTCGCGCAGTAACCGCGCGCCGCTTATCAGATACAATCACAGATTCTATGGATAGAATAACCCTTCAAAAAAGTGCGACTTATAGTCCGGTGCGACGTATATATGTTTTTTTCGTCTTCATAATGCATTTTTTGGCTGATGCGACTTAAACTCCGGAGCGACGTATAGTCCGGAAAATACGGTAATTGCGCAGCCCTAGTATACATGCACTAAGTAGCTCAGCAAAAATCGCATAATCTAGGTCGTGCAGCTCGATTACGAGAAATCAAGTTCGGTTCAATTTCAGCCTAGCTAAGGTGTTTCCATGCCATTTAGAACTTCGATTTCAGTCGAGCAACGGCAGAAATTCGATTTTCTCTATGTGCATGTAAACGCACTGACTTAACCAAAATAGTTTTTCCTGCCTTAGTCAATTTATTTCCATTTCACATGCACACAACTGTTCTAAAGTTAAGTCTGTTTGTGTGGAACACTCTCGAACTGTAGCTTCATTACTACACTCTGGTTCCACCTTGACATTTTGCACAGGACTGGGTTCCTCCGATAACAAAAGCAAAGCTTCAGCACTCTCTGCTTATAATCTTTTCTGTTCTTTCAGGATAGATCATGCATGTTGCTCCTTGTTGGGTTTTTTACTGAATTATGTCCAAGTTGCTTACTTGGTGCCCAATCTGGGTTTTCCGTGTCAAATAAGGAAGCTGGCTCATCTGTAAGAAAATCAAAGACTTTCATGAAGAAGCCAACTCGAATTCGAACAGAAATAAAATGTGATTCTTATGCAAACTCTTCCATATTCAAGACTTCCTATTTTTTTTTTTAAATACAAGTTCTTACCTAAAATAAAGTGATCACTAGAAACTCATGTATTTGTAAACTTCTCTGGAGTTTTCAGGCTTAGATCCTCTTGTTGTGTTCTCTTTATAATCACTCATTTCTTCATTGTCCTTGAAGCATTTGCTTCTCTAGCATTTCTCTTGACAGCAGGGAGACTGCAATAACTTTTATCCATTTCTCTATTTGGACAATTGGAACAACCAAAAACGAACCATATTTAAAATAGAGTAAGCCATGATCACAAGAAAGACAGTGCTTGTTTGCCCCCCCCCCCCGGTGAGATTATCACGATGCGTGACGTCATGTGCAAGGCATCTATAGGAACTTGTTCTTGATTCTAAGATTCCTGTTCTTGGCTGGTAGGAGTGGAACCCAGTGTGGTCTTCTGCTGTTGCATGAGTAGATGTTTATCTGTTCACCATGCTTGTAAAGAGTTGCCTTTCCTTCCTGGCAGCTCGAACCAACCTGGCCATTTTCCTCTGACCTCTCATCAACAAGACATTTCCACCCACAGAACTGTCGTGCATTGTTTATTTTTCACAACATTCTGTGCAAACTCTAGAAACTGTTTGTGGCAGCCAGGGTGAGGTCTAGCGTCAGCTGTGAACGACAAGGTGTCAGGTTGAACCAGCAGGTAACATATCACAAGTTACACCTGTGTCTAATTACTGGCTGCCTATAGAGATCTTGCATGTGACGCCACAGCCAATCCAGATTGTAACAGACGCCATCTTGTCGGTCAAACGCCATATTTCCAACTTCTACTTCTGGTTCTACTTCTGCTTCTACCTTTTCTTCTGGAAAACCCTACTATATACAATTCTACTACAACTGCTGCAGCTACAAGCTCTCCCTACCTGTGCACGTTTATGTTTTTTGTGTGCATTTTTTGCGTGTTGTTCGTCTGTACCGGACTTCAATATTCACTACAACCGTATGGACTTACTGGACATTGGTTTCCAGCAGAAAATGACGGTTTGTAGCGATTTCCATTGCATGCACAACACTCCGGACGAGATAGTGTGACCTGCGGGGTCTCCGTGGATTGTTATCAGGTCTGGCAGGCGAAGGAGGCGGCGTCGGGAGAGGAAGCAAAAGCAAGGCTGCAGAGCTGGCCTGTTGACTAAGCTCAGAAAACAGCCACTCAAATCTCCACTGCCAAGCCTCTATCTCTCCAACACCAGATCCATGGTAAACAAGACGGACGATTTGGAATTACAGCTGGAATTACCTTATTCTATTCTATAATCGGCTGGTCAGTGCTATACTAGATACTACTGATATATCTAGTATCAGTACTAGTAATACTTAAGTGACTTACCCGTCCAATGAGGATTGTTATTTTCTTGTTTACAAGATGCCACATCTGAGGGGGGCTGACAAATCCTGAATTTCTGTAAAGATAACTGTCCAGAGATTTATAAGCACGCAGTGCTTCACCACTGACAGGGATCCCAGCAGTAATTGAAAAAAATAGAGGAATGTAAGAAACTATCAGCAGGGGTCAAGGGGGCTGCAAGCCCCCTGAAGCTGTTGAGATTTTAACATTTAAAGATGCTATAGAACATTTTTTACATAGATTTAACATAGAAAAGCAACAGAATTTAACAGTAATGTGTATCTATTTGATGCCATATTTTGTAATCAATGACATAAGTGGCAAAAAAAAAAAATTGTTATTTATAAAAATCAGATGAAAATGTAGCTTTGAAGAATATACTTCTTCTAACCCGGACACTGTTCCGCTATCTCTTTTATGGACGATATCTTTTTTCCACGACATATTCAGGGCTGTGAAATTGTAAATAAGAAATCCGAGGAAAGGGGGGGGGGTCTGGGGGGCACAGGCCCCCAGCATAAGCCGGGGGTCTGGGGCCCACAGGGCCCCAGACACCAAGCCATTTTAGGTGTTATATGGTGTATTCTGAGCATTTCCTGCAAGTAAAAAATTGATCTCAAGTAAATATTTGACTAGTCTTGGTCTTCATTTTGCCATATAAAATACCTATCAACAGTTTCCTCTTTTAAAATGAAAGATCCATGTAAAATACCTTGAAATAAGTGCCTATGTATTTTATCTCTTAATCAAAATAAAAGTAAAAAAAATGTGTAAATAACAATTTAAAGAAATGTTAATAAAAGAAAACTTTGATAGGCCTTTCAAAATGACTTTGTGAAAAATCATGCTCAATATTTAAGTGAGAGATACCTGTTGTCTTCCAAATTACACTTAATTCTTGTATTATGTCCTGGCTTTTTCCAAGAGTCTGTCACAATGTCTCTTGTCTACAGAGCAAAAGTTTTAAAAAAAACTAATGTTTCTTATCTAATATATTATTTACATCTTTTCTTTTACTTCTGGCTCCTTCTATTCCTCTTTGCATCACTCCCAGCTATTTCTTTCAATTCATCTTTCAGTAAGGCTATTAGTTATTAGTTCTATAGTATTTGCATTCCTCTATTAAAGCTATTTACAAAATGTTCATAGTCTGTCAAACAGCATCTAATGAAAGTCTTTTAATTTTCTTTTCTTTAACACCATCTCTTTCAATTTTGCAAAGTTGTTCTTTTTCATCTTTTCCTTCAGTCTGTCTGTGTGTTCTTTTCTAGCCCTCTTTGCATCTCTCTCAAACACCTCCTTAGCTTTCCTTTTTGATGGCATCTTGACTATGTCTGATCTTACACCCTGTAAGTACAAAATTCACGTACGCGGTGCCAGGTCACACAATAGCTATTTTTAGCTCTGTCATGCACAGTTGCAGTCAAGACGTGTTCCACGCTCAGCTGGCATAAAACTCCGCGAGTCCGGCTGTATTGAGCCGCCGGTCTCGTGCAAGGCGATTAAAACCGACTAGACCCCCCCCCAATGATTTTTAATGCAAAAATGGACGTTTTGTGAAGATATTTTTCGCGACAGAATCCGCGGAAATTTCACAGCCCTGCATATTGAATTAAGTTCAACGCATTAGAAACAAAAGCACGAACGGAGTTAAAACATTTTCTAGCAAATGGGTGCAGCCATATTGTTTTCTCGTTCTATCGCGTACAGTCTCGCGGTATTTACATCAATTTAACTTCCGAGTGTTCCCGAATGTCAACGAGAACAAACGAAGCTGACAAAAACATCACTAAACAAGCAAACCAAATCAGAACGTATTCTGCTGGTCATTTTACTTAAACATTTTTAACGGATATACAAGAGATTAAAAAAAAAAAAAAAAAAAAAAAAAACCCACCACCACTTTGGCTAGAAAAATAGCGGAATTCCGCTAAATAGCGGACGTCTGGGATCCCTGCACTGAACAGCGAGGGAAAGTTAATGAGGTAATTATACACGTCTGGGTATTCCACCTCTGGCAGTTCAATATCCACTGAAACGGTTGTGAAAACAACGTCCGGTAAGCCATAAGGGTCACTAATCTGTAGGTCGTTTATTTTAGACATATATCTAGTTATCTGTTCATTAGAAAAATGAGCCGTGTAGTCCATCGGTTGAAATTTATCCATTTCGTACACGAGTGCAGCAGTATTCAGCGGTGTTTTTTACCGACAAGATGGCGGCTGTGTACTTTCCGGTCACGTGACTGCAAGATCTCTATTAACATGCATCTCAGCCCGTCTTTCAGATAGCCAGTAACGAGAGAGACAGCTGCATTCCCCAATGTGTGTGTGCATTCACGTGCTAAGTAGTCACTGAGAAGTGCAAATAAAGAATAAAGACCTGTTTGGAAGCCTGCCTCCCAGTTCCTCTGTATCCCAACATAGAAAGCTGCTACACTGTTGTGCATGAAAACCCCAGGGGATCAGCAGTTTCTGAAATACTCAAACCAGTCCCTCTGGCACCAACACCAATGGCACAATGAAAGTCAAGAGATCACAATTTTCCCATGCTGATGTTTGAAGTGAAGATTAACTGATGCTATCGATTTGTATCTGCATGATTTTATGCACTGGGCTGCTGTCAAGGGATTGTCTGATTAGATAACTGTATAAAATGGCAGGTGTATGGGTGTACCTAAAAAAAGTGGCCATTGAGTAAATTTAAAAAGGCACATCTCCAAAATCAGGCTGTTTTATCCTAAGGGGTTTTTAATAACATGCTAAAAATGGTATTGGGGGGGGGGAGAGATAAGTTTTTCAATAAAGAAACTCAAACTTTACAAATGCATCTCAGGAAATAATATAAAAATATAGACGCTAGCGTCGATAGTTTTCGGCATGTTTCTCCCCCCCCCCCGGGTGCCAACTCATCTGCCATAGTGAGGACAATGCTCCCTTCAAATCTCAAACAAACATCAACTTAGCTGTGTGGCAACCAAAGCAATAAATTTTGAAATGGGGGCACTATGTAGCTCATAAGGCCAACTTATTCTAACTCAATATCATCTAAAAAGATATCCCAGAACAAAATATCAGAAGAAGGACAATGGAGTCATTACTGTCCATGTCCAAATGGTGGCACTATACCAGAGGGTCACTTTGCACAGATCATCAGAAACATTATAACCTGTGAAGTTTGAGCCACATCAGGCAATGCATGGTGAATTTATGACATTTCCTGTTTGCGTGGTGTAACGCACAAATTTATTGGTTCGCCATTTCAACATTTGCAAGACATCACAAATCCCTTCACAACTCAAAGTCAGCAACATCTTGACATCATGCACACCAAATATGGCATGAACATACAAAACTGCCTTGGAGGAGTATGACAAAATGCACACCACCAAAAACAACTCACTTCCTGTTGAGGATGGCTAATAGAATGAATCCTGCAATTTTGTTCATCTTGGGGTACACCACACACCTACCGAATTTGACACGGACAGGTGAAACTATATACGGGGCAGAAGTCTCAATCGCTACGTTCACACTGCAAGGCTTAATGCTCAATTCCGATTTTTTTGTGAAATCCGATTTTTTTGTGAGGTCGTTCACATTAACAAATATATGCGACTTGTATGTGATCCTCAGTATGAACGAAAAGCGACCTAAAAGTGTTCCGCATGCGCACTGCAGGATACGACGACGTCACACGCAGTGAGCATGGCCAGTGTTTACGGAAGTAAAACCGCCCGGTTGCGGTATGACCCATCCAATCTAGCTTGAATAGCTGCATCCCCCCAAATGGAAATCAGCTCCCTAACCTCTGCGTCCTTCCATTGAGAAGATTCAGAACCTTCACAGCCTGAAGCGTCCCTCGCATTGATGTCATGCGCAGGGGCGCAGATACGTTTTTTGAACTGGGAGAGACAAAAAACTGGGGGGGGGGGGGGGACAAAGCTGCCAGCAAACCAACCCCAACCCCGATATGCCTGTCAAACTTGTTGTTAGTAACCATAGCAACCAAGCTCGAGCTCGCAACCTGTGCGGTCTGCGCAGCTCAACCAACCGAATATCAGTCTTTGTTTTATGTGAGTTGTTGCAACTATGTATACACTGCTGTGCACCTCAATAAACCGAATGGTAATTAGTCTTTTGATTTTTCCGTGAGGTTTGCCTTATACAAAGAAAGACAGCATAGACAGTTTTTCCTCCCTATAAGTGGGGGGGACCGAACGAGGTGAATTTAAATCTGGGTGGGACGAATCCCCCCCTCTATCTGCGCCCGTGATTATGCGCCATGTTGTTGTAACTTTGAGAGACCCGCCGCCTACTTCAGCGCAGAATAGTGACGTTTGTGGCTTGTTGATGACGTGTAATTCGAATGAATGCGACCTGGCGGTTCAGACTGAAGTCGCATATGAAAAGAGCGGATAGGAATCGGAATTAGGACCACATATCCAAACGGCCTGGGTCGGATTTGAAAAAATCGGATCTGTGTCGTTCATATTGTCAATAAAAGATCGGATACAGGTCACATATGGGCGAAAAGATCGGATTTGAGTCACTTCAGCCTGCAGTGTGAACGTAGCCAATGATGTGGGGGCCTGATGGAGTCTCACGGACAGCCCCAGGGCCACGCCTCTATCCTTGAGTAGCAGTGGCCTTTACTGATGTGTGTACCAAATTTCATGCATCAGAGTTTTTAGGCAATGGAATAATTACTGTCCAGTTTCATGTGGGTGGCACAGTGGTGTACTGGTTAGTGCTGTCGCCTCACAGCAAGAAGGTCCTGGGTTCGAGCCCCGTGGCCGGCGAGGGCCTTTCTGTGCAGAGTTTGCATGTTCTCCCCGTGTATGCGTGGGTTTCCTCCAGGTGCTCCGGTTTCCCCCCCACAGTCCAAAGACATGCAGGTTAGGTTAACTGGTGACTCAAATTGACCGTAGGTGAGTGTGTGAATGGTTGTCTGTGTCTATGTGTCAGCCCTGTGATGACCTGGCGACTTGTCCAGGGTGTACCCCGCCTTTCACCCATAGTCAGCTGGAATAGGCTCCAGCTTGCCTGCGACCCTGTAGAACAGGATAAAGCGGCTAGAGATAATGAGATGAGATGATGAGTTTCATGTGGTGGCATTATACCAGAGGGTCCAAATTGGGAATGTGGATGTCCTCAAAACCATTATATCCTATAACCTGTGAGGTTTTAGCCATATCTGGCAATGCAGGGCTCGAAATTCATACTTTTTTTTTTTTTTAAACCAGCCAGCCGGACTAGTTACCTTCCAAAGTAACTAGCTAAACAGAATCAACTAGCCAAAATTTGTTCATGTATGAATTTTACTTCTGTCAAAAATAACACAAAAGAGAGTAGTTACCATTGTTCATAACTAATGTGCATTTATTTCAAGACCCAAGTATTTTGATATACTGTTGTTAAATACATAAATGAGAACACAGAGCACCATAATATAATCCAAAAAAAAAAAAAAAAAATGCCAGATGACTGACCCCTTACTAGTTCTTTTAGGAACCAATTCGTCCACTTCCATTTTTAATTTGTCACTGAAATTGACAGAGCTTACACAGTAGCCTATGCAACACCAGCGATTGCACGAACTGAGTCAGCGCTGTAAACTGAAACTAGGAAATCTTCCCGCAAGTTCCTTTCCGGCATCAAGATGTTGCCCGGGATTGGTTGGCGAGTGCATGACGTTATTGTTTTTTTTTTTTTTTTCCCCTTAGGCAGCCTGTCACGTTACTGCCTGAGGGAAAGGGAAAAAACCACCGGAAAATGTAATCTGTGATTGGTTGAAGAGAGCAACTGGACTTGCTTGAAGATTCTTGAAAACGTTTCGCCTCTCATCCTAAAGGCATCCTCAGTTCTGTCTGACTAATAGGGGGTATCCAGTATTTATCCTCTCATGGATCATCATAGAATCCGAATCAGAATGCTGATGGCTGCATTGTAGGTGGCTGATAAAAGATGTCATAGACACCCACCTCTGTTCAATGATGGTCGTTCCAGGTTGACAAAAATGAACGATCCTCTCTGGCTAAGATGTCTGCCAGTTTGGTTGAAGAGAGCAACCAAATCACAGATTACTATGTACCTGGATGACTGAGATTCGTCACAGATATGTTTCTACGCACTTTGGGATGAGATCCCTATGAGAGGACTTCCAGAAAACTGGCAGACATCTTAGCCAGAGAGGATCGTTCATTTTTGTCAACCTGGAACAACCATCATTGAACAGAGGTGGGTGTCTATGACATCTTTTATCAGCCACCTACAATGCAGCCATCAGCATTCTGATTCGGATTCTATGATGATCCATGAGAGGATAAATACTGGATACCCCCCATTAGTCAGACAGAACTGAGGATGCCTTTAGGATGAGAGGCGAAACATTTTCAAGAATCTTCAAGCAAGTCCAGTTGCTCTCTTCAACCAATCACAGATTACTATGTACCTGGATGACTGAGATTCGTCACAGATATGTTACCACCGGAAAGTGTTTTAAACAAACGCAACAAACACGAAACAAACGCAAGTCAGCAGATGACCATAGAATACTCGACAGTTACAATATAATTTTATGTATATCTCACAGAATTTTCAGAGATATATCGAGTATATTCGATATATCGCACAGCCCTAGTCTGAATCTTCACTTCATATATATTTTTTTATTTTCAACTAGCCAGCCGGGCTGGCTAGTGACAGGAATTACCCGCCAAATGACAAATTAAGTCGCCTCGGGCAACCGGACCACCGCGAATTTCAAGCCCTGCAATGCATGGTGAATTTATGACACACTTCCTGTTTGCATGGCATAACGTTTACATTTAGTGGCTCGCCATATCAACATCTTACAAGATATCACAAATCCCTTCGCAATTTAAAGCAGATACAAAGAACATTTTTTTTTAAATAAATTTGAGTGGATAGTATCTCCATCCTTGAATCTTGTATGCTGCATAAATAGGAATAAAAATATACATTTGAGAGTTAAACTCGACCATAAAGTTGGGATTCGAGCTGCCCCGCTGAGTTAGCCATGCCCGAGTCCGTGACGTCCCTGCGGCAACCAGTTTTAAGGCCGACGCCTTTTACAGCTATAGACCAAAGTCATATAAATAAAAATTTATGGTGAAAGTAAGAAATATCATTACCGACTTGTTCAACTAAGACTGATTTGACTTTAGTGTGGGTTGACTCATTAAAACAGGATAGGTGTTATAACCAGGGCTCGAAATTAACTTTTTCTTTGTGTCCTCCAGTGGTCCCGAATTCTGTGTTGTATTGTCCCGAATGGAAGCAATAGCGTCCCCATTTTTTTCCTCTCTGAAATAACCAGTGGTTAATATTATCATATGAAGTTACTATTATATTTGTAACTATGCGATTTTGAACCCTTTATATCATTTTTACAATAAGTCACAAGACACAAGCAGCACATGTCCTATACATCATCTACTTCAAAATTACAGTTATTGCATTTTCAGTTTATTAAACTTTGGCAATCTCACTGTATGTATCTACCCATTTATTTAAAGGGGCCAACTAGCTCATTCAGAAAATGTTTCAACTCCCTACATCTGCAGTACACTTTAGTTGAAAATAAGACCCCTTTTATGTTCATTTCATCTACTTATACCTTGAATATCTGTTGGCACTTATAAGGCCAACTTATAATTTTCACCATTACCGTTATCCATTTTTATGAACTTTCCGTTATCCATTACCGTTATCCATTTTTATGAACTTTCCGTTATCCATTTTTATGCACTTTCCGTTATCCATTTTATGAACTTTCCGTTATCCATTTTATGAACTTTCGCTGCCGAAACGTGGGTGCAAATGTTAGCAACATCAACATAGTGCCAGGTCCTAGCCTAGTTGTGCTGCTGACTGTCTAAACTTTCTGAACTAGAAAGACACCAAGAAAACTCACTTATTCTGTTGAACGGTATCTTCCGTCAATATCATCCACATCATTCCTGTTGTATTTTATAACGTGCAACAGTGTTCATCAAGTTCATTCAGTTGCTAGCGTTGCCTGCAGACCAGGCGATGACACTTTGGATCCTGAAGGTCCCGGAGACGTTATGTCTGGGCTTTCAGTTTCTTCCCCGCGGTCGGTCCGCTTCAACCACTTAAGCATTTTTGTTCTGGCAAGAGTCGGCGCAGCGTGTGCGGTAGCAATTCCATTCCAAGTCCATATAATGCGGACACCGGCCGAAGATTCTAGAACAGAATGTGCTGCTCTGTAGCCTACGGATGCAGGTGCATCGAAAGTGTAGCTACTATGTATTTTTCGCTGTTAACGTTTTAAAATTAAAATTGACAAGTTCGGTGAATGTCTACGTATGTGTTACGGCTTTGTAAATAATATTAATGTAGAACTTTTTTTTTCTAGATCTATTTTTTTCCATTGTCCCGGGATTGTCCCAGATATGATAATTTTGTGTCCCGATGACATTTTTTATGGTCCCTGGGACGTCGGGACACCGTTAGTTTCGAGTGCTGGTTATAACTTATGCAACATACATGTACATGCATGCATTTTTCACTGATAAAACGTAAAAGGCTAATTAAATAAATCAGATGAACTGAGACAATCACATTCTGAAGCAAATTAAATAAATCTTATACTGGTAACTTAAACACACAATACAAGTTACATGTATTAACCTAAATGCAGGTAAACAACGTGTGTCGTTTGTTGGGGTTTTTTTTTTTTATCCAAATGAGAGTCGGAGCTTACCCATCTGTGTTCTCACTTCTTCAAGGCCGATCTTGTGGCCGATTGTTTTTGAAACAATCTGACTTTCAGTTGTTCGTTCAGTTCTCAGTTCATTCATTTCTTCCACGCAAGGGCAAGATGGCAACAATATCCAGTTTAAAAATAAGGCGGCTGCGACACTCATTCTCTCCATACTGTGTATTCCATCATTACTGCTCGGCTCAGGCAATCACTAAAACCCGGGACGGAACAGGAAGTCACCGGTTTTCGCAATAACCGCGGGGAGGACACTGCCCGAGCGATACGCCCCGTCCCGGGTTTTACCAACAACCCTCGGCTCATGCTCCTGGTACAACAGAACTCCCTTTTAAAAAATAAAATAAATACTTTCCTTTTCTTGTTTTATTTTTCTTTAATTGTTGGGACTGCACCCTCTTTCAATGCAGGCTTATAGCCAACGCTCCTCAACAGATCAGAGGTTTTGTACGAGTCTTCAGTAAAATGTGCAGAGCAGAGGACAGGCCACGTCATAAGCACCCAATCCATGAATTTCTCACAAAACGTGTCCAAATCTTTGCAGTTTGAACATTCTTGGGCCATGAACGCAACATGAATCCACCTTCTCTCGTGTTGCTGCACCGGCCAAAAACACATCTACGTGGCATGGTGATAAATTAGCTCAAAATGGAGGCTCAGAGTTGCAGTCAGCTCTGTTTTTTAGGCTACATCCACACGACAACGAGATTTTTTTTTTTTTAAGCGGGTAAAAATATTATATATATATATATATATATATATATATATATATATATATATATATATATATATATATATATATCATGTCCACATGGGCAACGGATCAATAAAATATCAGGCAACGCAACGCTTGCTGAAAACAATGCAATACACATGCCACACCTCTACACTGTAAGACAGTCCCATCGGAGACACCAGAACAATAGAAGAAGTAGGACGCATGCGCATAAACCCCTTCTTCTACCCGGCACTGAACTACTACTACCCCACTTCTGGGGTTCGCCATTGTTGCTGTTGTTACGAATGATGCGCGCGAGAGCACTGCTTGTTCTAGTCATGTGGTTGTGATGTCATCGTAAACAAATCCGTTCTACTCATCCAGACGACTTCGCAACGGCGCCGTTGCCAGATTTTTCCACTCCGGAAACCGTTCTCAAAAAAATATCGTTTTGGGGCACCCAAAACACTGGTGCCGTGTGGACGCCAGGCTGAAACGATAAAAAATGTTATCGGATTCACCTCAATCCGTTGCCGTGTGGACAGGGCCTTAGTATAGCGGAAATGGCGATGAGACCGATAGACTTCCTGTTGTGAGGTTACGAACGTCAAGGTCATTCACTCAGACTGCTACCTATATGAACCACTTTAATCGTAAAAATTATATTAGATTTATTGTTAACGCTTAAAACTATTCCTGTGCCATTCTTGAGGTCTCAAGTAGAGCCCTGCACTCCCGCGGGAGTCCTGCGGGACCCGACGCAAAGCAGTGTGGCGCGGGACAAATTTTGAAAGCTCATTGCGGGCGGAAGTGCACAATGCGGGAGCGGGCGGGAGAGGTGATAAGCTGCAGTATCGCTAACTAAAAACATGTTTAAAATAAAATTTATAAATTATTAATTTATGTCTATCATATATAATTTGTGCTGGATATTTTATTTGGCATTAATAAAAACATTTTAAGATGCCTAAATTTGCGGATGTGGTTGTGGCAGCAGGGGCGTGGCCAAGCAGCAGTCTGTGAATGGAGGGCGGGGTCGGGGAAGGTAAGTGGCTAGGTCATTACACCTGATGTCAATTTGTGTGTGTTTGTTTGTTGCAGGGATGGAGTATAAAGGGAGGGGGAGAGGAGAGAAGAGGGATTCGCTCCCCGACCACAACACGTGTGTGTGCGCGCGTGTGTGTGTGTGAGTGAGTGAGAGAGAGTGAATGAAAAAAAGCTGAAAAGGTCAATAAAGTGAGTGGTGTGCGTCCCGGGTTTCAGCACCACTGTAGTAATCCCCGATGTGGGTGGAGCACAGAAGCACGGCAGGCGAGAGTTCGTGTTCACACCCACTCACTTTATTGAGCTTTTCAGCTTTCTTTCTTTCACTCGTTCACTCACACACACACGCGTTGTGGTCGGGGAGCGAATCCCTCTTCTCTCCTCTCCCCCTCCCTTTATACTCCATCCCTGCAACAAACAAACAAACACACACACACACACACACACACACAAATTGACATCAAGTGTAATGACCTAGCCACTTACCTTCCCCGACCCCGCCCTCCATTCACAGACTGCTGCTTGGCCACGCCCCCGCTGCCACAGTGGTCTAATCTCGCGTACGTTTCCAATTCCTTTCCGCTCTTCCGTGTTTGAGATCTCCGATCATGGCAGAAGAGCAGAGCTCCTCTAGTGAAGCTCACAATGGGTATCTCTGTAAAGCCTCAGCTGCGCATGCCGCCTGGCAACGCGCACCCTCGCTACGTGCGCTAGGTGAAGGATCGGTCAGTGGCGAGCTCAGCATGTTTAATTCCCCAAGCCAATGGCAAGAACTTTCGTGAGAAATAACGCGAACGTCTGCATCATGCGGGATTTGCGGGCGGGAGCAGGACAAAATATGGCAGGCGCGGGCGGGACTGAAAATCATAATTCTTTGTGGGAGCGGGACTGCATAATGCGGGAGCGGACAGGAGCGGGCGGGAGCGGGACTGAAAATTCTGTCCCGCGCAGACCTCTAGTCTCAAGGCATTTATAAATGAAAGTGAGGCCATGGCTCTGAGTATATGCTTTAAAATCAGCAACATCTTGACCACAAGTATACCAAATATGGCATGAATCCAACAAACCACCTCAGAAGAGTACATCAAAATGTAACAAGTATTTTGGCAACGGAGACTTTACCATCCATGTCCAAATGGTGGCGCTATAGCAGAGGGTCAAATTGGGAATATGGATGTCATCAAAACCATTATATCCTATAATCTTAAGTTTTAGCCATATCAGGCAATGCACAGTGACTTTATGACACCCTTCCTGTTCGCGTGGCATATAAAATTTATTGGCTCTCCATTTCAAGATATTGCAAATCCTGACGCAAGTCAATTTTGTTCATCCTGGGGCACCCCACACACCTACCAATTTTGGCATGGATAGGTGAAACTATATACAGGGCAGAAGTCTCAAGGGCATGTGGGGCCGCTATAAAGTATCCTAGACACACCCGTGATCAAGCCTCTATCCATGAGTACCAGTGGCCAAGACTGATGTGTACCAAATTTTATGAATTTGAGTTTTTTTGGAAATGAAGTCATTACTGTCCATGTCCAAATGGTGGCTCTCTAACAGTCAAATTGGACGTGTGGATATCAGAACCTTTATATCCTATAACCTGTGCAGTTTTAGACATATCTGGCAATGCATGGTGAATTTATGACATGCTTCCTGTTTGCGTGGCGTAAAGTATAATTTTATTGTTTGCCATTTCAACATCTTGCAAGATATCACAAATCCATTTGCAATTTAACATCTGCAACATCTTGACATGGCATCTACCAAATATGATACGAATCCAACTAACTTCCTAGAAGTAGTATGTTAAAATGTAACACGTGTCATAATGCACAAAACCAAAAATCTCACTTCCTGTTGAGTATGGCTGATGCAATGTGTAGGCAATTTTGTTCATCTCGGGGCCCTAGACACACCTACCAAATTTGACGCAGATAGGTGAAACTACATGGAAAGGTGAAACTGCATGCAGGAGTCTCCATGACATATGAGGGCGCTATGGAGTCCCCCAGACACACCTGGGGTCAAGCCCCTAGGGCTGAGTTTCAGTGCACATGACTGACGTGTGGACCAAATTTCATGAGTTTTCAACCATGTACAGGGTGTCAAATCTGTATTTTTTAACTAGATGGCGCTATGGAGTTAATAAAGCCCACCTAGACTAATTTACCATATCACTTCAAATTGTATCACAGGAAAAACGTGCAAAATTTAATCAGTTTTTAGCCATCGTAAGCCCCTCAAAACAGCGCGGGAAAATTTCAAAATCCCACATTCCATCCAACATGGCTGACTTCCTATTGGGCATAGACAAATAAAGGACAAAGTTCACTTAGTTGTATCACAAGAGTATCGATCACACCAAATTTAGTGCAGATCCAAGCAACTTCATCTCAACCATAGCTTGTTCTCGGAGGTGCTAGAGAGCTCTGGGACCACGCCCAGTCCTTTGCTCAACGTAACTGTGATTTTATGCACACTTGATCAGTGTGCCAAAATTTGAGTTTTCAAGCATCACAAGTGCTTCAAAAACGAGTTTTTCTGCAGAGAAAAAAAATGAGAAGAAAAATAATAATGAAGAAAAAACAAACAGGACAAAAACAGCAAGGCTTTGCACCTATGGTGCCTTAGTGCTTGGGCCCTAACAACAATAATAAAAAAAAATAAGAATCCTGATTAATACAATAGGGCCTTGCACCTCTGCTGCTTGGGCCCTAATAATAATAAACAACAATAAATTATTATTATTATTATTATTATTAACAATGGAAAAAGAAAAAACATGCCAAAAACAATAGGGCTTTGCACCTATGGTGCACTTTGGTGCTCAGGCCCTAAAAATTTCTACCACAGGGAGGTGTGGTGGAAATACAGGGTTGCCCCTGGATTCTGAAAAATATTCTCCACTTTTTTCCTCGAAAAATAAAATATTCTTCACTTTTTCTTAATATATAGTTTTTCCTTAGTTACCGACTTAAAGTGGACTTAAAACAGGTTTATACCATTCAAACTGGCACTGTCGCTGTCGAAAGTGCAGGATCTCATGGTCAAAAAACCTGAACAGGGTGCAAACTACAGTAAGCGAATGATAAAAGGTAGAAAAGAAGAAATTATAATTTATAAACATGCGTGCGAAATGGTGGATTTCTCAGATGAATTTCTTATGGCGGCAACCAACTTGAGTCCAAAAAAAAAAAAAAAAACTCTTTTACGGCCAACGATTCGCTTTAACTTACGACAGAAGTTAAAACCACAAACTTTTTCCAAGTACACATGAAAATTTGGGTAAAAAAAAAAAAACAGCAGAAAAGGTAAAAAACAGCTATTATAGAAATGGACTGCTTCGCATCGCCAGTCATCAAGGAATGTTCAAGTTAGCTTGCCCACCACAGGCTTGTTGCTATGGGGAAATATGACACGCAACCAATTCCTGCAAATGGCCTATTCCATCAATTCATCGAAACAGGATAATTCAAAATGTTCTGTGCATAAATAGGGCACCGCAGGCAGATTATTTTGAGGTCTTCAAAAGGAATCCATTTCTTGCGAATAGTTGGGTAATTCTGGCCAGGTAAATGGTGAAAAGATGCTTCTTTTTTGCATAATTTTGGCATGTATATGCTGTGCAATGAGGCATACTTCACTTATTTAAAAACCTATAAATTGGGTAAAAATACTTGGAAAACTAGCAGAACCACATTGTAAGCAGAGGATATAAACAGCAGAGTTGCTCCAAGCTTCCACTACACCACATCACTGCATATGTTACTTCCACGGGAGGCCCATCTGGTATTTTAATAAAAATTTTGGAAGCAATTTGGTCTCCGAAAATGAATATTCGACTGTTGAAATCTAAGACTACTTAAGAGTAAATCTGCTGGAGGATCCCTTTAAATTCTATCTTCTTACAAACTTCCATTAAGGTGCAGCATATTTCGAAATGACATACAATAAAGATATCATTTGCTCAAGCAAAGTTTACCTTGATTTTTCTTCAATAGCTGTACATGAAAATGTACATCTCAGTATCAGAGATGTGCTCTGGTATCAGTGTCCATAGCAGCAATCCAAACAATCTGCCATACAGACTTTTTAGTCGGAAACTACATTGCTGTGGTGGAAATAAATTATATTATGTACAAAATAACGCTGATAACTGCCTCACATTAAATAATAAAATGTTTGAGTATTATTTTACTCATATACAATTAAAAAAAAAGTTCAAATAAGTCACATTTAAGCTTAATTTTCATGATTGAAGTGTAGAAGTCTGGGTGTGGAACAAGGAACCTGAAGCCTATAAGGATGTTGAAACATAAGAAAAATCATAAGAGACAGGCAGTAAAAAAAAAAAAAAAAGGTTTCTAATATGGTCTTATCTGTTAATTTATCAAGAGAGAGAATTGTCAAATTATATGCATTTTTTAAAATACGACCAAAGGATATGAAAGCGTATGTAGTCTAAGAACCACCAATATACATTTTGGGAGGGAATGTTTTAAGTTTCAGCACTGGACTTTATTACCAACATCTGTCAACTCTGCTTGGGATCCCTCCACTGAATAACAAGGCAGAAATGTGGGATGCAACAAAGGCGGGAAGCGAATACTTTTATGGCGCTTGATGAACAAACGGGATGCATTACAGCAGTCAACACGAGTGTGGACGCTTCCTCTAAAAACATGTCAAGTATGCATTAAAAATCCACTACAATATATCTACTGGTTATAAGGCAGAACTACAATCTGTCTTACGAGGATGCTACCATATGTAACAAGACCATAAATTTACTACACATTTCTAACGTGAGTTTACCATTATAGTCGAGACAGTGATCCCGTTCATGTTTTTATTAATAACTTTTTTTTACAAATCAAATTTATGTACGCCGTTAATAGGCGCACTGTACATAACTTACTCAGGGCTAGCCAAAAGCTAACCTAAAACGTTGAGATTTATAGCGCTTGACAGCAATTCAGCCAAACAGATATTAAACCATGTCCTTTTAAACATGTGGCCACATCTACTGACAGAAATATCAATTTAAAAATGACTAGTGGAGCAAGTATTGGCATGACACGGCGCAAGCCGGTTCCTCTGCTCTTCACACTATGCAATGCAGTCGTACAGAAGCCTGCTAACAGGAAATAATGGAAACGGCTAAAACTAGCAAGCCTGACTAATTTAATAGGATGTTTTTACTTTACCTTCTGTCACCTCCAAAACTTTAATTTGCTCCTCAGCGCCGGCGCGGACTTCTTGAACTGGCGATAGGATCGCTGTCAGCGTTTCGATTAAGGCCTCCTTAAGTCCCTGTTGAACCGGACCTACAACTGAAATCGTGCCGGGAGTTGTAGCACCCATGCCCGCCATGTTTCCGGCAGACTCTCCGAGATGAAAAAGAGAATCCTCCACGAGCAGTGCGCGCCAATGCACAGTGGGGGCGGGATTGCTAATGACGCCATTTGCCTGCTTCCTCTTCTGCTTCTTCTTCTTCCTCCTCTGCTTCTTTTTCTTCTTTGAGGTTTTACGACAGCTGGCATACACAGTGTTGCATTACTGCCATCTACAGTTGTTTTTCTATATCCTTGTCACTTCATTTTAAAACCGTCTTTCCAGTCCAGTTGTTCTTAAAAATGTAAATAACAATTTCCTCCCCTTAACAGTGTCTCAATATTTAATATACTTTTAATACTGTCCTATACACGTCCTATTTTCTGTACCTCTGTCATTTCTTGCAGTGATGTAAGGATATGCTCAACTGTCTCAGCTTCATGACATTGATCACAGAAACCAGTTGTATGTTTCCCCATGATATTAGTGTACTGTTAAGATTGCTGTGTCCAATCCTCAGCCTGCTTATTAGTGTGCTTGCTGCACCACTAATAGTGTGCAAGAAGCACACTATTATTGTTAAGTTTACTTAATTTTTTTCTTTCTTATTCCTGTCCATCCGTCCGTTCTGAATCTGTGTAGTGTGCTTGTATAAAGCTTTTGGATCGCCGCACCCGTTCTCTCATTCTTGTCGTTTTTCTGTCTTTTTATCCCATAGAGAATGAATAGGAATCATGAATCGAATCGTCCTGCTCATACACTATCCATTGGTAGGGTGACCAGATTTCCCTAGTCTGAAATCGGGACACTTTTGCGCACGACCATGCTCGTGCACGCACACCTTTTTTTTTACGTAAACGTGACACTCAGAGAGGTGCTCTTATTTTGTTGAAGCTCACATTTATCAACATCTCATCTCATCTCATTATCTCTAGCCGCTTTATCCTTCTACAGGGTTGCAGGCAAGCTGGAGCCTATCCCAGCTGACTACGGGCGAAAGGCGGGGTACACCCTGGACAAGTCGCCAGGTCATCACAGGGCTGACACATAGACACAGACAACCATTCACACTCACATTCACACCTACGGTCAATTTAGAGTCACCAGTTAACCTAACCTGCATGTCTTTGGACTGTGGGGGAAACCGGAGCACCCGGAGGAAACCCACGCGGACACGGGGAGAACATGCAAACTCCACACAGAAAGGCCCTCGCCGGCCACGGGGCTCGAACCCAGGACCTTCTTGCTGTGAGGCGACAGCGCTAACCACTACACCACCGTGCCGCCCATTTATCAACATCTCACATGAAATAAAACAAATAGGCATTTTGTTATCTAGTAGCATAGTGGTATACAGATCAGTTAAATTATGGTCAGACAACAGATTTTGTAATGGCTGAGAATAGGCCAGGCTTTGTCCATAGGCCAAATTTAAACTGATTTATTTCACCTGTTTGTGAGAACACCAAGAAGAATGCATATGCACATGTAGGCTATATCTCTAAAATTGTATGCACTATAGCATGAACTTAAAAAGTAGATATGTGACCTCAACATAGCCTAGGTCAGAATCAACCTTACTAACCATTCCCCACAACTGAATGAATAAAGCAAGAAGATGTGTACAAAAGTGAACACTTTAATGGAAGGTGCAACAAGCTGTTCAACACAGCAATATGGCCAAACTGTCAGAATGGTATGTTAAACAGAAACAAAAAAGAGACAAGTGATTTGAGAATATATACTACAGAAGCCGAGAGAGGCCCTTCATATAATCCTTTTTTTTTTATTCACCTTGTTATCCCGAGATAATGACATAATTAATTCAGGATCTCGAGAAAACAACACAACTAATTCGAGATCTCGAGAAAACAAAACCGTTATTTCGAGATCTCAAGAAAACAAAACCGTTATTTCGAGATCTCGAGAAAACAAAACAATTATTTCATGATCTCGAGTAAACAGCTGAGAAATGGTTCATTCAGGTGCGCCAAGAGACTTGTCATATGCTGACTTTGGGGCTATTTCTCATTCTGTATAGACGCAACTTTGGTCATTAGAATGTCTGGAATAATCGATCACCTAATAAGGCAATATTTTGATCAGGGGTTGACACAGGGAGAGATTGCATTAAGTCTTTTAATAAGGGATAATTTCAAAATTAGTCCGCGGCACCTCCGCAGAAGACTGGCCCAGCTTCGTCTCTACCGACGGAGATACAGTGATCCAGCTGAGATCATGAAATAATTGCTTTGTTATCTCGAGATCTCGGAATAACGGTTTTGTTTTCTCGAGATCTCGAATTAGTTGTGTTGTTTTCTCGAGATCCTGAATTAATTATGTTGTTATCTCGGGATAACAAGGTGAATAAAAAAAGATTATATGAAGGGCCTCTCGCGGCTTCCGTAAATATACACTCAAACAAAACAGCAGTAAAGGAGGAGAGGGGCGACAGCCCGAGGAAAGCCCCCACAGGAGCGCACAGCATTTGCAGCATAGGTTACCCAACTCAGTACAAGAACAAAGCACTTACAGTGTGTGCAGTAGGCTTCGTGCGCATTGTTCTGCACCTCTCGGAGGAAGGGGTAGGTACCCTGTAAATCTTTGGAAAAGGTCAATTTTCTTTTCGGCATAATTGCTGCGGCATTACTGCTGCTAGCTGCTAGACAAAGAACATTCGCGCCAGTTAATGTTTATTTTATTGTTGCATGGCAACACGTTCTGTTGTCTGGAATAATGTGTCTAAATAAACACCCATGCCACAGGGCCAGGGGGCAGTAACCAGGAAAGTTTGCGATTCCTGTCAACTTATCAAAATAGTAAATGCAGACATTTCTCCGCTAATGATTCCCATGCTGCTCAGTCGCAAACGTCGCGAGTGGCGAAAACCGGGACATATCCATGTCCCGACAGACTTTTGTTGGGACTCGGGACACACAACCCCAAATCGGGACTGTCCCGGTAAAACCGGGATGTCTGGTCACCCTATCCATTGGAGACACACCAAACTTCATGTGATACTTCAGGCCAACTCCCCCAACACATCCATGCAATCAGGTCTAACCTATACTCATCTATTCCTTTCCTTTCACTCATCCCTTTTTCCTCCATAGGCTTCTACTGATTTTTGGCCCCATTGAAAACTAGACTGCATTTCCGCAGAGAAAATGCAAATTGTGCTTGCTGAGCTGTAGCAGAACAACTAACATGCTAACACACTGGGGCTAACATGTAAACAGCTAACATTCTAATATGCTAATGGATAATATGGTAACAGGGAGCAGTTAGGGTAGTGAACTAACATGCTAATGCTAACATGCTAACAGTTAACATGTTACTGCTAACAGGTTAAGAGTTAGCATGCTAACATGCTAATGCTAACATCCAAACAGCTAACATGGTGATATGCTCAGACTAACATGCTAACACATTATGGTTAACATGTTAACATGCTGATGCCAACATGCTAACAGCTCACATGACAACATGCTAACAGCTAGCATGTTAACACGGTAATGCTTATATGTTAACAGCTATCATGGTAATATGCTAATGGAAAATGTGTTGTGTGTGTATATATATATATATATATATATATATATATATATATATATATACCCGTGCAAGTATTCCTAATAAAGTGGCCACTGAGAAGTTCAGTTGTTGTCAAAGTCTCAACTGAGCAGATCCTTGCCAAATGCATTATCACCTATGGGGGAATGGAGGGATGACTCTGTCAAGCTTCCAAGGATTAGCTGCAATGAGATGGAAGAAAAACAAGTGTGGGTCAGGCCCGATATCATGTGTGTGATGGGTGAGTTGGCCTGAGGTGCCATATGAAGTTTGGTGGATGTGTGGTGAAGTGTTACTGAGCAAAACTCCATTCTTTTGAATGGGGACAAAGATCAATAGAAACCTATGGAGGTAAAAAGGGATGTGTGAAATCCAAGGAAAAGACAAGTGCAGGTCTCAGATGAGGGGATGGATATGTTCGGGGATCTGGCCTGAGGCATCAAGTGAAGTTCCATGAAGTTTCGTACCTTGGTTCAAAAACTGGCAGAAAGTGAAAGTTTTTCTCTGGAAACGCCATTCATTTTCAATGGAAGTCTATGGAGGAAAAAGGGATGAGCAAAAAGAAAGGAAAAGACAAGTGCAGGTCAGAACTGATTCCATGTATGTGTTGGGGAAGTTGGCCTGAAGTATCACATGAGGTTTGTGTCTCCGATGGAGCGTGACCGAGTAGGATGATTCCATTCGTGAGCCCTATTCATTCTCTATGGGAAAAAAAATAGAAGAAGAAACCTTTATTCGTCACATGCACACTGAAATTCATCCTCTGCATTTAACCCATCTGAAGCAGTGAACACACACACACACACACACACTCAGAGTAGTAGGCAGCCACACCAGAGCACCCAGGGAGCAGGTACCTTGCTCAAGGGCACCTCAGCCCAAGGTCAACCTAACTGCATGTCTTTGGATTGTGGGGGAAACCAGAGCACCTGGAGGAAACCCACGCAGACACTGGGAGAACATGCAAACTCCACACAGAAAGGCCCTCGCCAGCCGCTGGGTTCGAACCCGGAACTTTCTTGCTGTGAGGCGACTGTGCTAACCACTACACCATCGTGCCGCCACGGTGATAGAAACGACAGAAAAATGACAAGAATGAGAGAATGGGTGCATCAATCCAAAAGCTGTATACAAGCACACTACAACGGTTCAGGACAGACGTTTCTGAGTTGGAACAGTGTCACTATCTCAAAAGCTGTAGAAGTAGTGGCTTCAAAAAATGGAGGGGGCAGGAATAAATTAATAGAAAGTTGTGCAATGTTAACTGCTGGCATGCCAATGGTGAACATTCTAAATATATATATATATGTGTGTGTGTGTGTGTGTGTGTGTGTACAGACAGAAATGTTCCTAATAAAGTGGCCACTAAGTTGAAGTTGATTTGTAACAGCAAAGATAGTTACCCTGTTAACATGCTAAGTGTGTCTCTGTCTGTCTATCTGTCTGTCTGGACACACATTCCTAATAAAGTGGCCTCTAATTTGAAGTTTATTTATAACGATTAACATGCTAATACTAAATGCGTATGTACAGACGCAACTGTTCCTAATAAAGTGGCTACTAAGTTGAAGTTGATTTGTAATGGCTAACATACAGTATTAACTGCTAGCCCAACTAACATTTTAACATGCTAATGGCTAACATGCGAAATGTACGTGTGTGTAAGTTCAGACACAAGTGTTCTTAACAAAGTGGCTACTAAGTTGAAATTGATTAGTAACAGCAAACATGGGGTAGCACGGTGGTGTAGTGGTTAGCGCTGTCGCCTCACAGCAAGAAGGTCCGGGTTCGAGCCCAGTGGCCGACGAGGGCCTTTCTGTGTGGAGTTTGCATGTTCTCCCCGTGCCCGCGTGGGTTTCCTCTGGGTGCTCCGGTTTCCCCCACAGTCCAAAGACATGCAGGTTAGGTTAACTGGTGACTCTAAATTGACCGTAGGTCTGAATGTGAGTGTGAATGGTTGTCTGTGTCTATGTGTCAGCCCTGTGATGACCTGGCGACTTGTCCAGGGTGTACCCCGCCTTTCACCCGTAGTCAGCTGGGATAGGCTCCAGCTTGCCTGCGACCCTGTAGAACAGGATAAAGCGGCTAGAGATAATGAGATGAGATGAGAACAGCAAACATACTCACTGCTAGCCTGCTAACATGCTCAATATATTGTGTATGGATGGGTTGACTCAAGTGTTCCTAATGAAGTGGCCACTAAGTTGAACTTGATTTGTAAAGGGTAACATGCTACCTGCTGACATGGTAATGGTTCACGGGCGATTGCTCTAAAAGACAACGAGGGAGGCTCAGCCTCCTCTAAAAATGACGAACATCGTGTAGGATGAATTGCGCTAGGCTTATGTTATAGCCGACCTTATAACATTGCTATTTCAGATCCAGAATCATAGAAATATATGTGCTCAACCCAACTACAGTGCAAAATCATTCCGTTATAACTTTCCCCAGTTTGCCTAATCTGTGCGTGAGTTTTTCCCCCTCATGACAACGCGATGCAGCCCAGCCTCAGTGGACTTCAATGGCATTTGGGAGCTATGCGCTTTTCAATCTCAAAATGCAAGACGATTATTGGACAAATACTGCGAAAACACCCGCCCACGGAGTCCCACGGACTCCCGGCCTCAGTGGACTTCAATGGCATTTGGGAGCTATGTGCTTTTCAATATCAAAATGCAAGACGGTTATTGGACAAATACTGCGAAAATGCCCGCCCATGGACTCCCAGCCTCACAGTGGGAGGGACATGGCAAAGCTTTCCGCGAGGAGACTGGTGATTGGTGAAAGCGGACGGATATTTTCTTTGATTGACAGCTCGTTTCAAATATAGACAGGCAGCGGTGAATTTCAGTTCAGTCCCATGCAGATTCGCAAGTGCTGTGGTGTATTGTAAGAGATCAGCTTACATTTCGATTTCATTCATTACATACAAACCATTCCTACCAGCTTTTTTAGTTTGTATATATTTTCATTGTAAATAAAGTGTAAATATAGTGTTGTCAAGTTTGCTATCTTAGTTCCAGAAATTTTGTTTATTTGAGTGACTGAACTTGAACTTGAGGGGGCTAGTCAGCTAGCAAGAAAGCTGCGCACGGATGCCAAGCATTGCTGATTTAATTTTGGCGAAGCCATTTGCCAGTCTTCCTTTCGAGGAAAAAATTAAAATTAAAGAGCAGGGTAGACCAACGCCTCAAATTGACTTGGTGAAAAAGGTAGGGAATAATACTCGTTCCTTTCAGCTCTCCTGGTACGAGAAAGTGAATTGGCTAACAGCAAGTGAGCCACATCAACAACAGTAAATAGGCTACTTTAGTAATATGTCATGGACAGACCAAAAATATAGAATCTATTTAAAATGTTTATGCTGAGTATATTCTATTGGAATATATATTTTTCTGGATATGAATTAAACACAGCTACAATTTGGAAAACATTTTTAAACAAAAACACAGCCGAGAACATTTCACACTACAGACCTGGATTAAAAGTGAAGGGTTATCAGAATTGTCAATAAAACATTTCTCAGTCAAAATAAGGAAAATATAGGGAAAGTGTCATTGAATGAAATGTGTGGCACCCAGCTCTATGTTTGGCTCCCCAAGGTCAGTGCTTGTGCCTATTCCAGAACACTCTGCTGTTACTGCTGAGGTTCCTGACAAAGAGCTGCTTTCAATAATGATCAATTTTTAAACAACATGCCACAATTTTAAAATATAAAATGTTAAAATATACCCCCCCAACACCACCATCATGTATATTGGACAGTAGGGTAATTGGCCAAAAGAACCTGTTATTTCAGTTTGTGACCCTGCCAACAATCAGCCAGATCAGAGGCAAGAGTATGGGCAAAATTGATGTGTTTTTTCTTTTAAAATCTGGAAATATCATAACCGACCAGCCTCCCCTGTTTGAAAGACTACCAGCCGCCACTGTAATGGTTCACATGCTAAATGTCTCAGTGTACACGTATGTATGGACATAAGTGTTCCTAATAAACTCACCATTAACTTGAAGTTGATTTGTGATGGCTAACATACTAATGGCTAAAATACTAACTGCTAGTCTGCTAACAGGCTAATGACTAACATGCTAAATGTTTGTGTCGGAGTGTGTATGTATGGCCGTACACAAGTGTTCCTAATAAAGTGGCCACTAAGTTGATTTTTAACAGCTAACACGCTGTGACCCTGCTAACATGCTAAATACATGTCTGTCTGTGCGTGTATGTATGTACAGACATTAGTGTTCCAAATAAAATGGCCACTAAGTTGAAATTGCTCTGTGATGGCTAATATATTAACTACTAGCCTGCTAAGCTAATTGTATATGGGTGTGTATATTTAGACTCAACTGTTCCTAATAAAGTGGCCACTAAGTTGAAGTTGATTTGTAAAGGCTAATATGCTAAATGTATGTGCAGAACCAAGTGTTCCTAATAAAGTGGCCACTAAGTTGAAGTTGATTTGTAACGGCTAACTGTTAGCAGGCTAACATGCTACATGTACTTCTTCTTCTTCTTGGATTTTTATGGCGGTTGGCAACTTAACGTATGAGGTGCATTACCGCCACCTGCTGGACTGGGGTATGGTTCAAGAGCCTATTCTACAACTATGCAGGGGCGCCGCTAGGGGGGGAAAGTTAGGACGATTCTAAGGGCCTAGCACTGACAGGGGGGCCTGTGAGGGATATTAATATTATTTTAATAGTATTGCCTTGTGTAAGTTTTTGAAATAAAATATTTCATTTAATCTGTTATAATATGCAAATTATACATGGTTATGATTTGCTATAACATTTTTCTTGAATTATTTATGATGTCATTTCACCCCTCCACCCTTTTTACTAATGGTACAGTCTGATTCTGGGAGCGGGACACGTGAAATGTGTAACTCCGTGTATGCACAGCGCCGCTATTAGCGCAGCTTAGATCAGCTGGCAGTTTTTCTATGTGCACAACAGAGCTCTACATTCTAGAAGTTGCTAAGCAGGAGCAGGTGTGATGAATTATGAAGTCCGGATATCACACTGTGTGTGAAAAAAAAATCACCTTTTTTCATAGGCATTTTTATTGTATAATTAAGTCTAGATGTTTGTTCATGTGTGGATTTGTTGATATTAAGTATTTAACTTTAATATGTTGCACATTAGCTGTGGTCATAGATATCATTGCTATTGTTCATGTGTGGATTTATTGATACTGTTGCTAAGTATTTAACTTGAATATTTGAACATTTGCTGTGTTTTCTAATAAATGTGTGATGCCTAAAAGAAACCAAAAACACTTAGTGGATTTCTTGCAGTGTTGTAATTGTATCAAAAAACTAGTGTAGTTATTCATCAAGGCATACATTTGATCACATACAATGTCAATAAATGGAGGAAACAAAGGAATACATTTTGTAATCCTGATTATTGATGATGTTTGCTGGAGGGCTCTGGAGTATCCATAATGTGCATACAGAATGTTATAAATCCATACTGATACAGTGATGCATGCAATTTCTCTCAACACAAACATTTGGATTGAATGAACTCCATAGTGAGTGGCCTAATAATAGTTGCTAATAAAAGAAAATATATATATATATATATATATATATATATATATATATATATATATATCTTCCATATATATCATGGAATTTTCATTTTAAGGCAACAGTCTATTCAGTCTAATTCTGACAGTTCTGCATTTAAAATGTTCATATACCAAATAATTGTATCACCTAAACTTGCTACAGAGCTGATCACATGCATAGTAAAGTAGAAGTGCCAGCCAAAAACAGACTTCAAATTCAGTTGCTTGAGCTTGAAAATTTTACCCGGGGGGCCTAAATTGTAATCTTTCATAGGGCCCAAGATTTCTAGCGGCGCCCCTGACTGTATGCATGTGCATCAACGGACGACCACAGGTGTTCCTAATAAAGTGACCACAAAGTTTAAGTTGATTTGTAGTGTGCGTGAGAGAGCGAGCGCATGGGGGGGGGTGAGAGAGGGAGAATGTGTGTGTACAGTATGTGTATGAAGCAGTGTGAGAGAGAGAGACTTGACTTGAGAAACCCTTCATTAAACAAAAAGTAAAAACAAAAGGTATCAATTAACTTTTGTCATTGCTCAAGTAGAAAAACACACGGGGGATCAAAATGAGAGCAGCAACTCTCCCTCAATTCCAAGAGTACACAGTACACCTCCCACAGCCCACAGATCACTGAAAATAATAAGCTCATCCACCAAAGTATAAAAAGCATGTTCTATTCTGATCCATGTTTTAAGAAGCCCTCTGAGGATCTGCTCAGCATCCACAGAGCCCACACCCTGACACCCATTCTTACGGTTCAACCAAATAGACAGCTGTGCAGTGGCTAACAAAAAATTAGTGAGTGGAGCTTCCCTTTCTTTGCTGAATAATTTGGACCATAAACAAACAACTGAAAAGAAAAGTGCTCCCCCAAACCCTGAACTAGTACCCTCAACAGATCAAAAAGTACCACCTAATGTGAACACCGAACAAATAAATGTGCTAAAATCTGGCTGCGAACAAAAAAAAAACAACCCTCCCCATGATCAGAATTCAGGGTGCTTTGTGGCTATTGCCCCATGCACGACCCTCCATTGGAGGTCAGCTGCCCGTGTTTCAATGGGCCATTTATACAGGGACCGCCAGCAGCCTTTCGGGGACGAGGCTGGGCCAAAAAACTCAGCCCACCTTTTATGTCCCGAAGTTACTGAAAGTTCCATACTTTCACATGTGAAATATAGCAGTTTCTTCCCCAAGCCTTTGAACTTTCCCAGCTATGGTGTTCTGAAGGAAAGGAGACGATTTTCTCCCTCTTGCCATTCAGCAACATTGGCACTAACATCCAGGAGAGGAAAGGTGTACTCAGCAGCTTCATCCCAGTGATCAGAAAGGGAAGCATCCTCTGTGATGAAGGCCTTCAGACCTTCTGGTAACGATCCTAACATCATCTCCACCACTCTGGACAGCAGCCTCGGTCTGATGTTTATGGTCTGCTCCAGGACCTACACGGGCATCAGTAGGTGGCCGAGCTTTACACATCCAGCCTCTCTGAGAGAAGATCTCAGATTGGCTGATGTCAGAACCTCTGCTCTAATGAGACTGTTGAAGAACAAAGGCTCCTCCAACAGTCACAGGCCCGCTGCAGGAGCAGGGTCTCTGGTTACCTTCAGTACTCTCCAACACTCTAAAACCGAAGAGTAGAAAAGGGTAAGTCCAGTCAGGTCAGCTTCCTCCTGCCTCAGCAAGAACAGCTGCTTTCTGTAACCCAGATGCCCAGCTTTCTGCACCAGAGAGCTGGCTGTTTCCATCCACCTCACACCAACCTCGTACAACAGTTTCTGGGCAGTCTGCAGCCTGAAAAACATTACCCAGGCAGAGATGTCTATGAGGCCTTGTCCTCCCTCCTCCACTGGCAGGTACAAAGCTGCAGCCTGTATCCAATGTTGTCCTGTCCAGAAGAAGTCCACAATGGTTCGCTGAATGTCCTCAATCAGACCTCAGGCAGGGAGAGAACAATCAGTCTGTGCCACAGCATCGAAGTGACCAAGTTGTTGACAACCAGAACTCGACCCCTATACAACAGCTGAGGTAGCAAGCATTTCCATTTAGACAACCTTGCACACACCTTCTCCCTCACACCCTCCCAATTCTGCTGTTGATAACCTTCTGTGCCCAAGTACACCCCCAAGACTTTTAACCCCCTACTTCCCCACTATAGGCCTCCAGGCAGAGCCGGCAATGTTCCCTCTTCCCACTGGCCCATCTGAAAAGCCTTGATCTTACTCCAGTTCACTTTAGCTGAGGATGCGCTCTCATATAGCCTCAAACTATCTTTCAAGGCTTCCATGTCTCTCTGGTCTCTTACAAAAACATTTACATCATCAGCATATGAAGAGACTCTAAAAGCAGAAGCATGCCATGACTTTGGTAGTAGGAAGCCATGAAGGTGATTCCTCAGCCTGCATAATAAGGGCTCGATGGCTAGACTATATAATGGCCCTGAGATAGGACAACCCTGTCTTATCTCCCTTTTAACAGGAAAAGGTCGACTCAACCGGCCCCCAACTTTAACTAAGCACTCTACCCCACCATACAATAAAACCCCCCATGACACAAAAGAATCACCAAACCCAAATGTGTGCAGTGTAGAAAATAAATAATTGTGATCTACCCTATCAAAAACTTTTTCCTGGTCCAAAGAAATTACACCAAAGTTTAAATCATAAACATTACAAACATCATTTAAATCCTGAATAAGAAACAGATTGTCCAATATAGTTCTCCCTGGAATGCAATATGTCTGGTCCATAATGTACAATTATATCCAAGTAGTCTCTCAGTCTGTTAACCGTGCTCTGGAGAGTATTTTATAGTCAGTACATAAACGAGCCACTGGTCTTCAGTTCTAGTGCCAAATCCCCTTTTCTCGGTAAAAGGGAGAGAACTTCCCTCTGACTGGATGAAGGCAGCGACCCTCCATTAAAACATTCTAGTAGCACCTCATGTAGATCTGTACCGATGATTCCCCAGAACTGCTTAAAGAAATCAGCAGTAAGCACACCCAGTCCTGGTACTCGTCCTGAAGCCATCTGACCAACAGCTGTAGTTAGTTCCTCCAGACTGAGCTCCCAATCAAGATCATTTTTCTCCTGTGGGCTCAGTTATGAAGCCCCTCGAGCAGCACAGCAGCACACTCTGGACTGCAGCAATCTGCTGAGAACAAGTTTGTGTAAAAATCCACAGTTCCTCATTTCTTTGGGGTCTGTTGTTATTGTCCCATTTGGGAGCTTCAGACATGTCATCATTTTCCTCCTCCCAGTATTCCTCTCCAGATTGAAGAAGAAGAAATAGCTCAAAGCGTCCATGTCCTTGATGTTCTGGAAACGCGATCTAACCAGAGCTCCCTTCACCCTCTCCTCCAAAAGTGTTCTAAGTGCCATCTTTTTATCATTCAGTGAATTTCTGGTAGCAGAAGTTGGTTTCAGATGTACAGTGCCTTGCAAAAGTATTCATCCCCCTTGCTGTTTGTCCTGTTTTGTTACATTATTTTTAGCTGGAATTAAAATGGACTTTTGGAGGGTTAGCATCATTTGATTTACACAACATGCCTACCACTTTAAAGGTGCACATTGTTGTTTTGGGAGACAAACAATAATTAAGATGAAAAAACAGAAATCTGGAGTGTGCATAGGTATTCACCCCCTTTAGTATGAAACCCCTAAATAAGAGCTGGTCCAACCAATTCACTTCATAAGTCACATAAGTTGATTAAGATCCACATGTGTGCAAAGTGTCACATGATCTGTCACATGATGTCTGTATAACTCAACCTGTTCTGGAAGGAGCCTGACTCTGCAACACTACTAAGCAAGCAACATGAAAACCAAGGAGTACTCCAAACAGGACAGAGACAAAGTTGTGGAGAAGTATAGATCAGGGTTGGGTCATAAAAAAAAATCCCAAACTTTGAATATCCCAGAGAGCACCATTAAATCCATTATCACAAAACGGAAAGAATATGGCACCACTACAAACCTGACAAGAGAAGGCCGCCCACCAAAACTCACAGGCCGGGCAAGGACGGCATTAATCAGAGATGCAACAAAAACACCAACAATAACACTGAAGGAGCTGCAAAGATCTACAGTGGAGATGGGAATATCTGTCCATAGGACCACTTTAAGCTGTACACCCCACAGAGCACGGCTTTATGGAAGAGTGGCCAGAAAAAAAGCCATTGCTGAAGAAAACATGCTTGGAGTTTGCCCAACAGCATGTGGCAGACTCCCCAAACACATGGAAGAAGATTCTCTGGTCAAATGAGACAAAAATTGAACTTTTTGGCCATCATGGGAAATGCCATGTGTAGCGCAAACCCAACACCCTGAGAATACCATCCCTACAATGAAGCATGGTTGTGGCAGCATCATGCTGTGGGGATGTTTTTCATCTGCAGGGACTGGAAAGCTGGTCAGGACTGAAGGAAAGATGGATGACACTAAATGCAGGGCAATTCTGGAGGAAAAACTGTCAGCCAGAGGTTTCAGACTGGGATGAAGGTTCATGGTCCAGCAGAACAATGACCCTAAACATATTGCTAAAGTGACACTGGAGTGGTTTAAAGGGAAACATTTAAATGTCTTGGAATGGCCTAATCAAAGCCCAGACCTCAATCCAATTGGGAATCTGTGGCATAACTTGAAGATTGCTGTACACCAATGCAACCCATCTAACTTGAAGGAGTTGGAGCAGTTTTACCTTGAGGAATGAGCAAAAATCCCAGTGGCTAGATGTGCTAAGCTAATAGAGACATACCCCAAGAGACTTGCAGCTGGGGTGAATACCTATGCACACTCCAGATACAGATATTGTTTCATCTTAATTACTGTTTGTGTCACAATAAAAAAAACAATGTGCACCTTTAAAGTGGTAGGCATGTTGTGTAAATCAAATGGTGCTAACCCCTCAAGAATCCATTTTAATTCCAGCTTGTAATGCAACAAAACAGGAAACACCAAGGGGGATGAATACTTTTGCAAGGCACTGTAAGCCACTCTCAATGTCATGGATAGTGTTCTCTTAGTGCTGAATGGACATTTTGAGCTGTGTTTAGAAAAGGATGTATATTGCTGACAAAAAAATGCGTATTTGAGACTTTCCAACCTCCCACCACTGCTTCAGAGATGCGAAGTTGGCGTTCTCAGGTCTCCACCTCACCAGAACTGTTCAAGATTGCTGCAGAAAATGTCTTTCAGCAGCCTGTTGTTAAAGTGCCAATAGGATTTGATTTTTTTGTCCAGAGGAGGTAATTAACTCTAAGCTGGTAAGGTGATCTGTGAAACCAACCGGAATGATGGAACTGTTAACTAACCTGGACATGAGTGACTGTGAGATGTAAAAGCAATCTAACCTGGCTGCACTTACCCGTTAGCAATAATAATAAAATTAAAGAATAACAATAGTATTGCGCATTGCACAATATTGCACACTATATATAATAGTATGCGCATTGCACACTATTGTTATTCTTTAGTTTTATTAGTGTGCTTCCTCAAGCAAGGCTGCCATGTGCTTGCCAAAGGCAAGCCCACTATTGTTAACTCCGCCAAGGAGGTTATGTTTTCGGTAGCATTGGTTTGTTTGTTTGTTTGTTGGTTTGTGTGTTAGCAACATTACGGAAAAAGTTATGAACGGATTGCTCTGAAATTTTTTCCAGAGGTGTGACTAAACACAAGTAACAATACATTAAATTTTGGCGGTGATCCGGATCACTGTCTGGATCCCGGAATTTTTTAAAGGATTCTTGGCGGAGGTCTGCACTCTCTGAGTGCTTTTCTAGTTTTTCTTAAGTTTACTTATTCTGCCTTATTCTGACACGTTTTTTGGATCCACTCCTCCTCCTAGGGCGTTCGAGATAGAGACACCATTCCAACTCTGAGACGTCTGACCCGAAATGCTGTAGTGTGCTTGTATACAGCTTTTGGAACAGCACACCTGTTCTCTTGTTCTTGTCGTTTTTCTTTTGTTTTTTTCCCATAGAGAATGAATAGGGCTCATGAATCGAATCGTCCTACTTGGACACGCTCCATCGCAGATGCACCAAACCTCATGTGATACTTCAGGCCAACTCCCCCGACACATACATGCAATCGGTTCTGACCCGCACTCATATTTTTCTTTCTTTTTGCTCATCCCTTTTTCCTCCATAGGTTTGCATTGATTTTTGGCCCCATTGAAAATGAATGGTGTTTCAGGAGAAAAACTTTCACTCTCCATCAATTTTTTTAACCAAGTGACCAAACTTCAAGAAACTTCACTTGATGCCTCAGGCCAAGTCCCCGCACAGATCCATCCCCTCATCTGAGACCTGCACTCGTCTTTTCCTTGGTTTTCACGCATCTCTTTTTGCCTCCATAGGCTTCCATTGATTTTTGGCCCCATTCAAATGAATGGAGTTTTGCTCAGTAACACTTCACCACACATCCACCAAACTTCATATGGCACCTCAGGCCAAATCACCCATCACACACATGATATCGGTTCTGACCCGCACTCGTCTTTGTCTTGTCTTTCATCCGTCCATTTTTTCTCCATTTTGCCTCTAATCAATGGAAGCTTGACTGAGTCGTTCCTCCCTTCCCCTATAGGTGATGATGCATTTGGCAAGGATCTGCTCATTTGAGACTTTGACAGCAAATCAACTTCAACTCAATGGCCACTTTATTAGGAATACTTACACGCACACATGATAGCAATTAGCATATAAGCATTCACGTGTTACCATGCTAGCTGTTAGCATGTTACCCATTATGATATCATACCTGCTGTTAGCTCGTGAGTTGTTAGCATGTTCACCATTAGCATGTTATCATGAGAGCTGTTAATATGTTAGGATTAGCATGGTAGCATGCAGAGTTCGCATGTTTGCTATTAGTGAGTTCGCCTGAGCATGTTAGCATGCTAACTGTTAGCATGTTAGCTGTTAGCATGTCACCCTCAGCATGTTAGCATGCTAAAAGTTAACATACTAGCCATTAGCATGTTAGCCTGTTAGCTGTTAGCATGATAGCTGTCAGCATATTAGCTTTAAAGTGTTAGAATTTTAACAAATAGCATGTTAATCATTAGCATGTTAGAATGCTAGCTGTTAGCATGTTATCTATTAGCATGTTAGCATTAACATGTTAACATGCTAGCTTTTAGCATGTTACTATGCTGTTATCATGTTAGTATGCTAACTGTTAGCATGCTAGTTAGCATGTTGGCATTAGCATGTTGGCATGCTAACTTTTAGCATGCTAGCATGATAGCTGTTTTGCTACAGCTCAGCAAGCACACTTTGCATTTTCTCTGCGGAAATGCAGTCTAGTTCAAATTACAGTCCACATACACCACCACTCCTCCTCCACGTTTATTTTTCCTGTTTATATAATTAAATTCATATCCAGCCAGTTTGAAATCCACTCTTTTTTCCATGTCAATCCAGGTCTCCAATATGGCAATTATGTTGAATGGATGAGTAAACTGACTTAGGTATTTCTTGATGTGTTTGAAGTTAGTGTACATGCTTCTGCTGTTGAAACATATTATTGAGGAAGCCCAGATGCAAGCAGCCACGTTTTGCTGGAGTTCCGGCACACACCCGCTTATCTTTCGATATTAATCATTCATTCTCAACAACCTAAATGTTAATACGGAGTATCGACTCCGTGTAATGTCCTTGGAGCATTTTTGGGGCAATTCGACCAGCAAAATGCCTCCGAAACAGGCTAAGAAGACCACGGCGGGGAAGTCGCTGCCCTGCCAAGATGGCGATAATGCAGGCGACACACCTGAACTAGACCCAGCCATTGCAAAAATTCTTCTTCTTCTTCTTCTGGTTTAATGGCGGTTGGCAGCCAGCTTATATGGAGCATTACCGCCACCATCTAGACTGGAGTGTGAATCAGGAGTTTACAACAAAATAAAGAAAAGAAAAAAAACAAACAAAAAAACCCTAAATTCTATTCATCAGTCCTGTGTTTTTCAGGAAACTACATAAGTGGTTGAAACAGACTTCTCCTGTGTTTAACTGTAGTATGCTCTGTAGACTGAGCTGGATTTGTTTTTCCTTTAGTTGGGCAATTAATCTTTGTCTCTCTAGGTGGTATTTAGAACACTGTATAAGTACATGTTCTATGGTCTCCTGGCTATTGCTACACTTACAGGTCCCATCAACATGTTTCTTTATCATAAATAGTGTGCTGTTTAGTGCTGTATGACCAAAGCGCATCCTTGAAAATACATCCTCTTCTTGCTTGCTTCTGCCTGTATTCCTACCTCTTCCAACTTTGTTTTGGATATTATAATAATGACGTCCAGTATGCCCAGGGTTCCAAAGGTGTTGCCATTTGTCAGTGACTTTAGTTTTAACTATATTTTTGATTTCTGCCCTGCTGTATATGAATGTCTATAGTGGATCATTGCAAAAGTTATGGAGGTAATGACAGCTAATATCACTAGTGTGATTGACGACAAACTGGACCATATGCTGCACAGTATTAACAATAACATATCCCAGCATCTTAACGAGATTGGTGTCCGGTTTGACGAAGCCGAGGGGAGGATATTAGTGGTGGAAAATACTGCGGTCGAAACAGAGAAGCAGGTCGCTAGCTTAACCAAGTCAGTTAAGGAGCTAACAGAGTGTATTCAGGACCAGGAAAATCAAGGTCGCCAAAAGAATCTGAGGATCCTGGGACTATGTGAGAATGTGGAGGGCAGTGATGCGGTGAAGTTTATGGAGCAGTGGATCCCCCGGATCCTAGATATTGAGACTAAAGCAGATCGGATAAAACTGGAGCGGGCCCACCGTACACCCGGCCCTTGCACATCGAAGCTGCCCCGTGCTATGATCATCAGATTCCACAACTTTTCCGAATGCCAGAAAGTCATGGAGGCTGCACAATGCAAAAAGGAGGTTCTCTTCGAGGGAGGCAAAATACTTTTCTTCCAAGACTTTGCAACAGCGAAGCTGAAACGGAGACGGGAATTCGTGGCTGTTAAAAGGGAGCTGCAGAACATCCCCGGGGATGTTCTACACCATGCTGGATCCAGCTTCGCTCAGGGTCACGGTGAACGACTCCACTAAAACATTCCATACTCCAGGTGAAGTGTCTGCCTATATTGACTCTCTAAAACTGTCATAGATGCATCCATTGTGGTGAGAATCATCGCCAGATTCAACTTTTCTGAGTCCTTTTCTGATGTCCTATCTCACTTGGCAATATTACTTAAGGTTGTTACATATGTTCTATAATAATTCTTATTTATTGTTTTCTTTATTGTTTTATATAGGCAGTCTCTATCTGTTATGATTGTGGATAAAATCATATTTATGTTCTTATGTGTGTAAGGGTGTGCCGCCTCTGAGCTGATATGTTTGCATTTTTCAAAGGATTTAGGGTCCATTTACCTCAGAGATTCTCTGTGGGTATTAGTTTATTTTTTAACCTCCTTTTGTTTTGTTTTTATTCCAGGACCTAGTAAAGGTAGTTGTATATAGTTTTTACAGGGGTCTGGTCATGGTCTCATACTGTTCTGAATCTGTATTAAATGTTAAGGATTATTACTTATGGAACAGCGAACAACATATTCAAGAACTCAGACTTTCAAAAAAAATGTTCAAATACACAGAACCAAAACAAATATCTTTAGGAAATGATGAAAACATGACTCAGAGATTTTCTTACTACATACCCATTAAACAGACACTAAGTGCACTTTTAGAATCAGAATTATGGAAGAATTCAGTGTTACAACAGTCCAATGAAACACACTCGGATGTTTTCTGTGACATAAGTGATGGACAAAATTTTAAGTGCAACCAGTTCTTCATTGAAAATCCCAGGTGCCTGAAGCTTATTCTGTACCAAGATGCCTTTGAAATTGTTAACCCCCTTGGTTCAGCAAAGAAGAAACACAAAGTTGTTGCTGTTTATCTGTCTTATCCTCTTACTATGTCAAATACTTTTTCTTTGTACTTTTTCTTTAATTTGTTATCTTTCATATACAGTGGTGCTTGAAAGTTTGTGAACCCTTTAGAATTTTCTATATTTCTGCATAAATATGACCTAAAACATCATCAGATTTTCACACAAGTCCTAAAAGTAGATAAAGAGAACCCAGTTAAACAAAGGAGACAAAAATATTATACTTGGTCATTTATTTATTGAGGAAAATGATCCAATATTCTATATCTGTGAGTGGCAAAAGTATGTGAGCCTCTAGGATTAGCAGTTAACTTGAAGGTGAAATTAGAGTTAGGTGTTTCCAATCAATGGGATGACAATCAGGTGTGACTGGGCACCCTGTTTTATTTAAAGAACAGGGATCTATCAAAGTCTGATCTTCACAACACATGTTTGTGGAAGTGTATCATGGCACGAACAAAGATTTCTGAGGACCTCAGAAAAGGCATTGCTGTTGCTCATCAGGCTGGAAAAGGTTACAGAACCATCTCTAAAGAGTTTGGACTCCACCAATCCACAGTCAGACAGATTGTATACAAATGGAGGAAATTCAAGACCATTGTTACCCTCCCCAGGAGTGGTCGACCAACAAAGATCACTCCAAGAGCAAGGCGTGTAATAGTCGGCAAGGTCATTAAGGACCCCAGGGTAACTTCTAAGCAACTGAAGGCCTCTCTCACATTGGCTAATGTTAATGTTCATGAGTCTACCATCAGGAGAACACTGAACAACAATGGTGTGCATGGCAGGGTTGCAAGGAGAAAGCCACTGCTCTCCAAAAAGAACATTGCTGCTCGTCTGCAGTTTGCTAAAGATCACGTGGACAAGCCAGAAGGCTATTGGAAAAATGTTTTGTGGACGGATGAGACCAAAATAGAACTTTTTGGTTTAAATGAGAAGCGTTATGTTTGGAGAAGGAAAAGACTGCATTCCAGCATAAGAACCTTATCTCAACTGTGAAACATGGTGGTGGTAGTATCATGGTTTGGGCCTGTTTTGCTGCATCTGGGCCAGGACGGCTTGCCATCATTGATGGAACAATGAATTCTGAATTATACCAGCGAATTCTAAAGGAAAATGTCAGGACATCTGTCCATGAACTGAATCTCAAGAGAAGGTGGGTCATGCAGCAAAACAACGACCCTAAGCACACAAGTCATTCTACCAAAGAATGGTTAAAGAAGAATAAAGGTAATGTTTTGGAATGGCCAAATTAAAGTCCTGACCTTAATCCAATTGAAATGTTGTGGAAGGACCTGAAGCGAGCAGTTCATGTGAGGAAACCCACCAACATCCCAGAGTTGAAGCTGTTCTGTACGGAGGAATGGGCTAAAATTCCTCCAAGCCGGTGTGCAGGACTGATCAACAGTTACCGGAAACGTTTAGTTGCAGTTATTGCTGCACAAGGGGGTCACACCAGATACTGAAAGCAAAGGTTCACATACTTTTGCCACTCACAGATATGGAATATTGGATCATTTTCCTCAATAAATAAATGACCAAGTATAATATTTTTGTCTCATTTGTTTAACTGGGTTCTCTTTATCTACTTTTAGGACTTGTGTGAAAATCTGATGATGTTTTAGGTCATATTTATGCAGAAATATAGAAAATTCTAAAGGGTTCACAAACTTTCAAGCACCACTGTAAATGTCATTGTTTTGTTGTATCAGGAGTCTAAATTTATTCTTCTTTCTCTTTAGGGCAATCCTGCTTCCATGCTAGACGGTTCATGCTGACTATGGATCAACAGATTGGACACAACAAGATCTCCTGTTTCATTTCTGCCCTTTGCATGATGTTTGGGAGCTATTATTGCTTCAACATTCATTACCCATCAGGTCTTGCATCCATGCTGGAGTTTCTGCAGAGGTATGAGAGTTACCCCCCCAAAAAAAACAATTATTGTAGAAGAAAAGGATGTATTTACTTTTACAGAGTTAAATGTGACTTGTCATTCTTTTACTTTTATAGCTTGAATCTAAAGTTTATTGCTTCGTGAAGCAAATGTTGTAGTTTTCTGTTTGTCTTCTTTATCTTAAGGTGTTTCTTCTCAATCAACCCAGAGAAGGGTAGTAAGGTGGAAGAAACCCGCAAACCCAGACTGCATGTGAACCCCCGTGTCCTCACCTTGATCCAGGAACTTTCGGATCATGAGTGGCGTGATGTCTGAGAACGGACTAAAGTCAATGAGTTTTCCAACCAGTTGTCAGACTACTGCAAAGAAGTCACATCATAAAAGTTAAGACTGCTGTGGCAGCGGGGGCATGGCCAAGCAGCAGTCTGTGAATGGAGGGCGGGGTCGGGGAAGGTAAGTGGCTAAGTCATTACACCTGGTGTCAATTAATGTGTGTGTTTGTTTGTTGCAGGGATGGAGTATAAAAGGAGGAGGAGAGCAGAGAAGAGTCTCCCCCGACCAGAACACGTGTGTGTTGCGTGTGTGACTGTGTGAGTGAGAGAAGCTGAAAAGCTGATGAAAATAAGTAAAATAAAGTGTCTGTGTGAACACCAACTCTTGCCTGCCATGCTTCTGTGCTCCACCAACATCAGGGATTACTACAGTGGTGCCAAAATCCGGGAGATACAGAAGGGAACCACCTCATGGAGTCCTCCCCATTCGAAGAGCTCATCCTTGCCCTCGCTACCGCCCAGCAGAACCAGCATCAAGCGCTGATCACCCTCAGGAAGGAGCAGCAACAGCGCTTCGAAGCCTTGATGCTGGCCCAGCAGGAAGATCGCCAGGCGTTCCGGCACCTGCTCACGTCAGCAGGGCCATCGGCCACCGCTGCTGCCACCCTCACGAAGATGGGACCGCAGGACGATCTGGAAGCATTCCTCGCTCTCTTTGAGCAGGCAGCCGAGGCGTGGGGGTGGCCGCAGGAGCAGTGCATGGCGTGCCTCCTCCCGCTCCTGACTGGTGAGGTGCAGCTCGCAGCACAGCAGCTCCCTGCTGACAGCCAACTGGTCTATGCTGACCTACAGAAAGCCATTCTGCAGCGGCTCGGCCGCTCCCAGGAGCAACATTGTCAGCGCTTCTGGATGCTGGCACTGGAGGAGGTTGGCCAGCCGTTTGCACTTGGCCAGCAACTCTGGGACACCTGCTGGCAGTGGCTGAGGGCGGAAGACCGCGACACCGAGGAGATCATCGATCTGGTGGCACTGGAGCAGTTTATCTCTCAACTTCTGGAAGAAATGGCGGAATGGGTCCAGTGTCACCGCCTGGCGTCGCTGGAATGAACCATCAAGCTGGCGGAGGACCATCTGGAGGCGGCTCAGACGGCAGGCAGACAAGGCGTCTCCCCTCGCTTCTCTTTTCCCTCTCTCTCTCCTGTCTCTTGTCCCCCTCTCCACCCCGTTCCCCTGCCACGAAGGCGGCGGCTGCCTCCTCCCCAGCCAGCCTATTGCACCCGTGGTGTCCTCCCATCTCCCTCTTCTGTGTCTGTGTTGTCTCCCCCTCAGGTGAGTGACACCCAAAACACCAGTGCAGAGGGAAAGCCTGGGCCTGTGTGCTGGCGCAGCGGGGAATCGGAGCATCTCCAGAGTCAGAGCTTCACAAGGGAGGTGGGTGCTGTCATCTGGATCCCCGACGTGCCAGAAACCGCCCCTGATCGGGCCAGAACGTATCGCATACCGGTGAGTATTCAAGGGGATACATATCACGCTTTGGTGGATTCCGGTTGTAATCAGACCTCAATTCACCAACGCCTGGTGCAAGGTGAGGCATTGGGGGGAGCACAAGTGGTGAAGGTGTTGTGTGTGCACAGGGATGTTCACCATTACCCGCTAGTGTCTGTCCATGTTCTATTTCGGGGCCAAACACATAGAATAAAGGCGGTGGTTAATCCTCGTCTTACCCACTCGTTGATTTTGGGTACTGATTGGCTGGGATTTAAAGAACTAATGGAGTATTTAACACATAGTGGGTCCTGCCCTAGTAGGTCACGGGAAGATCCCGGTGTGGCATTGGCTGGAGAAGCTGTCACAGAGCCGTCTACGTCAACACCGCGTCAGAGTGAGGAGCAGCCCACTCCTCCTCCCTCTCTCGGGGATTCCCTTGGGGATTTCCCGTTAGAGCAGTCGTGAGACGAGACTCTGCAGCATGCATTTGACCAAGTGAGAGTAATCGATGGTCAAACTCTTCAGCCAAGTGCGGCACCGACCTTCCCCTATTTTGCCATTATTAAAGAGAGATTGTACCAAGTGACACAGGACACTCAAACTAAGGAGCAAGTAACCCAGTTGTTAATCCCAAAGAGCCGTAGGGAACTCGTGTTCCATGCAGCTCACTTTAATCCCATGGCTGGACACTTGGGGCAAGACAAAACACTAGCCCGAATAATGGCCCGGTTCTATTGGCCAGGGATTCGTGGGGATGTCCGTCAGTGGTGTGCGGCGTGCCGTGAATGCCAATTAGTAAATCCTGCGGCCACTCCAAAAGCGCCGTTGTGCCCTCTTCCTCTAATCGAGACCCCGTTTGAGCAAATTGGGATGGACCTTGTCGGGCCATTAGATCGGTCAGCACGGGGATATCACTTTATTTTAGTTCTAGTGGACTATGCAATGCGATATCCGGAAGCAGTGCTTCTCCGCAATATCTCAGCACGCAGTATTGCGGAAGCGCTCTTCCGCTTTATCTCCCGGGTCGGGATTCTGAAAGAAATCCTGACAGACCAAGGCACCTCGTTTATGTCACGCACACCGCGCAAGCTGTATGGGTTACTGGGGATTAAGTCTATCCGCACCAGTGTCTATCACCCACAAATGGATGGATTAGTAGAGCAATTTAACCAGACACTCAAAAACATAATCCGGAAATTCGTTAGTGAAGATGTGCGTAATTGGGATAAGTGGCTTGAACCCCTGTTATTCGCAGTACGAGAGGTCCCGCAAGCCTCCACAGGGTTTTCTCTCTTTGAATTATTATATGGGCGTAAGCCGCGTGGCATTTTGGATGTGCTGCGGGAAAATTTGGAGGAGGGACCTTCACTGAGTAAAAATGAAATCCAGTACGTTCTTGACCTGCACGCAAAACTCCACACCCTCACGCACCTAACCCAGGAGAATTTGCAGCAGGCACAAGAACATCAAAGCCGGCTGTATGACAGGGGCACGCGCCTTAGAGAGTTCACGCTGGGAGACAAAGTACTCGTATTATTGCCCACGTCGAGTTCTAAATTAGTCGTCAAGGGGCAAGGGCCCTTCGAGGTCACACGGCGAGTCGGGGACATCGACTATGAGGTGAAGTGAACGGATAGGGGTGGGGCACTGCAAGTCTACCACCTCAACCTTTTAAAACGCTGGAATGAGGGGGTCCCCGTGGTGTTAGTGTTGGTAGTCCCAGAGAAGGCGGAGCTGGGGCCGGAGGTAAAAAAGATAACATCTTGGACCACTCCGGTCCCTTGTGGAGACCACCTTTTGCCGACCCAACTCACGGAGGTAGCCAAGTTGCAGAAGGAATTTTCCGACGTGTTCTCGCCCCTTCCGGGTCGTACCCACCTCATAGAACACCACATCGAAACACCCCCGGGGGTGGTAGTGCATAGCCGCCCTTACCGCTTGCCCGAACACAAGAATGAGGTGGTTCAGGACGAACTCAAGGCCATGCTCGAAATGGGCATAATCGAGGAGTCCCACAGTGACTGGAGCAGCCCAGTGGTCCTGGTTCCCAAGACCGATGGGTCGGTCCGGTTCTGTGTGGACTATAGAAAGGTCAATGCGGTGTCTAAATTTGACACATACCCAATGCCTCTCATTGATGAGTTGCTTGATCGGTTAGGCGCTGCTTGCTTTTATTCGACACTGGATCTAACAAAGGGATATTGGCAGATCCCCTTGACTCCTCTATCCTGAGAGAAAATGGCCTTTTCCACACCGTTTGGTTTACACCAATTTGTCACGCTCCCTTTTGGGTTGTTTGGGGCGCCCGCTACGTTCCAGCGGCTTATGGACAGGGTCCTCCGCCCTCATGCTGCCTACGCGGCCGCCTATCTAGATGACATAATAATCTACAGTCATGATTGGCCGCGGCACTTGGAACACCTGAGGGCTGTTCTAAAGTTGCTGAGGCGGCCGGGCCTCGCAGCTAACCGGAAAAAGTGTGCGATTGGGTGGGTGGAAGTACAGTATCTGGGGTTCCACTTGGGTCATGGGCAGGTGCGTCCCCAAATAAACAAGACTGCAGCGATTGCGGCCTGCCCGAGGCCCAAGACCAAAAAGGAGGTGAGGCGGTTCTTGGGGCTGGCTAGCTATTATCGTAGGTTTCTACCTAACTATTCGGACGTCACCAGCCCACTAACCGACCTCACTAAAAAGGGGGCTCCAGATCCAGTCCAGTGGACGGAGTAGTGCCAACAGGCCTTCTCTGAGGTAAAAGCTGCACTGTGTGGGGGGCCACTTTTACACTCCCCTGACTTCTCTCTCCCCTTTATTTTGCAGACTGATGCATCGGACAGGGGGCTGGGGGCCGTTTTGTCCCAGGAGGTGGAGGGCAAGGAGCGTCCAGTGCTGTACATCAGCCGAAAGCAGTCGATGCGCGAAAGCAAGTACAGCACAATTGAAAAGGAGTGTCTTGCCATCAAGTGGGCGGTCCTCGCCCTCCGATACTACCTGCTGGGGTGCCCTTTCACTCTCTGTTTGGACCACGTGCCCCTCCAGTGGCTCCACCGCATGAAGGATGCCAATGCGCGGATCACCCGTTGGTATTCTAGATAGTAACATTCTGTAATTCACAGAAAGTTAAAGGTCTTTGTTTTGTAAAAGCAGTTTTTTACGTTCTTTGTAAATATTTTGTAGACCTTAAGATTCTTCCACCTATTTTTATAATTGGATGAGTTAGATCCAATTCCAAAGTTCTATTGGATTCTGTGTTGTAAAAAATCTCTAGAGACAACTTTTTTTTTTTAACAATACTAAAATCACAAAGCACCTTACAGATGATAGGAAGCTGCTCCCCAAATTCAAATTTGTCTTGGCAAAATACAGTAACAAGATCATTGAATAATCTTATAGGATATGACATAAATACACATTTTACCTGATTTTTTTTTGTTTCTTTCTTTAATCAAGATGTAGCAAAACTGTTTCTGTGACTTACCATCTTGACTTCTATCATCTGAATAAAGTAGGGGCATATAGGGCAGAGAATTTTTCCAATAGCTCGAACATAACATTGGTCTCCTTGGTTCAGCAAACGCCTTGTACAGCTATTGGGCACATGCATGCATATATGCAGGGCCGTTGACAGCTTTGGCTGGGCCCAGGACAAAATAATCTGAGTGGGCCCCCCCCAAATAATCTGAGTGCCCCCCCCACACATACGCGCGCACGCACATCGCCACACAGCAACCACCCACACCCAACCCCTGTTTTCACAGTCTCCATTCACTCCAACCCTTAAATAACAAGGTATTCCAAGCCCATTATAACAGTCAACCATTTTATTTGAACATTTCAACATATTTACAGTTTGAACATTTCCTTAGTCTGCAACTATTCAGGTGCAAAATGCAATGCGCCGGACTTTTGCTGTGGCAAAGTCGTCAATAAGGTCATTGAAGTCCAGCTTCTTTGCAAGTTCGCGCTCTATAGAGAGCATAGCCAGCCCATTGAGCCTCTCCTGTGACATGTTTGAGCGCAGGTAGTTGATAAACCAAAATGATTGTTTACGGGATGGAACTGGGCCTCAATGAGAACGGAGTTATGGCTTTCCCAAAATCTGAACATAGAAGCATCACCACTAGTCACACACGGACTGGCCACTGGGAGTAGCGGGAGTGGTGGGCCGGTGGTTCAGCGTGGGCCGGCGGAGAAAAAAACAAAACAGTTGCGCGCTGGCCTTTAATATGATAAGCAATGTTAACAGTTTCTTTAAGAAACTGTTAACATTGCTTATCATATTAAAGGCCAGCGCGCAACTGTAATAAGCAATGTTAACAGTTTCTTTAAGAAACTGTTAACATTGCTTATCATATTAAAGGCCAGCGCGCAACTGTTTTTTTTTTTTTTCTCCGCCGGCCCACGCTGAACCACCGGCCCACCGGGAAAACTCCCGCTACTCCCAACGGCCAGTCCGTGTGTGCCACTAGTGATGTGTACAGTGAGTTTTTCAGTGTATTTTTTTGTCTTGTTTTTCATAAACGTCCATTCCGTACTCGATTTAGAATGTTACAAAAAAAATTGACACCCTCCCAACCACGTAACATTAGCCTATCTGACCTGGGGGCTGACACGCTTATTACGGATAAACCAAAAGGATTACAACCAGGGGTTAAATTGGGATTGGTTATGTGGGGGGGCTCTGCCTCGTACCCGCCCCTGCCCCGGCCGCCCTGCCCCAATATACTTTTTGGAAAATAACCCTCTAATTTGATAACCATATCATATTGCACAGAGATATACACCTTATCTGTGTGTTGTAGGCCTATGTGTGTCTTGTAGTGCCCCCCTACACATTATGGCAGTTTGAATGTAGATTGGTTGGCCAATGTAACAGATTGTACAGGTTGTTGTACATTGGTTTGAAGGAAATGATTAGTGGGGGGTCTGGGGGTCCTCCCCCAGAAGTTTTTTATTATCATACATGTTATTTGCTGAATTCTGGTGCATTTTAATAAGTTGTTAGCTGACTTTACAGAGGTAGGTTGAGCAATATCATGTTAAATCTTGTCACATGCCTACAGGTGAAAAATGTGAAGGAGAAATGTTCAGTGAGAAAATTTGAAGGCTTGCACAATCTTAAACCAAAACAGTTTATTTATTTTGGAGGATAAATGTTAAATATGCCAAAACACTGTCAGTCAAATTGTCAATCAAATATATTCATGCAGTGAATGCAACCAAATACAAACAACACTATAACATTGGAAGCATTTATTATTATTGTTATTATGTATTCAATTATTTATTTGGCATGTGGTGCTTTTTGTATTGTCTAGAACATACATAAGATGAGCATATTATAGCAGCAAAATAGAAGCACAATCATTTGAATGCAGCAAAAGTTTTGCTGCATTCAAATGATTGTGCTTCTATTTTGCTGCTATAATATGCTCATCTTATGTATGTTCTAGACAATACAAAAAGCACCACATGCCAAATAAATAATTGAATACATAATAATAACAATAAATAATAAAACACTAATAATATTAACAATACAGTGAACATAATCATTATCATATTTTTTATTATTAAAAACAAAATATCAAATAATACTGAAGAGGGGAAAAAATAATACTGATCTAAATATGTTGTGTTTTTATTTTTGGACAGTATGTGTTTTGCTAAACACATACTGTCTAAAAATAAAAACACAACATATTTAGATCAGTATTATTTTTTCCCCTCTTCAGTATTTGATATTTTGTTTTTAATAATAAAAAATATGATAATCTGCCCACCTTTTGAAGAAATCTGTAAGCTTCCTCTTTGCTTTCCTCATTTTTAACCTTTTGCTGCTGACCTCTAAAAATCCAAAACAACAAAACAATTTATTAACCTTCTTGTATAAAAGTGAAATTGACTGTATCGACAGTTAATTAAGGCTAGAGCACAAGACGAGTGTTTTGTTTGTTTGCCAAAGGTAGCTAACTTGAGGCAACGTTAGGCTCAACTTTTGGTCAATCTCAGTAGCTAACTTTAACTGACATCTCCCCCTTCCCCCTGGCTAATTTCTGTCGATAACTGGGGACTATGGAAATTGAACTCGCCAAATGCACAGACAGTTCGTTCAAGCACCTCTGATGGATTAGGATCTGTTAGGACTTGGACTGTTTTGGCCTCTAGAGGCCGCTGTTATTTCCTTTTCATGTCATATTTATTTTGGCCTCTAGAGGCCGCCACTGTTCCTGTGTTTTGTGTTTTTTTTTTGTTAATTGCCTGTTAGTCCTAATTATCTTCACCTGTGTCCTTAATTAGTTTGTGTATTTATACCCCTGAGTTCAGTCCTCTTGTCACGGAGTCTTTGTGCTGTTATGTTTATCTCCAGTTTCCTTTGTACTGTGTTTTGTGGATCTTCTGAGCTTTTGCATTTTTGCCTTTTTCTTTTTGAATTATACTCTTTGTTTTTTTTTTGTTTTGCCCTGGATTGTATATAGTGTACATAGTATAAATAAACCTTTTGTTACTTTTTCTACTTCCGCCTCACGCCTCTGCATTTGAGTCATTCCCCTGGTGGCCTAGTGGGGGTTTGCTGGATCATCACACCAACGAACCAGGTTCGTATCCCAGCAAAACCCTAACAGAAAGACTCCGTCATGACCGACTCAGCAGAGGCTGCTTCAACTGTCTACCCGGCCAACCTTCAGGGAATTATGGCAGCTTTGACACGCTTCGGAGCGACCATGGACGCTCATGGACGTACGCTCACCAGCCAACGTGAGGCCCTTGCTCGCCACGAGGAACTGCTTCAGCAAATTGGGAAAACCCTGGCACAGCTGACATCTCTGCCTGCATCTCCTGCTCCTGATCCAGTTCCTGCTCCTGATCCAGCTCCCACTCCTGCTCCAGTGCCTCCTGCCATGCTGCCTTCTTCACCTCGCGAACCCAGCCTTCCTGCACCACAGAGGTATGACGGCAAGCACAGTGAGTGCCGAGAGTTCCTTACCCAGTGTCAACTCACCTTTGAGCTTCAGCCTACCACCTACACTACGGATCGCCGCAAGATTGCCTTTGTGATCACCTTATTAGCTGGTAAGGCGCGAGCCTGGGCTACTGCTATCTGGCAAAGACAGGGACCTGAGTGCTTTGATTTCCAGCTGTTTTCTGAAGAGATGCTTCGGGTCTTCTTCGATCAGGCAGACATCAGTACCGACGCAGCCCGAAAGCTCATGCCCATCCGGCAAGGAGGAAGCGTCGCAGATTACGCCATCTCGTTCCGAACACTCGCAGCAGTAAGTGGATGGAACGAGACTGCCCTGGTGTCAGCCTTCCACCATGGTCTGTCTGACCCCATCAAGGACGGTCTGGCCTCTATTGGATGCCCAAGTGACCTCGAAACCCTCATCTCCCATGCTATTCGTCTGGACAACAGGATGAGAGAATGCCACCAAGCCTTGAGCCCCCCCAGCCTCCCTACCTCTACCTGGAGACCGTCTACCTCCTTCAGTGACTGTCCAGAACCCATGCAAGTGGGTCGTACTCGCCTCTCCGCATCTGAGAGGGAGCGCAGAAGGAGGGACAAGTGCTGCATCTACTGTGGCAAGCCTGGTCACTTCCGAGCATCATGTCCCGAACTCTTGGGAAAAGGACCGCCCCGTCCAGCCGAGGGAGGGTTGTGACGGGGCCTACCCTCTCTCCCGGACTCCCTGGCCAAGGAATCTACATCCCGGTCTCCATCTCCTGGGGTGAGTCTGTCCACTCTTGTCAAGCTTTGATAGACTCAGGGGCGGCTGGGAACTTTATGGATATTCACTTCGCCCAAAGCATCAATATACCTACTGCACCTCTTGAAGTCCCACTGTCTGTGTCTGCCCTCGATGGCCAAGCATTAGGTGATGGAAGAGTCACTCAAGTTACTTCTCCAGTCTTCCTCCAGTCTCAAGGTCACAAGGAAGAAATATCCCTGCACCTGATTCCTTCACCTGAGTTCCCAGTTATTCTAGGCCTTCCTTGGCTTACTCGCCACAACCCTCGCATAGACTGGGTAACAAGCCAGGTTGTGGAATGGGGCCCTGCATGCCATGCCTCTTGTTTGCTCTCTAGCTCTCCTGTGTCTCCTGCCGAGCCCCCTGATCTCACCGAGTTATCTCAAGTTCCCACAGAGTACTGGGATCTCAAGGAGGTATTCAGCAAGAGCAGGGCCGCCGTTCTTCCTCCGCACCGGGCCTATGACTGTGCCATCGACTTGCTCCCTGGGACTACCCCTCCTCGTGGCAGACTGTTTTCCCTCTCTCAGCCAGAATGCAAGGCTATGGAGGAATACCTCAAAGACGCCCTGGTCTCTGGGTTCATTCGACCCTCCACCTCACCTGCTGGTGCCGGCTTCTTCTTTGTCGGCAAGAAGGATGGGGGGCTTCGACCATGTATTGACTACAGGGGCCTGAACAAGATCACTGTGCGCAACCGATATCCCCTTCCGCTGATGTCCACTGCTTTCGACCTGCTCCAAGGCGCCACCGTCTTCACCAAGTTGGACCTACGGAACGCATACCACCACATCCGTATCCGACAGGGAGACGAGTGGAAGACTGCCTTTAACACCCCGTCTGGGCACTACGAATACCAGGTGATGCCCTTCGGACTCACCAACGCACCAGCTGTTTTTCAGGCCCTAATCAACGACGTCTTAAGGGACATGATTAACCTGTACGTCTTTGTCTACCTCGATGACATCCTTATCTTTTCCAAGACCGTGCAGGAGCACCGCCACCATGTCCGCCAGGTTCTCCAGAGGCTGCTACAGAACAATCTGTTCGCCAAGGCCCAGAAATGCGAATTTCATGTTCCCGAGGTCTCCTTTCTGGGATTTATTGTACGGACAGGCCAACTCCAAATGGACCCTGCCAAGACCCTGGCCGTCCGGGACTGGCCTACTCCCAAGTCCGTTAAGGAGGTTCAGCGGTTCTTAGGATTCGCTAACTTCTACCGCAAGTTCATCAGGAACTTCAGTTCTGTGGCAGCACCCATGTCAGACCTCACCAAAGGGACAGGTGGATCTTATGGCTGGTCTCCTCAGGCAGAAAAGGCGTTCAAAGACCTCAAGGCCCGCTTCTGCACGGCACCCATTCTGGTCCTCCCGGACACCTCCCAACCATTCATCGTGGAGGTGGACGCCTCGGACAGTGGTGTCGGCGTAGTACTCTCTCAACGTTCGGAAGGAAAGCTGCACCCCTGCGCTTACTTCTCCCACCGCCTGAGTCCTGCGGAGTCCCGGTACGATGTGGGGGATCGAGAACTGCTAGCGGTCAAACTGGCCCTTGAGGAGTGGAGGCACTGGCTGGAGGGAGCGCAACATCCATTCCTGGTTTGGACTGACCACAAGAACCTGGAGTACCTCCAGCAAGCCAAGAGACTGAACCCTCGACAGGCTAGGTGGGCCCTGTTTTTCAGTCGGTTTGACTTCACCCTCTCCTACCGTCCCGGCTCCAAGAACACCAAACCTGACACACTGTCCAGGCTGTTCTCTGCCACTAACAGGGAGAATGAAGTCGGGCCTATTATCCCGGTGTCCCGGATTGTGGCCCCTGTCCGCTGGGGTATTGAGGAGGCTGTTCGACGAGCCCAACGCCAGGACCCCGGTCCTGGGACGGGGCCACCGGGCCTCTTGTACGTCCCACATCAAGCCCGGGCCAAGGTTCTCCAGTGGGGTCACTCTTCCCCTCTCACCGCCCACCCGGGAGCTCGGAGGACCCTGGACTTCCTGAAAAGACGCTTCTGGTGGCCTAACATGGAGCAGGAAGTAAGGTCATTTGTCCTGTCCTGTGAGGTTTGCACCAGAACCAAGAACCCACGACAGCGTCCCCAGGGTCTCCTGCATCCTCTGACCATTCCCCGACGTCCCTGGTCCCACGTGGCAGTCGACTTCATCACGGGTCTCCCTGAGTCACAAGGTAACATGGTCATTTTGGTCATTGTTGACAGATTCTCCAAGGCCTGCCGCTTCATACCTCTGTGCAAACTCCCCTCTGCTCTTGAAACAGCGAAACTTATATTTAATCATGTCTTCCGAGTCTTTGGTCTTCCACAGGACATCGTCTCAGACCGAGGGCCCCAGTTCTCCTCCCGAGTGTGGCACGGGTTCTGCAAGGTCATCGGAGCCACTGCCAGCCTCTCCTCTGGGTTTCACCCACAGTCCAATGGTCAGACGGAGAGGCTCAACCAGGACCTGGAAACCACCCTGCGAGGCCTGGCTATGGATAACCCGACATCGTGGAGCACCTGGCTGCCATGGGCAGAGTACGCCCACAACACCCTGCAGTCATCGGCCACCAAGCTGTCGCCATTCCAGTGCCAATTCGGGTTCCAGCCACCTCTGTTCCCGGACCAGGAGGAGGACGCGGGGGTGCCCTCAGTCAACCAATATGTGAGACGGTGTCGCAAGACCTGGAGCAAGGTCAGGAAGACCCTCATACAGACCTCCAGAACCAACCAGACTCAGGCCAACCGCCATAGAAGACCTGCACACACTTTCCGCCCTGGGCAGCAGGTTTGGCTGTCCACTAAGGACCTTCCGCTGTGGGTGGAGAACTGCAAGCTCGCTCCTCGCTACATTGGCCCCTTCAAGGTGGTGCGCAGGGTGAACCCTGTCTCCTACCGGCTCCAGTTGCCCCGGACTCTGAGGATCAACCCCACTTTCCATGTTTCCCTGTTGCGGCCTGTACTGACGTCTACGTATGCCCCTGCCCCTAGGAACCCCCCACCCCCCCGCATCTTCCAGGGGCAGACTGTGTTCACTGTGCATCGCCTGCTTGACTCCCGCCAGGTCCGCGGCGGGTTGCAATATCTGGTGGACTGGGAGGGCTATGGTCCTGAGGAGCGCTGCTGGGTTCCTGCTCGGGATGTCCTGGATAAAGAACTGTGTCGGGACTTCCATTCGGCCCATCCGGATCACCCTGGGAACGTCAGGAGACGCTCCTAGAGGGGGGGGTCCTGTTAGGACTTGGACTGTTTTGGCCTCTAGAGGCCGCTGTTATTTCCTTTTCATGTCATATTTATTTTGGCCTCTAGAGGCCGCCACTGTTCCTGTGTTTTGTGTTTTTTTTTTGTTAATTGCCTGTTAGTCCTAATTATCTTCACCTGTGTCCTTAATTAGTTTGTGTATTTATACCCCTGAGTTCAGTCCTCTTGTCACGGAGTCTTTGTGCTGTTATGTTTATCTCCAGTTTCCTTTGTACTGTGTTTTGTGGATCTTCTGAGCTTTTGCATTTTTGCCTTTTTCTTTTTGAATTATACTCTTTGTTTTTTTTTTGTTTTGCCCTGGATTGTATATAGTGTACATAGTATAAATAAACCTTTTGTTACTTTTTCTACTTCCGCCTCACGCCTCTGCATTTGAGTCATTCCCCTGGTGGCCTAGTGGGGGTTTGCTGGATCATCACACCAACGAACCAGGTTCGTATCCCAGCAAAACCCTAACAGGATCGTATGCAGGTAAAAGGGGAGACGGTGTACGGAGAAAATTATAAACAAGTCACAACGCTGAAACACAAGCCCAAAAACCTGCAAACCACGACTTCTGATTTTTTTTTTAAAGCGAGCTCACAAAAAAGAAACCCCAAAGTCGCTTATAAAAAGCGGAATTGGCAACCCACGCAGTGTTCCAGAAACCAGAATCTCTGATCGCAAGTTCTGTTCTAAATAGCTTTGACAGGTCGTCTTGTTATCAGGAAAACTATGATCTATCTCATAAAAGTCATGGGTTTATTGATTAATAAAACGATATTTAATTATTCAGAACTGAAAATCGTGAAAAGGGTTTGTTGCTTTTGATGTGTGCGTGATCATATACCATCCGCTCCGAGCTTATGTGCCGGGGCTCAGCCCCGGAAAGCCTCGGCCCAATTTAACCCCTGATTACAACATTCCCTGGATATAGAACTGGACCGAGAAGATTTCAAAATCTTAACGTGTAAGCAACAACAATAAAACAGAGGTTGTTTTATTCATTTAGGGCTTATTAGGCTACTTTCATTAATTGCGCTTTTCATACAGGCCTATCATTTTTCACTTGAGCAAGGGAATTGTTTGAAGAGTATCCAGTCTAAGCGAAAGTTTAATGTTTTGCAACAGACTAACCTCAAAACACCCCATTTATAGCCCATTCGTTACATTAAACTCTATCTAGCTGGCAATTTCACATGCCGTCGTATCTACACGGGATGATTTCCAACAAAATAAGGTTTAATTAACAAGAGGCAGCGTTCCACGGGCTTTCAGCTAACCGGAGTCCAGCTCAGCGCAGCTCAGCAAGCGTGCCTAAAACATTTGGATATGATTGCGGGCCAATGTGCTATTCTTTGCTTCATTGAGATATATGCAACAGTGTTATTAAACCGATTTGTTTATGAAATAATTCAATGCCCTGTGCATTTCAGTGTTCACTCAGTGTACCCTGCTATCCCCTACTTTATAATTATGAATGGCGCGTCGCGCGTGCTGGGGTTACATTACGGGGCTGGAAAAAAGTTATCTGTGTCTTACCTGGCTTAGCTGCCCCACTGCCTTCACCACCTGCTGCATCATCTAAATCTTTTCTAAAATATCGATGCAGTGAGCCCCTGAGGCTTTTGGCTTCTTCATCTCTTTTTCTCTTTTCTTTTCTTTTCTTTGCTCCTGACTTGTGCATGTTGGCAAATGGGCTCGCACGCTTATTGTCGAAGCGTTATGATGGAATAGTGCTGTTACCAGCCTGGTGTTTTTGTTTTTTTGGTTTCCTCTTTCTTCCCTCTGGGTCTATGTGGGCTTGGCACCCACTAATCGTTGTTGTGCCCCATGCCCTGTAGGTACACCGCTGGCGCAGTAGGAGGACCTGCTCAATGTCACCTGGGCCAGGGAGGGGCGTGAGCGCATTTAAGCGGCAGCTGGAGCTTCCCCTGCACCGTTCACTTGCATCCGGCTCGCTTCCCTCGCTGAACCCGTCTGACGCCAGCGCTTGTCTTGTCTCTGCTACGCGCCTGTTTGTGATTGCTTTTTGATTGGCCTGAGTGTCCTATTTTTGTGTTTTGAGCCTTCTGAGGGGCTCTTTGCTTTTGCTTTCATCTTGAACCGGGAGCGTGGCTCCCCCTTTTGTGTATCCCCCTAGACTTTTGTTTATTAAATTATTCTGAATTGTTCTTTTTGCGTCCATGTCGCCTTCCTGTGTTACCATTTGTAACAAGTGCCGTGTTATTTGGCGCCTTAATCAAAGACCAAACCATTTCTGCATTAGGGGTGGTAGGTGGGTTCTTGAATCTATTTTCGAAGACAATAAAGGCAAAAGAACCAGAAATCATTCATTGAATGCAAATATAGCACATTTTTCTCCCCCAAATCAACACATTTTGAAATGAAACAGAATGATTAATGGCATCTTCATGAGGGACCAGTTCTGGGCCCCCCCTCATGCCTGGGCCCGGGACAGAATACCCGGTTGTCCCCCCCTGTCGACGGCTCTGATCGGAAGCAAAGCAAAGGAGGCGGTGCCGGGAGCGGAAGCAAAAACGAGGCTGCAGAGCTGGCCTGTTGACTAAGCTCAGAAAACAGCTACTCAAATCTCCACTGCTAAGCCTCTACCTCTCCAACGCCAGATCCATGTAAACAAGACGGACGATTTGGAATTACCTTATTCTATTCTATAATTGGCTGGTCAGTGCTATACTCAATACTTAAGTGACTTACCCATCCAATGAGGATTCTTGTTTACAAGATGCCACATCTGAGTCGCTGACAAATCCTGAATTTCTGTAAAGATAACTGTCCAGAGATTTATAGGCACGCATTGCTTCACCACTGAACAGCGAGGGAAAGTTAATGAGGTAATATACACGTCCGGGTATTCCGCTGGCAGTTCAAAATCTGGTCGTGAAAACTCCGTCCGGTAAGCCATAAGGGTCACAAATCTGTAGATCGTTTATTTTAGACATATATCTAGTTATCTGTTCATTAGAAAAATGAGCCGTGTAGTCCGTCGGTTGAAATTGATCCATTCTGTACACGAGTGCAGCAGTATTCAGCGGTGTTTTTGACCGACAAGATGGCGGTTGTGTACTTTCCAGTCACTTGAATGCAAGATCTCTATAAGCTAATGCTTTAGTTAAAGTAGTTATAGTTTAACTGAAATGCTTTAACTTATTGATTGTGCTTGATTATACATGTTTAGGCAAGTGGTCATGTCCAGCGAGGCTGAAGATGAGGATGACGACGACATCAACAATCAGGCATCTCCATCACCTCCGAGGCCTCCATCTACTCTGAGATGTATGCAGACCCCTCCACCCCCCCACGGGTCTCTGCAGACCCCTCCACCCCCCCACGGGTCTCTGCAGACCCCTCCACCCCCCCATGGGTCTCTGCAGACCCCTGCACCCCCTGCTCCCACCCACGGGTCTTCAACCCCAAGACGAGACATTCGGGACGGCATGTTTGTTCGCATTTTGACCCTCCTTGAGGAGGTGAAAGACACACAGAGGAACCATGGGAGGATTCTCCAGGCACTTCTCCAAGATCGACACAACATTGCCAACCCCATTTGTTCTACTCCAGAGGGTTTCCCCCTCAAGACAGTTAATGAAGTCGACTGCATGGAAGAAAAACTGGCAAACCTCACCTTCATGTCAGAACTGGTATGTATGTTAAATGTATTACAGTATGTGGACTGAATCAACCTGTTGCCCTGTTGTTTCACGTTGCCAAGTGCTGTTGAAAGTTATGAGAACAGTGTGAAAGAGTGGTCTGCACACTGGGTATACGCTCCAAAAACACTTTATTATTTAATTATAAGGCAACATTTCAATCCACTAGTGGGACCTTCCCACTCTTTCACACTGTATCTACTATGTGCACACCCTAACTTTCAAATATTCATGCATCTGGCAGTTCTTTCATGTTGAGAGGTTTACTTCAGTGAGGAATATAGATTGACCTGCCTTGTATTGCCTTTGTTCCCTCTCAGATTGCAGCTGTGGCAGACATTGGAGGGGGCACTGTTGACAGGGCCATGAGAAGGATGATGGTGTTCCTCATTGACCACAACCTATCCAGACAGTACAACTTCGTGGGGAGAAACGGCAAGAGAGGATTCAAGCCCCTCAAGCTGTTTGAAGTAATTTTATGGTAGGTGCGCATATGGATAATGTTTAAGTTGTACAATATTAGAAAGAGATCATAATACCAAACATGTTTATTGAACTGTAAAGGCAACTACAGGTGTGTGTAAGGGTGGGCATAGGTGATGTCTGGGGTGTAATAGTTAGGAATGCAACGGTTCTTGTTTTTTTTATTAAACTGAATGACACACCCCCTACGGCTCAATACGCAGACATGAAACGTGATATTTCTTTTTTTTTAATCTCAAGTCTTTTTTATTTTTGTGTTAAGTACAGAACAAACATTAACATTCAACCCTCCCAACCCCGTCGCACCCCAATTCAAAGTAATTAACAACAACAAGAAGAAAAAACAATATGACATAAATAATAATAATAGATAAAATTAAAAAAAAAAAAATTAAAAAAAAATAATAATAATAAAATAAAATAATAACAATAATGAAAAATAAATAAATAAATAAATAAATAAATGAATAAAATACACAAATAAAGAAGGAAGGAGGAGGAGGACTTCCATAGAAGTTACTACATAACAATGTCATTAGAATCAAGCTTTCCCACTAAAGTGAGGACAGGCTGCCAAATATAGCAGAATTTGAGACTGTTACCCTGGATATGAAATCGGATATCTTCAAGTGTCAGATATTGCATTACATCATTAATCCAATGCTTAAATGTAGGGGGCGATTTGTCTTTCCACTTCATTAATATAATACGTCTGGCAATTAGTGTTGTAAATGCTATAACAATTTTACCATAGTCGCCTATGCCGCTTAGTTCTTCAGGTGCTACTCCAAAAATACTAACCAATGGAGAGGGTTCAATATCCACATTCAGAGCTTTAGACAAAAACACAAAGATTGAATTCCAAAACTCAAATAATTTTGGACAACTCCAGAACATGTGTACGAGTGTAGCAGGTTCAACTTTACATCTGTCACATGTTGGATCAATATTAGGCATAATCCTAGCCAACCTTGTCTTGGACCAATGTAACCGGTGGAAGACTTTAAATTGAATAATAGCATGCTTGAGGCAAATTGACGATGAATGTATATTTTTGAGAGCGGATTGCCATTGTGTGTCAGATATATTTGTATCCAGTTCCTCCTCCCATTTGCTTTTTAACACTGTTAATTGTTCTAAGTTGCTTGTATTAAGTACACCATAAACTGTTCCTATTGTTTCTTTAAATTGAGGAAGGATTTTGATTAATGTATCTAAAAGAGAATCTGTCTGTGGTGATGGGAAAGATGGAAAGTGTGTAGAAACAAAGCTACGGAGCTGCAGATACCTGTAGAAGTGTGTGCTAGGAATGCGGTTTTGTGTTTGGAAATATTCAAAGGATCCAAACACCCCACCAACATAGAGATCTTTGATTGTCTTCAGTCCCCTCTCAGACCAGACCTTAAAGGCATTATCATTTATAGATGGGGTAAACATATTGTTTCCAACCAAAGGGGCATTCTTAGACATGTCAAATAAAGAGAAGGCCCGTCTAAATTGTGCCCATATTTTAAAAGAGTGTTTCACAATGGGATTGCTGCAGAATTTGGACATGGGCTCTGCAAGGGGAATTTTGGAGCAGGCTATTGCATGTAATGAGACCTGTTTGCAAGATGCTATTTCTAGCTGCAACCAGCTGGGGCAGTTTTCATAAGTAGCAGAGTGGATCCAAAAAAGTATGTTTTTAATATTAGTTGCCCAATAGTAATATTGAAAGTTGGGCAAGGAGAACCCACCATGTTGTTTGTGTCGTTGCAGTACTTCTTTACGTATACGTGGATTTTTCCCATTCCAAATAAAGCCAGATATAAGTTTGTTTATATTTCCAAAAAAAGATTTAGTTAAGAAAATGGGGAGGCATTGGAAGACAAACAAAAAACGAGGCATGATATTCATTTTGACAACGTTGATTCTTCCCCCTAGGGATAGCGGGAGGAGGTTCCAGCGGCTTAAGTCTGTCTTTAGACTTTTTAAAAGTGGGGCAAAATTAGCTTCATATAAATCTTTAAACCTACGTGTTATCCAAATTCCTAAATACCTAAATTTATGTGTGCATATCTTGATAGAAAATGATTGGTTTGTAGTAAGCTGATAGGAGGGGTCAATAGGCATAAGTTCACTTTTTTGCATGTTAACCTTGTATCCTGAAATCCTACCAAATGAATGTAGCACCTCCAGCATCTTAGGTAGACTTTCCTCAGGATCTGACATATATATGAGCATATCATCGGCATATAGTGAAACCTTGTGCTCTAATCCGCCTCTCAACACTCCTTTGATGTCAGTATTGCTACGCAGTGCAATTGCCAGTGGCTCAATAGTTAAAGCAAATAGTAGGGGCGACAAGGGGCAGCCTTGTCTAGTGCCACGTTGTAAATTGAAGAAAGGTGAGAGGTTATTATTAGTTCGAACAGCTGCCATAGGTAGGAAATACAATACCTTAATCCACTGTATAAATTGTGGTCCAAACCCGAAACGTTCTAAAATAAAGAAAAGATAGTCCATCTCTACTCAATCAAAGGCCTTTTCGGCGTCTAGTGATATCAAAACTTCTTTGCTTTTGGATGGTGAGGAGTTGTAAAGAATATTAAGCAATCTACGTACATTAGATGATAATTGTCTATTTTTAATGAATCCTGTCTGATCCTCTGATATCAGTGATGGAAGTATTCTTTCCAATCGCAAGGCTAACATTTTGGCAAGTATTTTATTGTCAACATTTAAAAGAGAAATTGGGCGGTAAGAGCCACATATTAAGGAATCTTTGTCCTTCTTAGGAATAAGTGATATAACAGCTTGACGCATTGTTGGGGGCAGTGACCCAGCTGTGAATGACTCTTCAAACACAGAGAGTAGAAGAGGTGCTAGCTCTTTAGAAAACTTTTTAAAAAATTCACTAGGAAATCCATCTGGCCCCGGGCATTTGCCATTTTGCATAGTTTTCACAGCAAAGCAAAATTCTTCTTCAGTGAATGGCTCATCAAGTTCAGAGGCAACTTGCTTCTGTACTGAAGGAATATCTAAATTGTGAAAAAAGGATTGAAACAGATTTTTATCCTGATGTGATTCAGAACTGTACAGCCTAGAATAGAACCTATGGAAAGTCTGGTTAATTTCAAGGTGGTTGATATGCTTATTGCCTGTCTCATCACTTATTTCAGTTATACTTTGGGCTGCAGACCTTTGGCGCAGCTGGTGTGCAAGAATTGTACCTATTTTTTCACCGTGTTCATAAATTTTATGATGTGATTTATTGAGAAGGTTGGTAATATATTTAGATGATAAAAGATTGAATTCTGTCTGTAACATGAGCCTGTGTTTATATAAGTCTGGGGATGGCGCCTGAGCAAGTAACCTATCGACATGCAAAATATCCTCAGTTAATTTCTTAAGATATGCTGTTTCACCCTTTTTCTTTTGGGCACAATAAGATATAATTTGTCCCCTTAGATATGCCTTCATAGACTCCCATATTGTTGATGATGACATACCTGGTGTTTTATTATTTTCCATAAATGATGATATTTCAGATGAGATAAAATCAACAAAGCATTGATCACTAAGCCATAAATTATTTAATCGCCATGGTCTATAAACATCTTGTGAGGTTGGTATATCCAATGTCATCAATAATGGGGCATGATCAGATATAATAATTGCTTGATATTCACACTTACTCACTATGGGGAGAAGGCGGTTGTCCATTAGGAAATAATCTATGCGGGAAAAGGTTTTATGAACATGGGAGAAAAAAGAGTAACATCTAGAGTTAGGATTCTGAAAGCGCCATACATCTGTAATCCCATAAGTCTGAAGAAATAAATCAATGGTTTGGCTTGCTCTAGTTTGAGGGACCATTCTAGTTGAGCTACGGTCTAAATGGGAGAAGGCACAGTTCAGATCACCTGCCAAAATAAGGTAGTGAGAGTTTATATCTGGCAAGCGAGAAAAAAAGGATGAAGAAAAATGACTCGTCATCCCAGTTGGGGGCGTATATGTTAGCTAGGACAACTGGGGTTTCATATAATCTTCCTGTAACTATAACATACCTTCCATAGTTATCTGCCTCCACTTTTGACATTACAAATGGAACATTCTTATTTATCAAAATAGCTGTGCCTCTTGACTTACTGTTGAAATTGGAATGATAGAGTTGACCTATCCAGGTGCCTCTTAGTTTACTATGATCACATTGACATAAATGTGTTTCTTGGAGAAAGGCCAGTCCAGCATTAAGCTGGCTGAGATGCGACAGAACTTTCTTGCGTTTAACAGGGTGATTTAAAGATTTCACATTCCAGGAAACAAAGTTAACTGGGCATCCTGTATTACCTCTCAACAGTGTGTTAGCCATTTATCATTATATAAAAGCATATTAATGTATCCAGATATTGGTGCAAAAAAAAAAAAAGGTCCTCCTCCAAAAAAAAAATTAAAAAAAATAAAAAATAAAAAAGGTGAGAAAAATAAGCATTAAAACCATACAAAAAAGATTATCAGGTGCGATTAAGTCCCTCCCCTTGTCACCTAGAACGAGGTGAACACTAAACCCTTTACAATGGAATCCACACATAGACTATGTGCTTGTGATGGGGGAACTCAAACTCGAGCAGGGGGCTCTGCCAATTAAGCAGTAATGAAAAGCGCTTCCAATACGTTAAGTCGACTGTCCATTGTATCAAGCCAGTCCAAACATCAGTGGTTCTATTGATTACAGTAATTCTCTCTCACTCGCGATCACTTTCAATTTCTAAATAGATTTTAGCCTACCTTTCGGACATGTCATCATGATTACAACGTTTACTCTGACGATACAGGCCTGTCTTCCACAAGTATTGTCGATTTCACATACGACATCGCTTTTCTCGGGTCCAAAAATTCTTTCTTGGTGCCTTTGAAAGTGATGCATAACTTGGCAGGGAACTTCACTCCGTAGCGGGCATCCTCGCGGCCTCTCAGCAGCTGTTTTACCTCGTTGAACGCAGATCTTGCTCGCGCGACGGCTGGAGGATAATCCGGAAAGATGGAAATAGACACTCCTCCATAGCGCAAGCCATCACCTCTTTCCTTTGCTCGGCGAAGTATGTCCACACAATCCTGATAATAATGGAGCTTTGCGATTATGGCCCGGGGCTTCTCCTGGCTTGCAGTAGGGCTATTCTCTCGCGTAGGTTTAGATTTCTTTGATGACGAAGCCCTTCCGAGTCGATGCGATCTGTCAACCAACACGTCTTTATCCAAATCGAATGCCTCCTTCAGTAGCTGTGTGACGAATGAAGGGTCGCCCGTTCCAGCCTCCTCTGGGACGTTTAGTATTCGGATGTTTGATCTCCTCATTCTGCCTTCCATGTCCATGCATTTTTGTTGCAAGTCCAACACATTTGCCTGAAGTTGTTCGACTGTAGCTTGTAGAGTTGTAACATCGTCTGAGCACGTTGTCAGACTGTGCTCCATGTCAGCCATTTTGGTAGTCACCGTTTCTAGGTCGGTGCGCAGTCGAGAAACACTGTTCACGACCTCAGTCTTAACAGCCTGAATTTCACTTTTTACCGCGCTGAATTCGCCAGTAAGAATGTCCTTTAGTTCTGACCTGATTAGTGTTGAGATGTCATCTTTAAGAGAGGCAAGAACTTCGGTCTTGAGATCTTCCATGCTAGCTTGTTTGCTATTAGCCGTTTTCCGCCCAGGAGTGTAAGAATATTGTCGTAGGTTCCTCGCCATTGACATAAAATACAGATCAGCTCACTGGCCACATGTACGTGACTTCAGTCGACCAATATGAGAAGTATAAAGCGCTTCAAATACAATTTTAAACTTAGATTTTGGCAGAGCTTCCCAAAGCGTGTCTTACTCCATATCCTGCTCAACAGCGCCCCTGAAACGTGATATTTCGATATGTTATTAAAATATTACTCTGCTACACAGTTTTCCTAAACTTAGAATATAATAGAATGCCTTTTATTGGAAACAAATAACGGCTAGAAATATTTCACTTAATGTCTGATGAATCTATTTAATGTATGAGCTTCGCCTTATACATTGAATTACTGAAATTAAAGGAGAAGTTTGGTGTGAATCAGTCATTAGCCCGGTTGTTTGAGGTCAACAAGTGCTGTCAGGAAAAAGAACAAGAAAATGTGATGCAACATAGACCGCATACATACAGAACCTTCAGTGAACCTTAACAACTGGGCTATTGATTGATTCACACTAGATTTCTCCTTTAACAAACTTCCACAATATTCAATTTTTTGAGAAACTCTGTTGCTTCTGCAAACCTGGCTGAGAGTTGTCACATGAAGTAAGTCATTGCTATATTTGTGCCTTGCAGGAGCCTTGAAGAAGAATGCAATGACCAGTCAGATCACCAGAAAGGACACAGAGAAGGCGGTCTCGAAGTGGCTGATTGGTGCCAGGGACCGGGGGGGGCAGCCCCTCAGGAAATTTAAATTGTTTTTTTTTTTTTTCTCAGTGATTTCTGTAATAAAAACTTAGTTTTTATTTTTTGTAAATAGCAATAAAAAGTAATTGTATTACTAGTCTTTTTGTCATTGTTTGTGTAAAGAACTGTAACATTGGGCTGACTGTAAAATAAGCCCCCATAATAGTTATTACCTTAAAGGGTACAATCAGGGACCCATAATGAGCCCACATGGGCCCACTCAGTGTGGGCCCCAGATGGGAGAAACCTGGGTTGCCCAAGTGGGTTTTAGCTAGGGCCCATGTGAAACCCACTTTCAGCCCAACTGGGTTTGCCCACATGGGGCCACCATGGAACCCCTGGACAAAACTGACTGGAGCCCAGCTGGGCAGCCCATACCCAACCCATATGGTCTTGAATTACCCTTCATGTTGCATGCTCAACTCAGAGGGTCAGCCAGTGTCATGGATATTGACCTGTGTGATGGGAGAATTGTACACACTGCCAGAGTACAGATGGAAAGGCTATGCCAAAGCTGTGATCACCACATTGGCAAAGAAACTGCATTCAGAGGGCTACCCAGTCTACTGCTTCATTGAGGAGGAGAACCAGGTGTCCTACAGGCTCTTTACCAGTTTAGGCTTCATTGAAGATCCGTCTTATAGAAATGCTTGGTTTGATTTCAATCAAGTGTCAAAAATGCCATAAGTCCTTTCGGACAATGAACATTCCTGTCATGATTGCACGATTGAAGGGGGGTGTTCAACAAACATCCAGTGTGCAATGAAAATAAATTTACTGTTTGTTCTTACAGTGGTGCTTGAAAGTTTGTGAACGCTTTAGAATTTTCTATATTTCTGCATAAATATGACCTAAAACATGATGATGCCCTTTATTGTCACTAGTCACATGTACCAGCGAAATTAGCCGAAAACCTGTCCGTACATATACAACATACAATTGACATAGGGTAGACAGGACAGGAAGACAGGGATAAAGATAAAAAGGAAACACAACATGAGGAGAGATAAGGAAAAAAAGAACACCCCCCCCCCCCCACTATGCTCCTGTCATGAGTACAGTGTGGGAACATTTAAAAAATCTTTGCACATAAGCACACAACAACACAAGTACACTTTAAACACAGGACTTGAGGGGGGGAATCGGGGTAAGGGGGGGAGGGGGAGGTAATCCAGTGCAAGCAAGCAGCCGTCCGCTCCTGCAGCCATGAAGGCGCTGGTCACGCACCCACTTGTCACACTGGGGGTAAAAATGGCGACCGCGGAGAGTTAGAGAAGGAATGCAAGGAATGCGAGAGTGTCTCCCGGCAGTGACCTTCAGGGGGAAATGTTGCCTCAGCAACAGCCTGAACCAAGGCTGGTGCTGTCTCAGGGCGCCAAATGTCAATAAGATATGAATTGTTTGGTCTTTCCAGATGCAGTCTTTGCACGTCCACACCGCTCATCCATATCTGTCCATTCCGTCCATTCTATTCAAATTGATCTCGGAAAAACGTATTCCTTGCAAAGCTGAAAGCTGCTCCGAGATAACAACCATTTTGTCGTTAAAGTTCTGAATGTCCACAGTCTGAGTGCCAACAGCTTTGTCCACCACTCCAATCATATCAGGCAACTTTGTGGGGCTTTGAACAGCTGTCACCATTGTCTGATTTCCTCAATATACCAGGGCAATGCCTAATCCAATCAGCAAAAGTCCTGTAATCATGGTTCCGAATAGGTAGATATCTTCAATGTCCTCCACAGAAAGAATCGCCAGGCACACGACCCGCCACCGCTCCCACGTGTCCATCGTGTAACCAGCCGCAAATGTTCCGGCAGGACAGATGGGTTTCCCCGAACCCAAACTTCTCGTTGAGAAAACTGTCAATTTCGTTAGGAGACCAGTTTATCAATTCCATGCTTTTTTTAGTTTAGAAAGTAATGCAGGAAGAGTCTCTTCAAAAAGGACAGCAGACGAGACAAGACACAGAAGCAGGGAAAAAAGGAGGGAGAGGGAGAGCAGAAAATGCGACCGCCTTCCGTGAAAGCATGGAGAGGAAAAAAAAATCATCAGATTTTCACACAAGTCCTAAAAGTAGATTAAGAAGTTTGGTGTTCTTCTATTAGAGAGGAGAGATATGTTGATCTAGCAGCACTAAGAGCTTTTCTATACATCAGGAATCTCCTTCCACACTAATTTGAATGTTACCATTTTTATTTGATGCCATTTACATTCCAATTTTCGAGTGGTCTGTTTTAAAGTGCGAGTGTCATCATTATACCAGGGTGCTAATTTTTTCTCTCTGATCATTTTCCTTTGAAGAGGAACTACATTCATTGTTTATTCCGAACAGTAAAGAAGATATAAAATTTAAAAAAATGCAATAATCAAAACATCGTCATAAACAAACAGAATAGCATAGCCACAAGGCAGTAACATAATAATGTTCAGAAAGGATTAGGAAGAAGTAAACTAGACTGCATTTTCTCTGCGGAAGTGCAAAGTGTGCTTGCTGAGCTGTAGCAGAACAGCTATCATGCCAGCATGCTAAAAGCTAGTATGCCAACATGCTAATTGCAACATGCTAATGCCAACATGCTAATAACTAGCATGTTAACAGTTAGCATATTAACATGTTAACAGTTAGCATACTAACATGCTAACAGCATACTAACATGCTAAAAGCTAGCATGTTAACATTAATGCTAACATGCTAATAGATAACATGCTAATAGCTAGCATTCTAACATGCTAATGATTAACATGCTATTTGTTAAAATTCTAACACTTTAAGGCTAATATGCTGACAGCTATCATGCTAACAGCTAACAGGCTAACATGCTAATGGCTAGTATGTTAACTTTTAGCATGCCAACACGCTGAAGGTGGCATGCTAACAGCTAACATGCTAACAGTTAGCATGCTAACATGCTCAGGTGAACTCGCTAATAGCAAACATGTGAACTCTGCATGCTACCATGCTAATCCTAACATGTTAACAGCTCTCATGATAACATGCTAATGGTGAACATGCTAACAACTCACGAGCTAACAGCAGGCATGATATCGTAATGAGTAACATGCTAACAGGTAGCATGGTAACACGTGAATGCTTATATGCTAATTGCTATAGTGTGTGATTGTAAGTATTCCTAATAAAGTGGCCATTGAGTTGAAGTTGACTTGCTGTCAAAGTCTCAAATGAGCAGATCGTTGCCAAATGCATCATCACCTATGGGGGAAGGGAGGAACGACTCAGTCAAGCTTCCATTGATTAGCGGCAAAATGGAGAAAAAATGGATGGATGAAAGGCAAGACAAAGATGAGTGCGGGTCAGAACCGATATCATGTGTGTGATGGGTGATTTGGCCTGATTTGGCCATATGAAGTTTGGTGGATGTGTGGTGAAGTGTTACTGAGCAAAACTCCATTCATTTGAATGGGGCCAAAAATCAATGGAAGCCTATGGAGGTAAAAAGAGATGCGTGAAAACCAAGGAAAAGACGAGTGCAGGTCTCAGATGAGGGGATGGATCTGTGCGGGGACTTGGCCTGAGGCATCAAGTGAAGTTTCTTGAAGTTTGGTCACTTGGTTAAAAAAACTGATGGAGAGTGAAAGTTTTTCTCCTGAAACACCATTCATTTTCAATGGGGCCAAAAATCAATGCAAACCTATGGAGGAAAAAGGGATGAGCAAAAAGAAAGAAAAATATGAGTGCGGGTCAGAACCGATTGCATGTATGTGTCGGGGGAGTTGGCTTGAAGTATCACATGAGGTTTGGTGCATCTGCGATGGAGCGTGTCCAAGTAGGACGATTCGATTCATGAGCCCTATTCATTCTCTATGGGAAAAAACCAAAAGAAAAACGACAAGAACAAGAGAACGGGTGCGTTGTTCCAAAAGCTGTATACAAGCACACTACACCACTTCGGGCCAGAAGTCGCAGAGTTGGAATGGTGTCTCTATCTCGAACGCCCTAGGAGGAATAGTGGATCCAAAAAATGTGTTAGAATAAGGCAGAATAAGTAAACTTAAGAAGAACAACACAGCAGCCTGAGCAAGCACACTAATAATTCATACTGCTGGTTACCGAGATCATACTAATTCACTATTCTTAAATTCAAAATGTTTAAAATTCAGGGATATTATAGAATATAAAACTGTCTTAATAATGTACAAAGTAAGGAATTATCAAGTACCAAGGAATATCCAAACAATGTTCTCGGATCGAGAGGGGGGCTATAATTTTAGGGGGAAATTGAAATTTAAAATTCGCAGTGCTAGGACAACGTTAAAAATGTTCAGTATTTCTATTTGCGGAGTAAAGGTATGGAGTAGTTTGAATGAGGAGCTCATGAAATGTACAACTATAAACCAGTTCAAAAAAAGGTATAAGGAACAGATCTTTATGAGGTATAGGGAGGAGGAATTACAATAACATTCTATTGATAATATAAGTGTATATATGTGGGTATGGGTACGGATATATATATAATATATTATATTATATATAATATAATATTATATATATATGTAAAATTATATATATATATATATATATATATATATATATATATATATATATATATATATATATATATAAAATGTATGTATAATATATATGCATAATAATATTATGGGTGTCTGTGTACGTATGGATATGTGTATAGTTATAGGTATGTGTATATGTACGTACTGTATATACGTATTGTACAGTGGTGCTTGAAAGTTTGTGAACCCTTTAGAATTTTCTATATTTCTGCATAAATATGACTGAAAACATCAGATTTTCACACAAGTCCCAAAAGTAGATAAAGAGAACCCAGTTAAACAAATGAGACAAAAATGTTATAGAGGTAGACTTACGACTGCCCGGTCATAAACCGATCTGGTCGTAAGTCGGCTTATGTTAAATGAACATACCGGTAAGTATATTGTGATGTGTAATGATATTGTAATCACCTTAAAGTCTTATTTTATCAACATTTTCTTATTTCATAACCTTGGCTCATTATTTGGTTTAAGTCAAACACTGCATACTACACTGCGTACAGTACAATTCGTTTAATATGTGCAAAACAAAAAATAGGAAATACAGGTGTGAAAAATAGAAAACATTTTAGTTTGAAACATACCAAAATACAAATGTAAAACATAGCAAAATACAAAACTTAGTGACCGCTGGCATCACTGGTGCTTGGCTGTGGGTCGTCTACGTCATCATCAGCTGTTGCAGCGCTCGGGCTGGCGGGAGCATTTGCTCGTTTCATAAACCAGGAGCTGGGGCGGAAACTGTATGAAGGAGTGCATGAGGGAGCGCGAGAGAGACTGCGCATGTACCAGGAGCTGGGGCGGAAACTGTTGTACGTGGCGAGAGGCTGGATGCTGGGCACTGCCATGAGCTGGGGCGGAAACTGTTGTACGCTCAGCTGGGAAACACTTGCCAGTCATAACCAGACGGTCGTAAAGTCGATCGGTCGTAAGTTGCATAGGTCGTAAGTCGATGACTACCTGTACTTAGTCATTTATTTATTGAGGAAAATGATCCAATATTACATATCTGTGAGTGGCAAAAGTATGTGAACCTTTGCTTTCAGTATCTGGTGTGACCCCCTTGTGCAGCAATAACTGCCACTAAATGTTTCTGGTAATTGTTGATCAGTTCTGCACACAGGCTTGGAGGAATTTTAGCCCATTCCCCTGTAAAGAACAGCTTCAACTCTAGGATGTTGGTGGGTTTCCTCACATGAACTGCTCACTTCAGGTCCTTCCACAACATTTCGATTGGATTAAGGTCAGGACTTTGACTTGGCCATTCCAAAACATTAACTTTATTCTTCTTTCACCATTCTTTGGTGGAACGACTTGCGTGCTTAGGGTCGTTGTCTTGTTGCATGACCCACCTTCTCTTGAGATTCAGTTCATGGACAGATGTCCTGACATTTTCCTTTAGAATTTGCTTGTATAATTCAGAATTTGTTGTACAATCAGTGATGGCAAGCTGTCCTGGCCCAGATGCAGCAAAACGGGCCCAAACCATGATACTACCAGCACCATGTTTCACAGATGGGATAAGGTTCTTATGCTTGAATGCAGTGTTTTCCTTTCTCCAAACATAACTCTTCTCATTTAAACCCAAAAGTTCTATTTTGGTCTCATCTGTCCACAAAACATTTTTCCAATAGTCTTTTAGCTTGTCCACATGATCTTTAGCAAACTGCACACTAGCAGCAATGTTCTTTTTGGAGAGCAGTGGCTTTCTCCTTGCAACCCTGCCATGCACACTACTATTGTTCAGTGTTCTCCTGATGGTGGACTCATGAACATTAACATTAGCCAATGTGAGAGAGCCCTTCAGTTGCTTAGAAGTTACCCTGGGGTCTTTTGTGACCTCGCCGACTATTGCACGCCTTGCTCTTGGAGTGATCTTTGTTGGTCGACCACTCCTGGGGAGGGTAACAATGGTCTTGAATTTCCTCCGTTTGTACACAATCTATCTGACTGTGGATTGGTGGAGTCCAAACTCTTTAGAGATGGGTTTGTAACCTTTTCCAGCCTGATGAGCATCAACAACGCTTTTTCTGAGGTCCTCAGAAATCTCCTTTGTTCGTGCCATGATACACTTCCACAAAGGTGTTGTGAAGATCAGACTTTGATAGATCCCTGTTCTTTAAATAAAACAGGGTGCCCACTCACACCTGATTGTCATCCCATTGATTGAAAACACCTGACTCTAATTTCACCTTCAAGTTAACTGCTAATCCTAGATGTTCACATACTTTTGCCACTCACTGATGTGTAATATTGGATCATTTTCCTCAATAAATAAATGACCAAGTATAATATTTTTGTCTCATTTGTTTAACTGCATTCTCTTTATCTACTTTTAGGACTTGTGTGAAAATCTGATGATGTTTTAGGTCACATTTGTGCAGAAATATAGAAAATTCTAAAGGGTTCACAAACTTTCAAGCACCACTGTATGTGTGTATATATGCATAACATAAGTATCTGTATATTTGATTTGGTCAATATTATACCATGTTGGTATGTCTTGGTATGTTGGTATGTTTTCTTTTTTGTTTGTTGCTTTTGTTTTCTTTTGTGTATATATAGTTTATTATGGCGGAAAGTGACGTTTGATTAGCGGTGGTATAGAGGGTTAGGATTTGATAAGGTATTACTTATCAATTAATTACTTATCTATTATAACAATAGAACACTATTGTTCTTCTTAAGCTTAAGAAGAACTATTGTTCTTCTTAAGCTCAGCAAGCACACTTTGCATTTTCTCTGCGGAAATGCAGCCTCGTGTTATAAATGTTGTCTTCCAAAAACCTTTTTGATATTTGGGCCGCTTCTTCTGCCGCAGTTTTCGAGATAGAGACCCCAAACCAAATTTAAACTGTGCAATATGATCGGGAATGGTGTGCTTGTATACAGCTTTTGGATCGGCACACTTGTTCTCTCGTTCTTGTCATTTTGCTGTTCTTTTTTCCCATAGAAAATGAATGGGGCTCATGTTTCAAGTCATCCTGCTCAGACACGCTTCATCAGAGATGCACCAAACTTCATGTGGTCCATCAGGGCAACTCCCCTGAGACATACATGCAATTGTATCTGGCCGGCACTCATCTTTTCCTTTGTTTTCGCTCATCATTTTTTTCTCTCCTTTGACTCCCATTCATTTTTGGGCCCATTCAAATGAATGGAGTTCTGCTCAGTAACACTTCACCACACATCTACCAAACTTAATATGGCACCTCAGGCCAACTCACCCATCACACACATGATATCAAGCACACACACTCTGTTTCTGCCCATCTCTCTCATTCACACACTACACTCTCACACTGAGACACCCACACGCACACTCTCTCTCACTCTGCCTCATACACATACACGTATACCAGGGCTTTTCAAAGTGTCGGGTGCGCCTCCCCTAGGGGGCGCCAGAGTTCTTCGGGGGGGGGGGCACAACGTGAGGAAAAATAAACCAGAATAAGTTACTATTGCGGACATTTAGCGAACTTCAGCTAGCCTTTGCCAGAGACAAAATGGATCGATTTTTAGTACCTAAAGCTACAGTGAGTGAGGAGGCAGAGTCTGGGCCAAGCAAAAAAAGAAGGAAGTATGACCACGATTATTTAAAGTTTGGATTTTCATGGACTGGATCTGAAGATGCTCCACTGCCACAGTGTGTTGTCTGCCAAGAGCAGAAGTGGAAAAACCCGGGTGCAGAAAGTAAAAACCCTGCCACATTTTTGCTCCAGCCAATTCAATGAACCAGCTGATCCTAATTACCACATCCCCTAAACCAGGTTGATGAGCTAATTGGTGAAATCACCTGTGTTGAGAGCACAGGCAGAAGGAAAACCTAAGCAGGACTTTTACTTTGTCAATCCAGTTTTTCCACCTCTGGCCAAGAGGTGCTAGCTAACGATGCTATGAGATGTTTAAAATGTGTAAAACAAGATGTTTTTTTTTTTTTAAAGCACAGGTGTTTAAAATGTGTAAAAAAAGATGTTTAAAAAAGCACAGATGTTTAAAATGTGTAAAATAAAAGATGTTTTAAAAAAGCTCATATGTTTTAAATGTGTAAAAAAGATGTTTTCAAAAAGCACAGATGTTTAAAATGTGTAAAAGAAAAAAATTAAAACGTGTACAACAACCATTTTTTTAAAATACGAATGGAACATTAAGTATAGCAACAACAAAAATTGTAGGGGGGGGGGGGGGGGGGGGGTTTGCTGTTGTTTATTTGCTCTCTGAGGGGGGGCTGACTCTCCCACACTTTGAAAACCCCTGACGTATACCATACACATACCAAACACAGACAAACTCCGTACTCTGTCACTCAGTCTCACACACACACATACACACACACACACACACACACACAAACATGCTGTCTCTCTCTCAACTTCAACTAAGTGGCCACTTTATTAAGAACAATTCTGTCTGCACACACACACGTTTAGCATGTTAGCAGGCTAGCTGTTACTATGTTAGCTGTTACAAGTCAACTTCAACTTTGTGGCTACTTTATTAGGAGCACTTCTGTTCATACACACACACACACACACACACACACACACATTTAGTGTGTTAGCCATTACAAATCAACTTCAACTTTGTGGCTACTTTATTAGGAGCACTTGTGTCTGTACATACAAGCGTGCACACACACACAATCATGTTACCTGTTACCATTTTAGCATGAGAATGTTAGTATGCTCGCTGTTAGCATGTTAGATGTTAGGATTTTAGCATGCAAGCATGTTAGCTTTACCCTGTTGCAAGCTATCCATTTGCATTTTAGCTTGTTAGCGTTTGCATTTTTGCATGCCAGCTTTTAGCATGTTAGCATGAGCATGTTCGCATGCTAGCTGTTTGGAATTAGTGGCTTTTGTGCAATATGATGCATTTCTCTTCAGAGAATGCACTTTCTCAAGTGTGCTTGCAGAAAGCATACTATTGTTCTTAAATTTGTTTTATTTTTTATTTTTCTTCTTATTATTCCTGTACACCCGTTTTTTTGGAGCCGCTACTCCTTCTGCAGCTTTTGAGATACCGACACCGTTCCAACTCAAACATCTGTCCTGAAGCGGTTTAGTGTGCTTGTATACAGCTTTTTACATGCCATCCGACCACCACCTCCTTGCGATGTCAGTCAGACTTAGGTTGAAGAGGCACAAGTCAAACAGAACCACCAAACCCCGCAAGAGATTCAACGTGGGCCTGCTCAGGAGCATAGATGTCCAGACATCCTTCCAGCTGAACCTATCGAATAGGTTTCAAGCTCTACAAAACCAACTAGAGAGCGAAGACATGGACATTGAGGCACAGTGGCAATACATCAAGGATATTTGGCCAGGCACATGTGAAGCCTTGGCAGGAAGAAAGCAGAACACAAAGAGTGGATCTCTGCCTACACCCTACAGAGACTGGAGGAGAGGAAAGAGAGGAAGGCAGTACTCAACATGAGCTGCACACGATCAGCCAAGGAAAGGGCACAGGAAGAGTACACTGCTGCTGACAAGCAAGTGAAAAAGAGCATCAGAAAGGACAAGAAAGATCACATCGACAGTCTGGCCAAAAGGGAAGAGGAAGCAGCAGGACAGGGAAACCTCAGAGAACTATACCAGGTGACAAAACAGCTGGCAGGAAAGTTTCAACAGACAGACAAGCCGATCAAGGATAAACAGGGAAACCCACTTACAACAACTGAGGAGCAACTCAGGAGATGGGCAGAACACTTCAGGGAGCTGTTAAACCGACCGGCCCCTGACGCACCACTGGACATTCCACCAGCAGAGGCAGACCTGCCAATTAACTGTGAGAAACCCATGAAGGCAGAGATCAGGAAAGCGATCAAGTCCCTCAAGAACGGGAAAGCAGCAGGACCAGATGAGGTACCAGCAGAAGCCATCAAGGCTGACATGGAGACGGCGGTCAGCATGCTGCACAGCCTCTTCAACAAGATCTGGGAAGAAGAACAAGTACCAGCGGAGTGGAAGGAAGGTATACTCATCAAGCTTCCGAAGAAAGGAGACCTTGGGGACTGTAGCAACTACAGAGGAATCATGCTCCTATCAGTACCAGGGAAAGTCCTTAACAGAGTTCTTTTGGAGAGAATGAAGGAGGCAGTAGATGACAGGCTCCGAGACCAGCAGGCAGGTTTTCGTAAGAACAGGTCTTGTGTTGACCAGATAGCCACCCTGCGCATCATAGTGGAGCAGTCACTGGAGTGGAACTCCCCCCTCTACATTAACTTCATAGACTTTGAAAAGGCTTTTGACAGTGTGGATAGGGAGACACTACGGAAGCTAATGAGGCACTATGGGGTACCCCAGAAGATCATCTCCATAATCAAGGGAACATACAAGGCCATGACATGTAGAGTATCCCATGCAGGACAACTGTCAGACAGTTTTGAAGTAAAGACAGGAGTATGGCAAGGATGTCTACTGTCACCTTTCCTGTTCATCCTAGCAATAGAGTGGATCATGAGGACTACCACAGAGGGAAGGAACAATGGAATACAGTGGCTACTGGGGAGACAGCTAGACGATCTGGACTTTGCTGATGACCTAGCACTCCTTTCGCACTACCACAGTCAGATGCAGGACAAAACTATCCGCTTGGACTCAACATCCACCAGAGTGGGACTTAAGATCAACAAGAAGAAAACAGAAATCCTAAAGGTCAATGACACCATTAACATCCCCATTACAGTAGGTGGCGAGACAGTCAAGGAAGTGGAGTCCTTTGTGTACCTGGGAAGTGTGATGGACCAACAGGGAGGCACAGAACAGGATGTCACAGCCAGGATTGGCAAGGCAAGAGCAGCCTTTGTCATGCTGAAGAACATCTGGGCCTCCAGGGAAATCCACATGGACACCAAGGTGCGCATCTTTAACTTCAACGTCAAGTCAGTCTTGCTATACGGATCAGAGGCATGGAGAATGAACAAGACAACACAACACAAGATACAAACATTCGTCAACAACTGCCTCAGATGCATCTTCAACATCAGGTGGCCAGAGAAGGTCAGAAACGAAGAGCTGTGGTGTAGGGCAGGACAGGAACCTGTTGCCAAACAGATCCTGAGAAGGAAATGGGGGTGGATTGGTCATACCCTCAGGAAGTCAGCTGACAGTACCACCAGACAGGCACTGACCTGGAACCGCCGAGGCAAGAGAAGGAGGGGCCGCCCTAGAAACTCCTGGAGGTGAGACACGGAGCGGGAGCTGATTGGACTGGGGATGCGTTGGGAAGATCTGGAGAGGGAAGCCCAGGACCGAGCTGGATGGAGGAAGATCATCGGTGGCCTATGCTCCGCATGGAGCCAAGGGCACAAGTAAGTAATACAGCTTTTGGATCGACGCACCCATTCTCTCATTCTTCTGTCATTTTCTTTCCTTATAGAATGAATAGTGCTCACGAATTGATTCGTCCTGCTTGGACACGCTTTATTGTCGACGCACCAAACCTCATGTGATGCTTCAGGCCAACTCCCCAGACACATACATGCAATCAGTTCTGACCTGCTCTTGTGTTTTCCTTTCTTTTCATTCATCTGTTTTTCCTCCATTCACTTCCATTGATTTTGGCCCCATTGAAAATGAATGGAGTTTCAGGAGAAAAGCTTTCACTCTCCGTCAGTTTTTTTTTTTTAACTGAGTGACCAAACGTCATGAACCTTCACATGATGCCTCAGGCCAAGTCCCCGCACATATCCATCCCCTCATCTGAGACCTGTACTCATCTTTTCCTTGGTTTTCACGCATCCCTTGTTACCTCCATAGGCTTCCATTGATTTTTGGCCCCATTCAAATGAATGGAGTTTTGCTCAATAACACTTTACCACACTGCCACCAAACTTCATATGGCACCTCAGGTCAACTCTCACCCATCACACACATGATATCAGGTCTGACCCACACTCATCTTTGTCTTGCCTTTCATCCATCTCTTTTTCCTCCACACTGATGTTAATTATTGGAACCTTGACAGTCATCCTGGCATTCCCCCATAAGTGATAATGCCTTTGGCAAGGATCTGTTCAGTTGATACACTGATGACAAATCAACTTCAACTCAATGGCCACTTTATTAGGAATACTTGCCTGCACACATGCACACCCCACATATTATCCATTAACATGCTAGCTGTAAGAATGTTAGCATGCAAGCTGTAAGCATGTTAGCATTAGCATGCTAACAGTTAACATATTAGGATCAGTGTATTAGTTGGTAGCATTAGCTTGTTAACATTAGCATGTGACCATGTTAGCCTTAACAAGTTAGCATGTTCACATTAGCTTGTTAGCATTCAGGCTGTTAAGATGATGGCGATAGCATGTCCGCATGGTAGCTGTTAACATTAGCTTGTCATCATGTGAGCATTAATATGAGCTTGATAGCATATTAACATTCACATGTTAGCATTAACATGTTTGCATTGACATGTTAGCTGTTAGCATGTTATTAGTTAGCATGTTCAATGATAGCATGTTATGTTATTGTGTTACCATGCTAGCTTTAGCATGATAGTTGTTCTGCTGCAGCTCAGCAAGCACACTTTGCATTTTCCTGTTTGATCCCCTGTTTCTCAACATTACTTTGTTTTGGATCAAATGCAAATGTCTCCCTTTTGTTCCATCATCCCATTGCTGTTGCCACCTTTGGTTTATCTGAGTTTGATAATTTGATGCTAACTTCAACAGTTTCTTTTTTTTTGACTGCTTCTTTTGTTAGTTTGTCCACTCTCTCATTTCCCTGGATGCCTGAATGGGCTGGGACCCAAATGAATGTGATATTTTCCCTTGATAAACCATTCATGAAATGGTAAACAAGATTTCATAAAGCAGATCTTGATTACTTTTGGTTGAACCTGTCTTAATGCTTGTAAGTGCTGACACGGAATCACTACATATTAATATGTTTCTGTAATCTACCTGATCAGTCCATTCTAATGGAAACAATATGTCAAGCAATTCCATTGTATATACACTCAATCAGAAGTTCTTTTCCTAATTTCTACCTGGTAACTGGCAACTGCAGAACCTGTTGCAACTGTTTGCAAATCCTTTGATCCATCTGTAAAAATCTGAATATTGTCTTTATATATACGATCCCTATAATAGGGCTCGACATGAACTTTTAAACCCACTTGCCCCCTGCCCCCCCAATATTATCACTTGCCCCCTATTTTGTGAGGTGTGGCTGGGGCAGGAACATCTCAGAAAATACCGCTTGCAACCTGGCTACCTTTGTGAGTTGGGCCAGTGAGAGGTGGTCTCCACAGGGGACTGGAGTGGTTTGAGTGGTTATTTTTGTTTTTACCTCCAGCCCTACCTTCTCCAGAACTACTATGTTCTGAACCACCAATGCCATGGGGACCCCCTCGTTCCAATGTTTTAACAGGTTGAAGTGGTATATTCAATAAAATAGTGTCAATAAACTTTATTGATCCCTTTCTGAGGAAACCCTCCCAAAGGGATCAATAAAGTTTTATCTAATCTATCTATCTAATATTTGTAGTGCCCTGCCCCTATCCATTCACCTCACCTCAAAGTTGACATACCCGATTTGCCATGTGACCTCGAAGGCCCCTTGCCACTTGGTGACTAATTTGGAGCTCAAAGTGGGCAATAACACGAGTACTTTATCTCCCAGGGTGAACTAAGGCACGCGCCCCTGTTGCACAGCCAAGCTTGACATTTTTGGGCCTGCTGTAAATTCTCCTGGGTTAAGTGCATGAGAGTGTGGAGCTTTGCGCACAGGTTAAGAACGTTACTGCATTTCATTTTTACTTGTTGAAGGTCCCTCCTCCCAATTTTCGTTCAGCAAGTCCAAAATGCCACGAGGCTTACGCCCATATAACAGTTTGAATGGGGAAAATCCCGTGGAGGCTTGCGGGACCTCTCATACTGCAAATAACAGGGGCTCGAGCCATTTATTCCAATTATGTGCATCTTCGCTTACAAACTTTCGAATTAAATTTTTAAGTGTCTGATTGAAACATTCTACCAAGCCATCTGTTTGTGGGCAATAGATGCTGATGCAGGTAGATTTAATTCCCAGTAACCCATACAGTTTGCGAAGTGTGCATGACACAAACATAGTGCCTTGGTCAGTCAAGATTTTTTTGTGAATCCCGACTCAGGGAAATTACACGGAAGAGTGCCTCTGCAATACTGCATGCTGAAATATTGAGGAGAGGCACTGCTTCCAGATATTGCATTGTATAGTCCACCAGGACTAAAATAAAGTGATATCCCTGTGCTGACCGATCCATTGGCCTGATGAGAGCCATGCCAATTCTCTCGAAGGGGGTCTTGATTAGAGGGAGAGGGCACGAAGGCGCTTTTGGAGTGCCCGCTGGATTTACTAGGTGGCATTTGTGGCATGCCACCGACGGACATCCCCGTGAATCCCTGGACAGTAGAACTGGGCCATGATTCAGGTTAGTGTTTTATCCTGTCCTAAATGTCCTGCCATCAGATTAAAGTGAGCCGCGTGGAATATGAGTTCCCGATGGCTCTTTGGGATTCACAACTGGGTTATCTGTTTGTCGGTTTGAGCATCTTGTGTCACTCAGTACAGCCTATCTTTAATAATAGCGAAGTATGGGAAAGAGGGTGTCACATTTGGCTGGAGGTTTTGATCATTGATTACTCTCACTTGGTCAAACACATGATGCAGAGTCTCGTCTTGTGTCTGTTCTAATGGGAAATCCTCGAGGGAATCCCTGTGAGAGGGAGGAGGGGCAAGCTGCTTCCCACTCCTCTTGTTGCCCTTCTTAAATCCACTTTGGTATGTCGCCACCGCCACCATACCTGTATTCCAAGACATACATTAACCTCTCCTTTATCATGTGCTCCATGAGTTTACAAATGTGTGAGGTCAAAGCTATTAGTCTGTAATTTCCAGGTTTGCTGGCATCTTTCCCAGGTTTCTTTATTGGAATAATTATGGCCTCTTTCCAGTTCCTCAGCATTCTTCCCTCTTCCCACACTTTATTATAGAGCATCAGTAGCTTCTCCACACTTCCTACACGTTGATATTTTAACATGCTGTAACATATTTCATATTTACCTGGTGCAGACTTTCCTGTTTTATCTGGTACCCTCTTTAATTCTCCCATGCTAAATGGGGAATTTTGACCACTACCATCATTATTATTATTTTTCTTATTTAAAGCCTCTAGGTTTTCTGATTTTGTTCTCTCTCTGTCTCTCCTTCTTTCTTCAGACAGATTATTAGAGCTATGAACTTTGCCAAAAGAGTTTGCCAACAACTCTGCCTTTTCATCATTTGTTACTGCAGTCTCATTTCTATCTGCCAGAACTGGGTAGTTCCATTCCCTCCTATACCCTCCCATCTTTATCATCCCCCCACACTTCTCACATCTGAGTTGTGTTTCCAGTTGTACCAGAGTACTTTCTCCGGTGTGTCCTTTTTGCCTGTTTTTTTTTTAATCATCTTCCTTACTACTGCCTGAGCGGCTTTGTACTGAATCATATGTTGATAATTGAGTTCTTTTAAGTTGCTTAAATGTCTTATTTCTATACTTCACTACTTCTTTACACTGGTTATTCCATCATGGCACTACTTTCTTCTTTATTTCACCTTTACTTTTGGGAATGGATTCTAATGCAGCCAATATTATACCTTGCTTTATTTTGCAGTCAAGTGTATTTTTGGAAAAAAATGATATCTAAAACAAGTTAATGAAGGAATGAACATAGATATATGTTCATTCCTTCATTAACTTGTTTTAGATATCTATCACTTTTTCCCAGAAATTTCTCCCAATTAGCTTTCTCAAGGATCCATTTTCTACCTGCTGTTTCTGTAGTCAGTGAGGTAGTAATATTTATCTTGCACCAGACTGAGTAATGGTCACTCCCTCTAGTTCCTTTTGTGATATACTTTCCAATCACAAACTCAAGGATTGCTCCAATCACATATTGCAGCAATGGAACTTCTTACCAATGTAAGATCAAGAACCAACTCTTTCTCTGTATTAACATCTAGTTTTACTGCCATCATTTAAGCACACTAAATTCTTCTAATCTAACAACTGTTCTTTACTTGACCATTAGTGTCTGTCCTATTGCTCCCCTATAAATATGTTGTGTCCATTAAAATCCCTGCACCAACCAATATTATCATTTTGTCCTTCTATTTCTTCATCTCATCTCATCTTCATCTGCTTATCCAGAGCCAGGTCATGGAGGCAGCAGTCTGAGCATGGAAGCCCAAACTTCCCTCTCCCCAGACACTTCGGCCAGCACCTCGGGAAGAACACTGAGGAGTTCCCAGGCCATCCGAGAGACATAGTCCCTCCAGCGTGTCCTGGGTCTTCCCCGGGGCCTCCCCAGGGAGGCGTCCAGGAGGCATCTGAAAGAGATGCCTGAGCCACCTCAGCTGATTCCTCTCAATGTGGAGGAGCAAATCAAATCAAATCAAATCAAGTTTATTTGTACAGCGCTTTTAACAATAAACATTGTCGCAAAGCAGCTTTACAGAATTTGAACGACTTAAAACATGAGCTAATTTTATCCCTAATCTATCCCCAATGAGCAAGCCTGTGGCGACGGTGGCAAGGAAAAACTCCCTCAGACGACATGAGGAAGAAACCTCGAGAGGAACCAGACTCAAAAGGGAACCCATCCTCATTTGGGCAACAACAGACAGCCTGACTATAATATTAACAGTTTTAACAGGTATAACCCTCAACTGTCCTCATGGGGCCGTCCTTCACAGGAGTGGGGCGATAAAACTCCGACCAGACACAGGGCACCAGGATGGATCAAGCAGGTCCGAGGGGCAGAAGAGGCCAGCATCTCAATCCCAGGATCAACATGTAACTCAGAGGGACAGATGGGGGGGGAGAGAAAGAAAACACGTTGTTAGGTATGCCCTAAAAATGACAAGTATTAAATCTGTGTGGTAGGCTCGCAGAGACGAGAGTCTTTACATCAGGCATGACGCACAATGGCATGTTAATATGGTAAAAAATATATCATGACCTGCTCTGGCTGGATGCTTGATTGGGTGATGGGAGCACACTCCTCAGCAATGATGAGATGCAGATGGGACCCTTAGGCCTGGCCAAGACAATTCAGTTACATTTCACCGGGTCTGGGACATGCGACAGAACGTCTGACGGCCGATTCCCTGCAGGCTACGATAGCCAGTCGAGGTCCCCACCGTCTCCACCAAAAGATTTCCTGTTGACTCCATGTAACTCAGAGGGACAGATTTGGGGTGGGGGGGGGAAGAGAAAGAAAACACAGGTGGTTAGGTATGCCCAATGTCACCTGAATAAGTAGGAACAGTATACATATTGCACCGAGTACAAGCAGGGACTCCGGCAACTAACTATGACAGCATAACTAAAAGGAGAGAGCCAGAAGGTAACACAGGCATGAGGGAGCCCCGGGACATAAAGCAGGAGCAATGGCTCTACTCCGAGCTCCTCCTGAGTGATTGCGCTTCTCACCCTAACTCTAAGGGAGCACCCAGCCACCCTGCAAAGGAAACTCATTTCGGCCGCTTGTATCCACGATCTTGTTCTTTTGGTCATTACCCAAAGCTCATGACCATAGGTGAAAGTCGGAACGTAGATTGACCGGTAAATCGAGAGCTTCGCCTTTTGGCTCAGCTCCTTCTTCACTACGACAGACCGGTAAAGCAACTGAATCACTGCGGAGGCTGCACCGATCCACCTGTCGATCTCACGCTCCATCCTTCCCTCACTCGTGAACAAGATCCTGAGATACTTAAACTCCTCCACTTGAGGCAGGACTTCTCCACCAACCTGGAGAGGGCAAGCCACCCTTTATCGGTCAAGAACCATGGCCTCGGACTTGGAGGTGCTAATTCTCATCCCAGCCGCTTCACACTCGACTGCAAACCACCCCAGTGCATGCTGAAGGTCCTGGTTTGACGAAGCCAACAGGACAACATCATCCGCAAAAAGCAGAGATGAAATCCTGTGGTTCCCAAACAGGACTCCCTCCGGCCCTTGGCTTCGCCTAGAAATTCTATCCATAAAAATTATGAACAGAACCAGTGACAAAAGGCAGCCCTGCCGGAGTCCAACATGCACTGGGAACAGGTCTGACTTACTGCTGGCAATGCGAACCAGACTCCTGCTCTGTTTGTACAGGGACTGGACAGCCTTTAGCAAAGAGCCCTGAACCCCATACTCCCAAAGCACCCCCCCACAGAATACCACGAGGGACATGGTCAAATGCCTTCTCCAGATCCACAAAGCACATGTGGACTGGTTGGGCAAACTCCCATGAACCCTTGATAACCCTATGAAGGGTATAGAGTTGGTCCAGTGTTCCACGACCAGGATGAAAACCACATTGTTCCTCCTGGATCCGAGGTTCGACTATCGGCCGAATTCTCCTCTCCAGTACCCTGGAGTAAACCTTCCCAGGGAGGCTGAGAAGTGTGATTCCCCTATAATTGGTGCACACTCTCCAGTCCCCTTTCTTGAAAAGAAGGACCACCACCCTGGTCTGCCACTCCAGAGGCACTGTCCCCAACCGCCACATGATATTGCAGAGGCGTGTCAGCCAAGACAGCCCCACAACATCCAGAGACTTGAGATACTCAGGGCGGAGCTTGCAAACCACCTCAGTGACTTTGGCTTGGGTAATGGACGAGTCCACCTCTGAGTCGTCAGCCTCCGCTTCCTCAATGGAAGACGTGATGGTGGGATTGAGGAGATCCTCGAAGTATTCCTTCCACCACCCAACAATATCCCCAGTCAAGGTCAACAGCTCCCCACCTGCACTGTAAACAGTGTTGGCAGAGTTCTATGCAACACTTATGAGGGATTTCACAATACCAGGACTTGTGGATTAGTGTATCAGATAGGTTCGACTACTGGGGCACCGTGGAATGTGAGAATGAGACTCAGGAGGCAGGGGTTTAAATATAAAAGTAATACCGGCTTTAGTTAGAAAAAAAATGAATTGAATAGAATAGAATAAACAGATAAATAGATGAACACAGACAATTAAATAAGTTAAAACAAGACAAACAAAATTCTCTGACAAAACAAAAAACAATTAAATGATATTAAATACCATAATATCAGATGAGTATCTAATTTAGCTAAATATTCTAATTTGGGTGCACCCTAATAATCTGAATTCTATGTTTCAATTTCAAATTTCAGTTTTTCTGATCCAATATAACAGTTTTCAATAAATCAAAGGAAAAAAAATATCAGTTAAAATACATCACAAACACCATTCACTTGAGGAGGATTATCCTACACAACAGCCATGCATTTCCAATTCCAGGAGAAGTCCAAGGTCCAAGAGAAAGTCAAAAGATGAGTGCAGGTCCAGTGTTCCAGGGATGGAGAAAATGTAAGTCTGGGAATTGAGGGTAGGGGGAATTGTGTGACAGGGCTGAGTGTGAGGGTGTTTCAGATCCTGAGCCTACCACACCAGAGAGTGTAGCAGGACCTGTCCAGTGACCACGGGATATCTGGGGTTCACTTCACTTTAGATCAAGTAGGTGGCTCGCCATCGCTTCACTTCGCTGGAACAATCAAAACAAAATCCAAAAGAACAACAAAAAACAAACAAACAAACAACAACAAAAAAACCTGACCGATCTCTGTGTTCGGCAGGGTACAGGCACAAAACGGCTCTGGTACCCGATATAGCCACAGGGGTTCTTGTTGCTGAAAGCAGTAACAGACAAGGGGGGAGTTGTCCACACACAGACAAGAGCTGGGAGCAACAGCTAAGCGCTAGCAGACGAGCTAACGGTAGTTAAGAGTCAACAGCAGTAATAGCCACAAACGTTGACCGGCGAGCTAATGGTAGTTAAGAGCCAGTAGCTTTAACAGCTAATGCCAGTAACGGCTAAAAATAACAGCCATTACCACATCTACCATATCATTAACTCACTTTCTGTTGTTTTTCTTTTTTTTCAGCAAACACTCACTAACCGCTATCTCAGTTTTCTTCCATCCTTTCACTTCATTCACTTTTCAAAACTCTGCTCCGACTTGATGCTCTCTACTAGACTGACGATCACAGACATACACTACATGCTCAAAAAAAAAAAACGGTGGGCGGGGATAAACTGTGTTTACAGTTCTCTGATTGGCTGATCTGACCTGATGCATTCAGGGGACACAAAGACACGGGAAAAATTTATACTGGATGAGACCATACATGCAGTTTTCCTATTAAACTAAACAATTAATAAAACATTAATTTCCTTTCCTTTTCTTTTCTAATTTATCTATGTAGCCCAATATATTAAAGGGGTTACACCCTCCCCTCTTGACAGTATGCCCGTCCCTGGACATTTGCATAGTGATGATTACATCACGGAGGTCTGAAGTCTTTGATATGGTTGCTGTTCTATGTTATTAAATCCATGCAATGAACTTGCAAATGCTTCACTAAGACCTTGAAAGAGGAAGTTCACTGCAGGAAGCAAAGGACTGCCTAACCTTGGATACTGGAGTCTCTCAGGCTTTGCATGCTGTCTATGAGAGTGACGGAGAGGGGTTTCTGTTGTAAAGCTCTCATTTAATGAACTCACAGGTTTAGGCTGATTGGTAATAGTCTGTCCTACATCAGAGACCTCTTTTTGGCTAGCAGCCATATCTGACAACACTGGACACTGTTCATTTGCATTGAGGAATGTCTCCTCAGGAGGTTGCTGATGTGTGTCCAGAGGTACACTGACAGGTGAGTCACAACTGGATAGTTGGTCTGGTTCGGTTTGGTTGTCATCTCCTAGGGAGATGTCTTTATCAGGTAAGTTGTCATGTTCAGGTAAGATGTTTTTATCAGGTAAAGTTGTCATGTTCAGGTAAGATGTATGTATCAGGTAAGTTTTCCTTTACAGGCTCTGTGCATCCTGACACAAGAGACTCAGGTAAGTTGTGTACAGGTAGGTATCTATCTCCTTTCTCTACTGAAGATTCAACTGCTGGGGGAGCAGGAAGGACAGGAGAAAGTGACACATCAGTTAAGGTAGGTTGTGTGAGCACACAAGGAGGATCTCTCAATTTGTGGGTTTCAGGGACCGTGATGAACATATCAGGCTTTTGGTTGTGAAGAGGAATAGGTGCCCACACATGTAACTCCTCAGTGTCAGAACACTCCTCCTCCCCACTCTCACTATCTGGACTCTATCTTGTTCTTGGTCTCCTGACTGAAGGTTGTTTAACAGGCTCAATAACGGCAGCTGAAGGTAGGAAACCACAAGGAAGAAGCAGATCACGATGCAAAGTGTGCACAGGCCCATCCCTTCTCTCAGGCCTAACCGTGTAAACAGGGATGTCACCTGCTTGCTTGAGGACCACATAAACTTCCTCTTCCCATCTGTCTGCTAGCTTGTGCTTCCCACACAGGGGCGCCGCTAGGGGGGGGAAGTTAGGACGATTCTAAGGGCCTAGCACTGACAGGGGGGCCTGTGAGGGATATTAATATTATTTTAATAGTATTGCCTTGTGTAAGTTTTTGAAATAAAATATTTCATTTCATCTGTTATAATATGCAAATTATACATGGTTATGATTTGCTATAACATTTTTCTTGAATTATTTATGATATTGTCATTTCACCCCTCCACCCTTTTTACTAATGGTACAGTCTGATTCTGGGAGCGGGACACGTGAAATGTGTAGCTCCGTGTATGCACAGCGCCGCAATTAGCGCATCTTAGATCAGCTGGCAGTTTTTCTATGTGCGCAACAGAGCTGTACATTCTAGAAGTTGCTAAGCAGGAGCAGGTGTGATGAATTATGAAGTCCGGATATCACACTGTGTGTGAAAAAAAAAATCACCTTTTTTCATAGGTATCTTTATTGTATAATTAAGTCTAGATGTTTGTTCATGTGTGGATTTGTTGATATTAAGTATTTAACTTTAATATGTTGCACATTAGCTGTGGTCATAGATATCATTGCTATTGTTCATGTGTGGATTTATTGATACTGTTGCTAAGTATTTAACTTGAATATTTGAACATTTGCTGTGTTTTCTAATAAATGTGTGATGCCTAAAAGAAACCAAAAACACTTAGTGGATTTCTTGCAGTGCACTATGTAATTGTATCAAAAAACTAGTGTAGTTATTCATCAAGGCATACATTTGATCACATACAATAAGTCAATAAATGGAGGAAACAAAGGAATACATTTTGTAATCCTGATTATTGATGATGTTTGCTGGAGGGCTCTGGAGTATCCATAATGTGCATACAGAATGTTATAAATCCATACTGATACAGCGATGCATGCAATTTCTCTCAACACAAACATTTGGATTGAATGAACTCCATAGGCTACTGAGTGGCCTAATAATAGTTGCTAATAAAAGAAAAAATATATATATATATCTCTTCCATATATATCATGGAATTTTCATTTTAAGGCAACAGTCTATTCAGTCTAATTCTGACAGTTCTGCATTTAAAATGTTCATATACCAAATAATTGTATCACCTAAACTTGCTACAGAGCTGATCACATGCATAGTAAAGTAGAAGTGCCAGCCAAAAACAGACTTCAAATTCAGTTGCTTGAGCTTGAAAATTTTACCGGGGGGCCTAAGTTGTAATCTTTCATAGGGCCCAAGATTTCTAGCGGCGCCCCTGTTCCCACACAGCCTGACATTGCGAACAAGAACTCTATCACCAACTTCCAAAGTTGACTCTGTGACCCGTTTATCAAATCGGATCTTGTTGCGATCCAAGCTCTTTTGTGCATTAGAGGCTGCAAGCTTATAACTCTCTTCCAAGTGATGCTTCAAATCACTGACATACTGGGAGTGAGACTTTTTATGGGTGTTGATGGGCAACCCAAAAGCAAGATCGATCGGAAGCCTGGGTTGTCTCCCAAACATGAGCTCATATGGAGAGAACCCTGTTGCTTCATGTTTTGTGCAATTATAAGCATGAACAAGAGGCTTCACAAAGTCCTTCCAATGCTGTTTCTCGTTATGACTCAATGTTCCAAGCATTTGGAGAAGAGTGTGGTTGAACCTCTCGACCAGGTTCCCTCTTGGATGATACGGGGTAGTCCGCACCTTCTTTGTGCCAGTGAGATCACAGAGCTCCTTTATGGTCTTTGATTCAAAGTCAGGACCTTGATCACTGTGCAACCTCTCAGGAAACCCATAATGACCAATGAAAATTTCCCAAAGACTCTTAGCTACAGTGCGTGCTCATTGGTTGGGAGTTGGCACAGCCACTGCATACTTAGTAAAGTGGTCAGTGATGACCAATATATCTTTAGTGTTGGACCTATCTGGTTATAAAGACGAGAAGTCCATACACACAAGTTCAAGAGGCCTACTGGTCTTTATACTCACCAATGGTGCGGCTCTCTCAGGTGGGGTCTTTCTACGTATACAATGCTCACAAGTTCTAATCATTCTCTCAATAGTCATCTGCAATTTCGGCCAGTAAAATCTGGTTCTTGCCAGATCCACTGTTTGTTCAACTCCCATGTGCCCCATGTTGTTGTGGAGGCTCTCAAACACCATTGCTCTCAGCTCCTGAGGCAGCACCAACTGAAAAGTGGTGTGAGGCCCATCTTGCTGCCTCCTATAGAGCACACCATTATGCAGCTCCAACCGGTTGAACTCACACAGAAGCAAGGGAAGTTCAGGGAGCTCTGCCCTGAGACCTGAAGGTGGAGTTTGACCAGTCTCAATCTGCGTAATCCCCTCCCTAATTGCAGGATCTGACTTCTGCTTTTCCTTCAACTCATCCTCAGAAAGAGAAGGTATAAGAGGGAATCCATCAACCTCTTCTGTCTAGAAGCTGTCTGGGATAGCTGTTGGATGATGAGCCAGAGACTCAACAAGCGCTAACCCAGTATCTGGGGGTTCAGCATTGTCACCTTCAGCAATAGTGATGATGTGTCGGTCACAGACAGCCTGTATCACATCCTGAGGAATGATGTGTGAAGCTTTGATATCGCTCAAGTGATGATGTATGAACTGCTGGATTCTCTCCCTCTCTTTCTGTGATATAGGATCATCCTCTGATGCACCATGAGAGTGGCGAGATAATGCATTGGCATCCAGGTTTTGCTTACCAGATCTGTATTGGAGCTTAAAGAAATAGGTGGGCAAGGAAGACAACTACCTATAACTTGTGGCATCAAGTTTCGCAGACGTTAAGATGTAAGTTAACGGGTTACTATCAGTCACGACGGTGAAATCAGTGCCATATAAGTAATCTGAAAACTTCTCTGTGACTGCCCACTTGAGGGCTAGAAATTCAAGGTTGTGAGCAGGGTACTTCATTTCACTCTTTGAGAGGCCACAACTTGCAAAAGCAGTAGCTCTCGGTTGGTCATCTTGAAGCTGGTACAGGGCAGCTCCCAAACCGACTGTACTTGCATCTGTATGCAAGATGTACGGAAGCTGTGGGTTAGCAAACCCCAAGACTGGAGCTGTTGTCAGCTTTTGGATGATCAAGTCAAATGCTTTTTGGCCACAGGGGGTCCACCTTTGGCCAAAAGGCTCTCTTGGGTTTTAGTACTGTGTGCTAGCACTTTTGTCAGGTCTTTTGGCTCCCTTTCTGAGTGGCAGATAACCAGACATTAGCTCATTGAGGGGCTTGACGATGTGGGAGTACCCCTGAATGAATCTCCGGTAATACCCAGCAAAACCTAAAAATGACCTGAGCTGCTTAAGGTTGGTGGGTGCAGGCCACGTTGTTAGGGCCTCGATTTTTTTCTGGGTCAGTTTCAACGCCTTTCTCGGAGACTATATGGCCAAGGTATTTGACTGAAGTCTGGCAAAATTTGCATTTTTCCAGGGCAAGTTTCAAGCCATTATCTTTCAGTCATTGAAGCACATGCTTCAGAGGCTGTTCGTGTTCTTCCAAGGATGATGAGATGATGATCAGATCATCAATGAACACCAATACTTCCTTAAGGTTTATGTCCCCCATGCATCACTCCATAAGTCGTTGAAAGGTTGACGGTGCATTTGTGATTCCCTGAGGCATCCTATTGAATTCCCAAAATCCTAATGGACAGACAAATGCTGTTTTCTGCTTGTCAGACTCCTCCATTTCAATCTGGTAGTAGCCAGATTTAAGGTCTAACACAGAGAACCACTTGGACCCTGTAAGAGCAGAAAATGCCTCTTCGAGATTTGGGAGGGCGTATGCGTCTTTGATCGTCTGAAGATTCAGCTTCCTATAGTCAATGCAAAGGTGAACTGAGCCATTCTTTTTCCTTACAACCACTATAGGAGAAGCAAATGGAGATTCTGACTCTCTTATAACCACGGGCGCAGATAGAGGGGGGGACGGGGGGGATTCGTCCCACCCAGATTTAAATTCACCTCATTCGGTCCCCCCCACTTATAGGGAGGAAAAAACATCTATGCTGTCTTTCTTTGCATAAGGCAAACCTCACGGAAAAATCAAAAGACTAATTACCATTCGGTTTATTGAGGTGCACAGCAGTACAGACATAGTTGCAACTGCGCAGACTGCACAGGTTGCGAGCTTGAGCTTGGTTGCTATGGTTACCCACAACAAGTTTGACAGGCATATCGGGGACAGCGCCTCCTAGTTCAGGACCCCAACACGGCACGATGAAGGGTGCCAAAAGGCAGAAAACGATTGCATCGTTTTTTTTTAAAAAAAAAAACGACTGTAAGTAAACTGTGCCTTACTTTATCATATCACCTTGCAATTTTTTGATAGTCTGTTCAAAGTAATGTCGTAGTGAAAGTAAAATCGTACGGAGTAGAGATGCCTTTCTGGTAGCCTCCTTCTTTCAGTGGCAGCCTGTAGATACAGTGCTCAGAAGGCAGTTTTAATGTTTAATCTGGCGTTCCCTGCCATAATTTCAGCGAGCATATTGTTTCATAAGGAAACTTTGCGAAGAGTTGTTGACTGACTGCCGCTCACGCAACACACAGGCATAGTTAGAAAGTCAGGATACACTGGTTTACACTTTACACACACACACGTAGCCCAGCCTCTCGCTATGTTTAACAGTTGGAACTTAGCAGTTTTAAAACTAGTTTTGCAGTTTTGCAATTTCTGTGCGTGATGATAATGTGTAAACTTTGGATTTACATAGGCTATGTTAAAATGTTATCATTGTCCTGGCCTGCAGGTAGTTCCTGGTGATGGCAGTGAGGGAGGTGAAATAACATGTATACACACTACCGTTCAAAAGTTTGGGGTCACCCAGACAATTTTGTGTTTTCCATGAAAAGTCACACTTTTATTTACCACCATAAGTTGTAAAATGAATAGAAAATATAGTCAAGACATTTTTCTGGCCATTTTGAGCATTTAATCGACCCCACAAATGTGATGCTCCAGAAACTCAATCTGCTCAAAGGAAGGTCAGTTTTATAGCTTCTCTAAAGAGCTAAACTGTTTTCAGCTGTGCTAACATGATTGTACAAGGGTTTTCTAATCATCCATTAGCCTTCTGAGGCAATGAGCAAACACATTGTACCATTAGAACACTGGAGTGATAGTTGCTGGAAATGGGCCTCTATACACCTATGTAGATATTGCACCAAAAACCAGACATTTGCAGCTAGAATAGTCATTTACCACATTAGCAATGCATAGAGTGTATTTCTGATTAGTTTAAAGTGATCTTCATTGAAAAGAACAGTGCTTTTCTTTCAAAAATAAGGACATTTCAAAGTGACCCCAAACTTTTGAACGGTAGTGTATATATATATATATATATATATATATATATATATATACACAAACATATATATACACACAAAATGGAATCATTTGCTGACAGCTCAGTCCCCCCAGTTCAAAAATCCTATCTGCGCCCCTGCTTATAACTCCTGAGTCAAGGAGTTCCTGAAGATGTTTCCTTACAGCATCCACATCATGTGGATGTATTGGTCGTGCTCTGTACTTAAAGGGTGTCTCATCACTGAGCTTGATGTGGTGTTTCACTTTTCCTGCATGCCCAAAATCTAGGTCGTGTTGTGAAAAGACTTCTGGCATGGAATTCAGAAGGTTTGCGACCCTTTCTTTCCAGCTGGTAGGTAATGGGGAATCTTCGAAATCAAAGCTTAAGCTCCCAGGCTGAGAAGGCTCTTCATACGTATCAGTGGTAAGTGATTTCTTCACAGGTTGTTCGTGGTGCAACACCTCCACTATGGCATTAACATCTGCCAAGACTGTCCTGGGTGGTATGATGTCATGATTGGTTTCATTTTTGAGCACAATAGGTAATTTGCAAAGTTGTCTGCGTGGCAAATTCACCAGGCTGGCTGAAACTAGAAGACCACCAGGTAAGGAAGAGGCTGATGTTTGCTCAAGGATGGCACATTTCTCAGAGTGAGCAATGGGGAGGTTTACTACACCTTCCAGAACAACGGTCTGGTTTGCAGGAACAACTTCGGGGTTAGCTCCATGCAGTTTTGCAAAGCTAAGATTACCACTGCTTAAATTCTTCTGGCGTATTTCAAGGACTTTGAGAATAGCCCTATAGCCAACAGGCAAAGGCTCAAAAGAAGAGAAGCTGGGATCAGAACTGATGTCAGAGTAAAAGATGTCAAGTGCATTGGTGCCAACAAGAACTTGCTGTTGTGATGCAGAACGAAGGTGAGGAATGACCAAGGCCAGAGTGTCAACTTCAATGTCAGACCCTACAAAGTCTTTGGGAAAAGTGATGGAGAGTTCAATGTACCCCAAGTAAGGAACTGACTGACCATTGGCACCCTCCACATCAAGGAGATCATGCAGTGGATGGATTTTGAGCTCTGAAAGATGCTCATCATAGAAAGATTGGGGTATGGTTGTCACTTGTGACCCTGTATCCAATAGACAAGTTGTGTTTTTCCCTGCAATGGTCACTAGAGCAGTAGTCTTGGTTCCTACAAGGCCTTTAGGGAGTTTGACAGATCATGTCTTGGCATGAGCTCTCTCCAAGACAGTTCTTTTTGGTTTGGGACTGGATTTATGAGATGTCGCCCCATGTGTCCCTCCATGGGAGCAGGCATCAGTTTAAATGTTGCTCATCTTCTAGCACATTGGAAGAGTCCCAGCTAGCTTGTCTTTCTCTCAGCTGCTTTTTCTTGGTGGCCACAAGAGAAGGATTTGGCTCATTTTCACAAGCTGAAATGATGTGACCATCCTCGCCACACTGAAAACAATACCAGGGGTGTGGCCTACCATTTGTTTTGGTAGTGGAGCTCTGTTGTTGTGCTGATTTCTTTTTCATGGGTCAAGCTTCAACCTTGGCGCTAGCGACAGGGGACTTACCGTTCCGTTGTGTAGCATGTTTCTGTTTGCAGTTTTCCATTTTCATACTACTAAGCTGAGCACTAATGTCAGCTATTTGCTTCTTCAACAACTCATATTCAGACTCGGGAGCATGTGCAGTTTGCAAATGAGATGAGACACGTGGCTTAGTGCCACAAGGAGTAGGTTTGGCTGTACCTAGGTGCTGTCTCATGCAGCCGACTTTAGTGGCCTGCTTATCCTCCATGGTCCTCAGCAACAGTAAGAGCTCTGCAAAAGTGGGAGGACTTACCTTTCTCTGCTCTAATTGGAGGTTGGTTATTAGGGTGTTGTCACAACAACCATGGCAGAACTGTTTTAGAAGCTGTATGTCAAATTCGTGGGCAGACACACCATCACGCTTCATGGCCATGCTCAGGCAAACATGCAGTTGGTGCAAGAAAAGAGATGGCTTTTCTCCATCATTCTGCAGCATATTCATGAACCTAGCAAAGAGTTCATCACCATCTTCAACAGTTCCATACACAGAGTCAAGTACTGAAAGATAAGCAGAAGGTTGAGCCTGAGGACCTAAATGCTTGACCATCTCAGCTGCAGGTGGAAGTAAGCTGTCAAGGATGCTGTGTGTGCAATGAAGATTAGAAACTGATGGGTCTTTCATGAGGATTTCCACACTAGTGCGCCATGTATCATAATCTGCTTCATTGTTTGGGTGTGGACCTTTTCCTGAAAAAGCCCAAAGTCTGTTTGGTGTGGTGTAGTGTGATGAATTTTCACTACTACGCACAACATGTTCAACCACCACCCTCTGAACGCTGGGTGGATTTAGGTCAAAAGAAATCTGGGGTTTGCCATTATCCATCAGTGGTGAGGCTGGCAATGAAGTGGGATTGGCCAGGTTTTTGTTAAGAGGTAAGGAAAAACACAGGACTGCGTAGATTCAAATGGAAATTGCACAGCAGTTAAATCAGAAGAGCCCATAGAGTGTGGACCAGGAAAAGAAAACAGAGTTTTTCCACTTGAGGCAGTGGTCTTGGATCAGGAAGAGGGGACTGACCATCTGGAGGGGCGGCAGGTGAGGCAAGCTTTGCTAGTTCCTCTTTTAGCATTTGCTCGAGAGAATTTCCACTCAGTTTCACTATTTCATGTAGTTCCTTCATGTATGCTCTAGTAGCATTAGTACGTGCATTAGCTGCATACTCACTTGCTAAGCTCCTTATTCTATACACAGTGTCAGTTTCAGTAGGGCCTTCAAGCTGGAGTGGCAGAAAATGTTCTAATGTCTGCATGGCAGTACCATGTGTGAACTCTATTATCATGTGTTTGGGAAAGTCTGAGGTCGGGTCATCTATGTGGAAGAAGCGGTTAATTGAACCATACTTCTCCAGGTGAGTGGATACATCATTGTCAGTGTCAGTCCCTGTCAGTCCGCTAACAATTACAGAGTATGGTATTTTAATTGACTCTTGTATCACAATTTCCATTTTGTTTGACTTGGTTTTGATATGCAACTTAGAGAACCTTTTTTTTTCTAGAGTACAGCTAATTGAAAGTTAGGCCAAATAGGTTAATTGAAACATTCAACGGTGCTCCTGGCTGGCTCGCCAAAATTTACATGTAACACTTATGAGGGATTTCACAATACCAGGACTTGTGGATTAGTGTATCAGATAGGTTCGACTACTGGAGCACCATGGAATGTGAGAATGAGACTCAGGAGGCAAGGGTTTAAATATAAAAGTAATACCGGCTTTAGTTAGAAAAAAAAATGAATTGAATAGAATAAAATAAACAGATAAATAGATGAACACAGACAATTAAATAAGTTAAAACAAGACAAACAAAATTCTCTGACAAAACAAAAAACAATTAAATGATATTACATACCATAATATCAGATGAGTATCTAATTTAGCTAAATATTCTAATTTGGGTGCACCCTAATAATCTGAATTCTATGTTTCAATTTCAAATTTCAGTTTCTCTGATCCAATATAACAGTTTTCAATAAATCAAAGGAAAAAAATATCAGTTAAAATACATCACAAACACCATTCACTTGAGGAGGATTATCCTACACAACAGCCATGCATTTCCAATTCCAGGAGAAGTCCAAGGTCCAAGAAAAAGTCAAAAGATAAGTGCAGGTCCAGTGTTCCAGGGATAGAAAAAAATGTGAGTCTGGGAATTGAGGGTAGGGGGAATTGTGTGACAGGGCTGAGTGTGAGGGTGTTTCAGATGCTGAGCCTACCACACCAGAGAGTGTAGCAGGACCTGTGCAGTGACCATGGGATATCTGGGGTTCACTTCACTTTAGATCAAGTAGGTGGCTCGCCATCGCTTCACTTTGCTGGAACAATCAAAACAAAATCCAAAAGAACAAAAAAAAAAACCTGGCCGATCTCTGTGTTCGGCGGGGTACAGGCACAAAACGGCTCTGGTACCCGGTATAGCCACAGGGGTTCTTGTTGCTGGAAGCAGTAACAGATGAGGGGGGAGTTGTCCACACACAGACACACAGACGAGAGCTGGGAGCAACAGCTAAGCGCTAGCAGACGAGCTAACGGTAGTTAAGAGTCAACAGCAGTAATAGCCACAAATGTTGGCTGGTGAGCTAATGATAGTTAAGAGCCAGTAGCTTTAATGGCTAATGGCAGTAACGGCTAAAAATAACAGCCGTTACCACATCTACCATATCATTAACTCACTTTCTGTTGTTTTTCTTTTTTTTCAGCACTCACTCACTAACCGCTATCTCGGTTTTCTTCCATCCTTTAACTTCATTCACTTTTCAAAACTCTGCTCCGACTTGATACTCTCTACTAGACTGACGCTCACAGACATACACTACACGCTCAAAAAAACAAACAAACGGTGGGCGGGGATAAACTGTGTTTACAGTTCTCTGATTGGCCGATCTGACCTGATGCATTCAGGGGACACAAAGACATGGGAAAAATTTATACTGGACGAGACCATACATGCAGTTTTCTTATTAAACTAAACAATTAATAAAACATTAATTTCCTTTCCTTTTCTTTTCTAATTTATCTACAGTTACGTCCATATATATTTGGACACTGACGCAAATTTTGTTTTTTTTTTACCTGTTTACTGAAACAGTCAAGTTATAGTTATATAATGGACATGGACATAAAGTCCAGACTTTCAGCTTTCATTTGAGGGTATCCACATTAAAATTGGGTGAAGGGTTTAGGAGTTTCAGCTCCTTAACATGTGCCACCCTGTTTTTAAAGGGACCAAAAGTAATTGGACAATTTCATGGACAGGTGTGGGCAATTCCTTCATTATGTCATTCTCAATTAAGCAGATAAAAGGCCTGGAGTTGACTTGAGGTGTGGTGCTTGCATTTGGAAGATTTTGCTGTGAAGAAAACATGCGGTCAAAGGAGCTCTCCATGCAGGTGAAACAAGCCATCCTTAAGCTGCGAAAACACAAAAAAAACATTCAAGAAATTGCTATAATATTAGGAGTGGCAAAATCTACAGTTTGGTACATCCTGAGAAAGAAAGAAAGCACTGGTGAACTCATCAATGCAAAAAGACCTGGATGCCCACAGAAGACAACAGTGGTGGATGATCGCAGAATAATTTCCATGGTGAAGAAAAACCCCTTCACAACAGCCAACCAAGTGAACAACACTCTCCAGGAGGTAGGCGTATCAATATCCAAATCTACCATAAAGAGAAGACTGTATGAAAGTAAATACAGAGGGTTCACTGCATGGTGCAAGCCACTCATAAGCCTCAAGAATAAAAGGGCTAGATTGGACTTGGCTAAAACAGTTCTGGAAGAACATTCTTTGGACAGATGAAACCAAGATCAACCTCTACCAGAATGATGGAAAGAAAAAAGTATGGCAAAGGCATGGTACAGCTCATGATCCAAAGCATACCACATCATCTGTAAAACACAGCGGAGGCAGTGTGATGGCTTGGGCATGCATGACTGCCAGTGGCACTGGGTCACTAGTGTTTATTGATGATGTGACACAGGACAGAAGCAGCCAGATGAATTCTGAGGTATTCAGAAACATACTGTGTGCTCAAATCCAGCCAAATGCAGCCAAACTGATTTGCTTTCTGGGAAGCAACCCAGGAGTTTATAAAAGCAAAGAAGTGGAATATTCTTGAATGGCCAAGCCAGTCACCTGATCTCAACCCACATGCATTTCACTTGTTAAATGTTCACTTCAGACAGAAAGGCCCACAAACAAACAGCAACTGAAAACTGCTGCAGTAAAGGCCTGGCAGAGCATTAAAAATGAGGAAACACAGCGTCTGGTGATGTCCATGAGTTCAAGACTTCAGGCAGTCATTGCCAACAAAGGGTTTTCAACCAAGTATTAGAAATGAACATTTTATTTACAATTATTTAATTTGTCCAGTTACTTTTGTGCCCCTGAAATTAAGGGATTGTGTTTAAAAAATGCTTTAGTTTCTCACATTTTTATGCAATTATTTTGTTCAACCCACTGAATTAAAGCTGAAAGTCTGAACTTCAACTGCATCTGAATTGTTTTGTTCAAAATTCATTGTGGTAATGTACAGAACCATCTCATCTCATTATCTCTAGCCGCTTTATCCTTCTACAGGGTTGCAGGCAAGCTGGAGCCTATCCCAGCTGACTATGGGCGAAAGGCGGGGTACACCCTGGACAAGTCGCCAGGTCATCACAGGGCTGACACATAGACACAGACAACCATTCACACTCACATTCACACCTACGGTCAATTTAGAGTCACCAATTAACCTAACCTGCATGTCTTTGGACTGTGGGGGAAACCGGAGCACCCAGAGGAAACCCACGCGGACACGGGGAGAACATGCAAACTCCGCACAGAAAGGCCCTCACCGGCCACGGGGCTCGAACCCAGACCTTCTTGCTGTGAGGCGACAGCGCTAACCACTACACCACCGTGCCGCCTGTACAGAACCAAAATTAGAAAAATGTTGTCTTTGTCCAAATATTTATGGACCTAACTGTATGTAGCCCAATATATTAAAGGGGTTACACCTGCTTCCCCCTCCTGAGGCGCCGGATGGTTTGCCAGAATTTCTTCGAGGCCGACCAATAGTCCTCCTCCATGGCCTCACCGAACTCCTCCCAGTTCCAAGTTTTTGCCTCCGCAACTGCCTGAGCTGCGGCACGCCTGGCCTGCCGATACCTGTCAGCTGCTTCAGGAGTCCCAGAGGCCAACATGGCCCGATAGGACTCCTTCTTCAGCTTGACGGCATCCCTTACTTCCGGTGTCCACCACCGGGTTCGGGGGTTGCCGCCACGACAGGCACCGGAAACCTTGCGGCCACAGCTCCGAACAGCCGTGTCAACAATGGAGGCAGAGAATATGGTCCACTCAGACTCAATATCCCCTGCCTCCCTCGGGAGCTGGGAGAAGCTCTCCCGGAGGTGGGAGTTAAAGACCTCCCTGACAGAGTGCTCGGCCAGACGTTCCCAGCAGACCCTCACCATACGTTTGGGCCTGCCAGGTCTGTCTGGCTTCCTCCTCTGTCAGCGGATCCAACTCACCACCAGGTGGTGATCAGTTGACAGCTCAGCCCCTCTCTTCACCCAAGTGTCCAAGAAATAGGGCTGGAGATCAGGTGAAACGACAACAAAGTCAATCATCGACCTCTGACCTAAAGTGTCCTGGTGCCACGTGCACTTATGGATACCCCTATGCTCGAACATGGTGTTCGTTATGGACAAACCGTGACTAGCACAGAAGTCCAATAACAAAACACCACTCGGGTTCAGATCGGGGAGGTCGTTCCTCCCAATCATGCCCCTCCAGGTGTCACTGTTATCACCCACGTGAGTGTTGAAGCCCCCCAGAAGAACAATGGAGTCCCCAGTCTGAGCACCTCTCAGTACCTCTCCCAGGGACTCCAAGAAGGCCGAATACTCTATACTGCTATTCGGCCCGTAGACACAAACAGCAGCAAGAGCCCTCTCCCCGACCCGAAGGCGCAGAGAGGCGACCCACTCATTCACTGGTGTAAACTCCAACACATGACGGCTGAGCTGTGGAGCTATAAGCAAGCCCACACCAGCCCGCCGCTGATCACTGTGGGCGACTCCAGAGAAATGGAGAGTCCAGCACCTCTCGAGAAGCTGGGTTCCGGAGCCCAAGCTGTGCGTGGAGGTGAGCCCGACTATCTCTAGCCGGCACCTCTCAACCTCCCGCACAAGCTCAGGCTCTTCCCCCCCAGCGAAGTGACATTCCATGTCCCAACAGCTAGCCGTTGTGTTCAGGGATCAGGTCGTCTAGGCCCTTGCCTTCGACTGCCGCCCAATCCACACTGCACCGGCCCCCTACTACTACCTCTGTGGGTGGTGAACCCACAGGAGGTCGGACCCACGTCACCGCTTCGGGCTGAGCCCGGCCACCAGGCGCTCGCATATGAGCCCCAACCCCGGGCCTGGCTCCAGGGTGGGGTCCCGGCTGCACCATACTGGGCGACGTCATGGTCCTTGTTTTATTACTTTCCATAAGGGGTTTGGTGAACTGCTCTTGGTCTGGCCTGTCCCCTAGGACCTGTTTGCCTTGGGAGACCCTAACAGGGGCGTAATGCCCCGACAACATAGCTCCTAGGATCATTCAAGCACACAAACCCCTCCACCACAATAAGATGGCAGTTCTAGGAGGGGTCTATTTATTCAGGTTTACTTAATTCTAGTTTTTTGCATAGATTATTAGACTGTAATTCACAATCACCAGTTCTTTCCTATCAGCCCATGCTTTCACTACTACATACTCATACACTTCCTTGTCCCAGAATTCTATAAGGAATGCCTTGCTTTACAAAAGTGGTGCATCCTCCTCCTCTTTCTCTCCTCTCTTGCCTCACTGCTGGATAACCATATAGAACAAAATCCAATTGTGGTTTTAAAGGATATGGGACATGGATTTTTACCTGGGCATAATTATGTATAAAGGACATAAGAAATGCCATCTAAATCACTGCAGGGCGTCAAAAATGTGAAAATCATCACATTATTCAAGTTTTTTTATACATCAGCGTAAAACAAGGATTCGTTAATGAGCTAGGTGGTCACGTGACCCGTGACATCACAAAAACTTTCCAAGGAGCCAGCGCTTGGGTATCTAATGTAAACAGGTTACCAAAATGGACACCATCGACAGTGATATTCCCGATGTTTCACAGAGATGTGAAGTTAGACCCTATCAATTCGAACCGATAGCTGGAAATTCACATGAATCTTGTCTTTACTCTGACGGGTCAGATGATTCTGAGAGTGAGAGTTCATTCAGCCCTCATGAAACTGAAAGTGGTCGGCTCGATAACACTTCCTGGTAAGTTAAAAACAATTCTGCTCAAAGGCTAATGATCTGTTGAAAGAAGCATTATTTTTGTATCATAGATTGAAAGTTCATCATAGATCCAGCTAAAGTCCGTTGCAAGCTAGTTTTTTTTTTGCTGATATTTTTCGAAATTGATTGAGATACAATGCTTCCAGAGTCCGAGATGAAAACATTCAAAATGGCGAAACGAGTCAGAATTATGATAATCAATAATTGATACACCCAAAATTATAATACTAATCCTTACCTCGGCTTTCAGACGCTTAGCGCAGAGGTCTTCAACAGGGGGGTCGCGAAATCGCACCGGATCACTCATATCAACAAAAATATTCCTGCCCTGTCCCCTGGCCTCCGTGCAGGGATGCAAACAGCACGCCTTTCGGCGGATGCCGCCTTTTTCACGGCTGAATCGCGCAGATCCGATTTTAAAAAAAAAATAGCGATATTAATTCATGAAACATGAAACATGAAGTATAAGGATGAGAAAAAAACAGTTTAAATCGGGAAGCTGCGCACATTTGTGCAGCCTGGCGCAAATGTGCGCAGCTTCCCGATTTAAACTGTTTTTTTTTCTCATCCTTATATTTCATGTTTCATGAATTAATATCGCTCAGTACCTGAGTATTAATGTTGAAAGAATCCTCAGTGAAATGGTCCGAACACAGTTTGTGGGAAACAGTAAGTGCAAAGTTTTTTCAACAGATGTTCTGTAACGTTATCCTACCTCTTGGATTTGTCCTACCAAGCCTACTGCGCATGCGCGAAGCCTACTGCGCATGCGCAGGTGAGCCCACACTTTCCTCAGCTTCGGGTCCTTGGGGAATGCAAAAAAACTTACTCCAGGGCATTTCCCACTGGAATTATTGCAACCATAAGCAGCACAATACACCATGATGTCCAATGTATGATGTCCAATGTACTTTAAAGACTATAAAAACAATTTTCTTGTCATCCACTTCTCCATTCATCTACCCGCTTGTGCTGTGCCCGAAAGTTTTTGTGACGTATGATCACGTGACAGCGGCTCTTCCGGTTGCAAAAAATACATATCGGAAGTCGAGCAGAAATGCCATATAATCATCACGAATATAACGATTTTGCTGAATTTAATAGATGATTTTGTATTTGTTGATGCAATTAATTCATATTTTTAATGGAAAGAAACTGATATAGCGTGCATTTATGTTTCATGTCCCATATCCTTTAACCAGGTCTCTTGAATACACACAGTGTGTTTTTTCTCTCCTATTAACTATGAACTGTTTGAAATCTTAGTCATTAGCAATTAGGCTTCTTGCATTCCATTGAAGAATTCATCTCTCATCTCATCATCTCTAGCTGCTTTATCCTGTTCTACAGGGTCGCAGGCAAGCTGGAGCCTATCCCAGCTGACTACGGGCGAAAGGCGGGGTACACCCTGGACAAGTCATCACAGGGCTGACACATAGACACAGACAACCATTCACACTCACACCTACGGTCAATTTAGAGTAACCAGTTAACCTAACCTGCATGTCTTTGGACTGTGGGGGAAACCAGAGCACCCGGAGGACGCCCACGCGGACACTGGGAGAACACGCAAACTCTGCACAGAAAGGCCCTCGCCGGCCACAGGGCTCAAACCTGGACCTTCTTGCTGTGAGGCGACAGCGCTAACCACTACACCACCGCACCACCCCCATTGAAGAATTAACATTATTAATATAACACTACGTTCAGACTGCAACCTGAAACGACCCATATCCGATTTGTTGTGAAATCCGATTTTTTTGTTAGGCCGTTCACATTACCAATTATATGAGACTTGTATGCGATCTCCAATATGAATGGAAAACGACCCAAAAGTGTCCCGCATGCGCAAATTGACACATAATAAGCACATCTACGTAATACGTAAACAAAAAAAAAGCGCACTCAAGTTTAATGATTTCTTTTTTTTGTTTGTTTGTTTAATTATCTGGTTAGTGTTAAAGTGTGAGGTCTCGTGTGTGTTTTTGTTTCTGAAATGAAAACGTGTAGCCTGGTAACGAGGGTTGACTCCTAAATGTCTCTCTAATTTCTATATAAGTGCACTACATGTTACTAGGAAGTAATGGATTTTTAAACTCTATATAGTGCACTCGAGCTTCAGTAGGCAGTCATTTGGGATACGGCCGCTGTATTACCAAACTCTTAATTCAGGCTTAATAATTTGCACATATTTATTTCGTCATATTAATAAACTTTTTCTACATTTTTATAAATATTTATTTAGATTGTTTATAGCCAGCTGAATTCTGCAACTTCTCTCAGCGCTGGCTCAAGGTGCATAAACACCAGTGCAGTTTGCTATGGAGATGAGGCGAGACCTGGCGATGTGGTTTTTGTGGCAGCGGCGGAACTCACACAATTATCTGATTAATGTGGGCAGCAGACTAATGAGACCGAAGGTGTCAAATTACTGGAAATTTCCAGAACAATCTTATAATCTTGTAATACAGGATGGTTTAAGTTATAAATCAGTTATAGAAACTGTTTTATTTAATCAGGCTAACAGATCAACATCCAGGTCCCTACCAAATCCACCATTAGCTTGATCAATTCTATAAAAGTCTATTTAAATTCTGAAAACTGTACAAATGTTGTTGTTTTCCACCAAAGAGGCGGGATTAGCCAACGCAGAATAGTGACGTTTGTCTCTTGTTGATGACGTGTAGGTCGCATGAATGCGACCTGTCCGGTCAGACTGCAGTCGCATGTGAAAATATCGGATATGCATCGGCCTGGGTCGCATGTGAAAAAATCGGATCTGTGTCGTTCAGATTGTCAATAACAAATTGGATACAGGTCACATATGGGCAAAAAAATCAGATATGGGTCGTTTCAGGGTGCAGTCTGAACATAGTCTTATTAACCCATACATGTTGTCTCTTGACTTGACTGTACCGGTCAGGATTTGGGACTTTTCTCACATTGCTGTACCTCTCTTCGACCACTAGATGGATTTGTTTTGCCCATTTGTGTTTATTTTGCTATTGCTTACATTAAATATATACACAACCCCGATTCCAAAAAAGTTGGGACAAAGTACAAACTGTAAATAAAAACAGAATGCAATAATTTACAAATCTCAAAAACTGATTGTATTCACAATAGAGCATAGACAACATATTAAATGTCGAAAGTGAGACATTTTGAAATTTCATGCCAAATATTGGCTCATTTGAAATTTCATGACAGCAACGCATCTCAAAAAAGTTGGGAGAGGGGCAATAAGAGGCTGGAAAAGTTAAAGGTATAAAAAAGGAACAGCTGGAGGACCAAATTGCAACTCGTTAGGTCAATTGGCAATAGGTCATTAACATGACTGGGTATAAAAAGAGCATCTTGGACTGGCAGCAGCTCTCAGAAGTGAAGATGGGAAGAGGATCACCAATCCCCCTAATTCTGCGCCGACAAATAGTGGCGCAATATCAGAAAGGAGTTTGACAGTGTAAAATTGCAAAGAGTTTGAACATAACATATCTAGAGTGCATAATATCATCAAAAGATTCAGAGAATCTGGAAGAATCTCTGTGCGTAAGGGTCAAGACTGGAAAACCATACTGGGTGCCCGTGATCTTCGGGCCCTTAGATGGCACTACATCACATACAGGCATGCTTCTGTATTGGAAATCACAAAATGGGCTCAGGAATATTTCCAGAGAACATTATCTGTGAACACAATTCACCGTGCCATCCACCGTTGCCAGCTGAAACTCTATAGTTCAAAGAAGCAGCTGTATCTAAACATGATCCAGAAGCGCAGATGTCTTCTCTGGGCCAAGGCTCATTTAAACTGTTCTGTGGTCAGACGAATCAAAATTTGAAGTTCTTTATGGAAATCAGGGATGCAGTGTCGTTTGGACTAAAGAGGAGAAGGACGACCCAAGTTGTTATCAGCGCTCAGTTCAGAAGCCTGCATCTCTGATGGTATGGAGTTGCATTAGTGTGTGAGACATGGGCAGCTTACACATCTGGAAAGACACCATCAATGCTGAAAGGTATATCCAGGTTCTAGAGCAACATATGCTCCCATCCAGACAACGTCTCTTTCAGGGAAGACCTTGCATTTTCCAACATGACAATGCCAAACCACATACTGCATCAATTACAGCATCATGGCTGCGTAGAAGAAGGGTCCGGGTACTGCACTGGCCAGCCTGCAGTCCAGATCTTTCACCCATACAAAACATTTGCCGCATCATAAAATGGAAGATATGACAAAAAAAAAAGACCTAAGACAGTTGAGCAACTAGAGTCCTATTAGACAAGAATGGGTTAACATTCCTATCCCTAAACTTGAGCAACTTGTCTCCTCAGTCCCCAGACGTTTACAGACTGTTGTAAAGAGAAAAGGGGATGTCTCACAGTGGTAAACATGGCCTTGTCTCAACTTTTTTTGAGATGTGTTGTCATGAAATTTAAAATCACCTAATTTTTTTCTTTAAATGATGCATTTTCTCAGTTTAAACATTTGATATGTCATCTATATTCTATTCTGAATAAAATATGGAATTTTGAAACTTCCACATCATTGCATTCCGTTTTTATTTACAATTTGTACTTTGTCCCAACTTTTTTGGAATTGGGGTTGGTTATTATATATATATATATATATATATATATATATATATATATATATATATATATATATATAACATGATGTTGCAACTGCGCTTATGATGTCATGGTTTTGGATGTTTAAGGGCTTGTCTAACTTAATTTGTAATCATATTAACCATACTAGAGTAACAGAAGGAATGAGGCACTTGAAAAATCAGTTGCTCAAAAATCAGAACTGCCAGTGAGAACAAACCATTTTATTCCACAATGAACATCCAATATTGTTTATTTATAAAGAAACAGCAAAGGTCACAAAGAATAGTTCACACTACTTTCTGCTACATCACTTCGACAACCTAGATCAGGATTCTGTACAACTTTTAGTAATGGGAGAAACTGATCAAAGCAAATAAAGCTGAAGAAAATCCGGTAACCAGCTTAGTTATTGCTGGAATAAATAAATATGTATGAGACATGTACCAAATACATTTTTCCAAAATAAATTCATAGGTTTCTCTTGAGACCAATTAGATTAATTTGATGAAAAACAGCCATGGAACCTAGTATAAAGATTAGTTAACATGGTAGGAGGTAACATTGTGAAAGAAGCAATCCAATTTCACATTTGGGAAAAATCGATGTCTTGCTACATTATATTTATTGGATAGAAATACCTGAGGTACATCTTTGCATCCTGTCCTCTAGACAAGATGAAAAAGGCCAGAAAAACAAAATGGTACTAGTTGAGTCCTATAGTGCCAACATAAGGAGGACTGCCTGGGACTTCTGAGGGCCAGGAGAAAAATCTGGTACATACAGTACACAGTAATCTAACTTGTTTATCCAAAGAGTTTCAGTCCTTATGGTATCCAATTATTTTACTAAACAGTTGATGCAGATGTAGTCTTCATTTTCAGCCTGCTCAGCAGACACACCCACACAAATTTGGTGGAACCACTGATTACAGTTCCCATCACACTGAACCCAGTTTACCTGTAAGGAAATACATGGAAAGCATTGGATCAGTATTACACGAGAACCTACAGGAGATAAAACACAATGAATGTTTTGGATCATCATACACTACATGGCTAAAAATTTGTGCACAACTGACCATCACATGTACTTTATGAACATCCCATTCCAGATTTTATCCCCCCCCTTTGTTGTTATAAATACCTCCACTCTTTTGGGAAGGTGTTCCACTAGATGGAACATGGCTGTGGTGATTTGCTCATTCAGCCACAAGAGCGTTAATAAGGTCAAGCATTGATGTGTGAGGAGGCCTAGGGTGCACTCAGCATTCTAGTTCATCCCAAAAGTTGTTGCTTTTAGCAGACCACCTGAATTCTTCTCCTCCAACCTTGGCAAACTATGTCTTCATGGACCTGACTTTGTGTACAGGGGCATTTTCATGCTGGAACATTTCAGCTAGGCCCCTTAAACTGCTTTCTAGAACAAACTGCCCATCTAAACACAATTTGTTACCGGTGGACACAACTTGCTCCACTTTATGAGGTGATGCAACTTGTTCCCAAACATCTTATTCCAGGTGCAATTTGTTCCTGCTTAATGTCTAAACACAATCGGTGACAAATAGAAAGGCTTATGCGTGCATGGTAGCATTCATCTGGATCATTTATCATCTAGACAAGACCGCTTAGTGGCAAATTCAATGGTCAATTCTTCTCAAGTGCTTTTCCTTGTCAAACTTCTCCACCTTTAAAATGATTGAGTTAAGCGAATCCCAATCAATTGCAGTGATAACTGGACTAAAAAAGTTCTTCCCCTCATCCAGTTGTAGGGAGATGCAGATCATTTGCTTTTTCAATTTAAAATTAATCTAAAAGAGCTGAGTGAAAGAGTTGATTCATTCCCGACTCAACGACATCACTCATTCTTAGATCTACCACCAAGTCACTGAGCGTTTAAAGGAGATACGCAGAACCGTGGCCTCACTTTTTGTTTATAAAATGCCTTGAGACCTCAAGAATGGCATAGGAATAGTTTTAAGCGTTAACAATAAACCTAATAGTAATTTTTACGATTAAAGTAATTCATACAGGTAGCAGTCTGAGTGAATGACCTTGATATCTGTGACATCACAGCAGGAAGGCCATCGGGCTCATCGCCATTTTCACTATACTAAAACACAGAGCTAACTTCAATCCTCTATTTTGAGCTAATGTATTGCCATGCCACATAGATGTGTTGCTGGCGGGTGCAACAACATGACAGAAGGTGGATTTATGTTGCATTCATGGGCCAAGAATGTTCAAACTGCAAAGATTTGGACACGTTTTGTGAGAAATTCATGGACTGGGCACCTATGAAGTGCATGCAATTCAATGCAGTGAAGAATGCACAGACCTGTACATTGAGGAAATGAAACAACCACTTCACAAGTGCATGGCTCAATACAGGAGAGCGAGTTCCTCACGCCAGGACTTTGCAGTCTATCTTCATCTCAATAACAAAGGACACTCGTTTCAGGACTGCAATGTATGCATTTTAGCCAGAGAAGAACTAGTGGTTTGCAAGTTATACATATTAAAAGAAGCCATCTGTGTCAATCTGGACTGACCATCACTGAACAGAGGTGGTCTGAGACACCACTTACCAGCCACCTACAATGCAGTCCTTGGCACACTTCCCAGAAAACTGAATACACATCTGTACCAAGACTCAGCTGACTTCAATGACTCACATGATGGCAGAGAGATCCAATGACCCTCCGATCACCCTAACGACCCTCTAGGCTGCCAACACCATTCACACCTGGCCTCCAGTGGCCCTAACAACCTACAGGATGACTCAGGCCAAGTTTACATTAGACCGTATCTGTCTCGTTTTTTTCGTGGATGCACTGTCCGTTTACATTAAAATGCCTGGAAACGCCGGGAAACGGGAATCCGCCAGGGTCCACGTATTCAATCCAGATCATGTCTGGTCCGGTGCTGTGTAAACATTGAGAATACGCGGGTACGCTGTGCTGAGCTCTAGCTGGCGTCGTCATTGGACAACATCACTGTGACATCCACCTTCCTGATTTGCTGGCGTTGGTCATGTGACGCGACTGCTGAAAAACGGCGCGGACTTCCGCCTTGTATCACCTTTCATTAAAAAGAGTATAAAAGTATGAAAATACTGCAAATACTGATGCAAATACTGCCCATTGTGTAGTTATGATTGTCTTTAGGCTTGCCATCCTTCCACTTGCAAGTGGTAAGTGACTTGCGCACAGCGGCTCAGTCCCGAATCATTGCTCGTGCACTTCACTCGTGCGCTCTGTGAGCTGCGCAGGGCCGGAGTGCGCACCCTCCAGGGGGCACTCGCTGTTCAGGGCGAAGTGATTTGGAGTGCAGATGCTGAGGAGGAAGCGATGAGCCGCACTGACACATTTCAACTTATGTGCCGAATTAGTCATGTGATTAGCGTATCCGTGTATTGGCGTTGCTGTGTGCACGCGAATCGTGTATTGGCGTTGCTGTGTGCACGCTAATCGTTTTTAAAAACGTTAATCTGATGATTCGCTGATACGGTCTAATGTAAACCCCACCTCAGAGGGTCAACAACCCATGTGATCTCAATGACTCTCCTTAGGGTTACTTTTGGTCCACTAGAGGATAAATACCTGAAACTCCCTACTAGTCAGACAGAACTGAAGAAGCCTTTTGAATGAGAGGTGAAATGTCTTCAAGGATTTCAGGCAAGTCCAGTTGCCTTCTTTAGCACCGACAGTTTATGATGACCTGGATGACTGAAAACCTTCGCAGACAAACATCCTGAGAGTGGCAGTTCTGCAGATGAAAACACCTTGTTGAGAGAGGTCAAGAGATAATGGCCAGACTGTTTACAGCTGCCAAAGGCTATAGTAACTCGGATAACCACTCCGTACAATTATGGTGAGCAGATAAGCATCCCAGATTGTACAACATGTCAAAACTTAATGCGGATGGGTCACAATAGCAGAAGCCCACATCGGTTTCCAAGTCTGTCAGCCAAGAACAGAAAACTGAAGCTGCAGTGGGCACAAGCTTATTGTGCTCAGCAAAATTGGACAGTTGAAGGGTGGAAAATCATAGCCTGGTCTGATGAATCTTTGTCTCTGCTAAGGCACACAGGTGGTAGGGTCAGACTTTGGCACCAAGAGCATGAATCTACAGACCCTCCCTGCCTTTTGTCAATAGTCCAGGCTGGTGGCAGTGGTGTGGGAAATGTTTTCTTGGCACACTTTGGGCCCACTGATAATCATTGCTTCAATATCACAGTATTGCTGCTGACCATGTGCATTCTTTGATGACCACAACATAGCCATCTTCTAACATCTACTTCCAGCATGATAATGCACCATTAAACAAAGTGAAAGTCATCTCAAATTGGCTTCATGAAAATGCAGGGCTTTCCCCAAAGCACAGATAGCGGGGCGGAGTGCCGCGTGTCACTTGCACACCAAAAAAGAAAAAAAAATCAATACCATAAATCAAACAATTAAGAGTACTTTCCGCACTTAAATATCTTCTATTCCCCTCTGAAAGGGAGTAATAATTATAGAAATAGGAAGATGTTATAATATGGAGGTCTAGACTATCCTGGTACTCAAACCAGAAGTGAAAATAAAGGGTTTCACTGCATGCACTGACTGCCATTTGCAACCATACATAAAACCATGCTCTAGGCAATGGTCACTAGATGGCGCTGTTGCGTGATTTGACCTTGATTCTGTTCCTGGCACTATAGAAGCTTTGCACCATCACGTGACCCCATAGCAATGGTAATTACGCCGCCATGACGGGGGCATGCTCGTAGTACTTCATTCAGACAAATTAGTTATTGATCGGTATGGGAAGGTTTTGCTGCAATCAGCACATCTTGTAAAGGACACTTTTCACAGAGTCCTTGCAAGTATTCTATGAGGTGTGCGGCAGTAGACAGATCAAAGTGCAGGAAGTGTGTTTATTAGCAGGCGTGATCTTTACACCCCCCCCCCCCACACACACACACAAAACTGAAAGCAGAGTCATAAACATGGCTAGAAACAAACGTGACCATGATACTGATAATACTTCAAAAATCCCGTGTCCTTACAACATGTGCTGATTGCGCTCAGATCAGCATCAGGTGTTTCCCATAATGACTGGGTCCCAAGCGCACGCACGATGTGCTCCAAAGGATCCTGGAATGTAAATACTTTAATATTAATTTTTTTTTTGGAATTCTTACCTTCATGTAAATGAAGTGAGCGTACCATAGGGTTTTTGACCTCTCCGTTTGACAAAGAGTCATACTGAATGTTTTTGTTTTCCATTTGTCCCTTCTACATTTAATAATTTCTCTAGATTTTTGTCCCAATAACAAATTACTTCTGGTAAATTTAAAAAAAACAACCCTGATCTGTTTGTTTCGTTCAGAAGGATTTGCACATCCAAAAACAGCTTCCCATATGGATCAATAACTAACTCATCTGAATAAAGCATTATAAGCGTACCCCTTGTCATGGCGGCATAGTTATCATTGCTATGGGGGTCACATGATGGTGCAAAGCCTCTATACTTCAGGCTTTTGTGTGAGACTTTAGCCTCTTGGGTTGCAGGTCTGTAGTTAACAGCTGTATTGCTAATGTTCCAATTTCAGTTGCTATATTGTTCATTATTATGCATTTCTTGTTATGCAATAAAATTAAATATTTCTCCGAATTGGCTGTTTCCAGGGTTTTCATTTCAAACCCAATTTTGCCCTTTAAATTTTGCCCCTTGCATATTTGATAAGGCAAAAAAAAAAAAAAGCAAATGTAATAATGTTGAATTGTGTCTAAATCAACCCTAGATGCCACCAAATTGCACCATTTGAAGTCTCTAATTTCAAAATTTTACAGGGGAGCATGCCCCTGTAACCCTCTAGCAGCCAGCCCTTATGGGCTGGGCTCTGCATCATTAGCACCGCTCTGATTTTTTTTTTTTTTTTTCCCCTGGGGAAAGCCCTGAAATGACAATGAGCTCACAATGCTCCTCAGTAGCCTTCTCAGTCAGGTCAAAAAGGATTGAGGCTCTTTTGAGAACAAATTAAATATTCAGGGAAATATTTAAATTTTACTGCACAACAAAAAATGCATACTATTGAACAATATAGCAGCTGAACTCCCAAATGTATTCTCATAGAATACATTTGGGATGTGGTAGAATGGGACATTCGCAGCAAGTGCACTTGAAAAATCTGCAGGAATTGCATGATGCAATCATGTCAACAAGGGCCAGAATCACAAAGGATTTTTTCCAACATCTTGTGGAATCCAGGTCACAAAAGATTGAGGCTCTTTTAAGAACAAAGTGATGCCCTACCCAGTATTATATTTTAGTTTATTAGTTTCCCACTTCCAAGGTAAGTCAAATGCAGCATTACTCATCAGATGCTAGGTTGGTTCACTAGAGAGAAGCAGTGAGTGCTAGTGTTAGACCAGTGCATGTGGGAATAGTCCAAGCAGATCAGAAGTAAAACAAAGTCCCAAGCAAGCTATATAGTGACAGTGTTAAGCAATAATCATTAAATCTAGTAGGCAAAAATGAATTAAAAATTTGAACAATGTTCAAACCAAAACAGAACAGCAGCAGAAAAAAATGCCACTGCACAATTACACCAAAAGTAATGTCGTCATGCTATATGACAGCATAAAAAGGCATTTTAAACTGACCTCATTTCCCTCTGGCTGCTGACATAGTTTTGCCGAGCACACAGACCAGTCCTCCTCAGAAAAGGGTGAGTCTGAACTGAAACCAGAGTAGATGGTTCTTTTTTCATGTCTCCTCTCCTGATTTGTGCCAGACTTCTTTTTCCTGGGTTTCTTAACAGTGTCTCTTTCCTGCACATCAGAGGTCTCCTTTTCCAAGTGCCTCTTGGGGTTCTTCTCTAGCTTCTCAGTGTCTTTGTGCAACTCTAAATCTAAATCCTAGGAAAAAAACAAACAAACCCATACAATCAGAATATATGAAATTTCTCCTTAATGGTTTATGTTTTCCCCCTTACAGTAAGAATAAAATGATGCATAAATTAGACATGGGGGTCTAACCTGGATCTTGCTTTGGGGTGGGTTTTTGTAAGTTAGGTTACTGTCCTGTGCAATGTGGTACTGGTGGTCATGCTTGCTGCTCTGTAGTGCATGCTGAGAGGGAAAGAACCTGCTGAGCAACCCCTGGTAGAGATGCTGCAGCTCAGGCAAAGTCACCTGTAGAAGGAGTCCTTCCACAAGCAACTCATCTAGTTCAGGACTAAGAGCTGAAACACAGTACACACACAACTCTCAAATATGCTGGAATAGTTCACATCTGCTAATAATTTCTATAAATGAATAAAAAGATTTGCGCACCATGGAGAGGAATGCATGAATGGTGCATGTAGAAGGACCTGTTACTCCCATCTAGGGACAGAGAAGGCGGCTTTCCAGAGAAAGATCTTATCTTTAGGTACAAGATGCAGTATAACTTTAAGTACAAAAGAATGCTGAAAGCAAACATAAAAGCAGCATAATTAAAATACCTAGATGAAGCTTACTTTTCTATTAAAGTGCTGTGTAAAAGGTGAGACCTGCTGCACCCTGTGCTGCCAGCGCACTGTCCTCTCAATCATAAAACGTAGCGCATCACCCTCTGGGAGCCGTACCCGAATACGCTGGAGAGAGGCAAGCAGGGGCAGAACCTTCTCCAGAGGAGGTTTCTCAGATCGGCTGCAGAGTGGGCACAGCCAAGGCTGCCCTGCCTGTGTATCTTGGTACCCTGGCACACAACCACTGTGGTAAGCATCATGGCAGAGTTCACACTGGAGCATGGGGCCTGCTGGTACTGTATGGCATAGGCACACTGTAGGAGCCAAGTCATCTGTGGGCAGAAACTTTGCATTGTTTGCGGTCCTTAGAATATTCAGATTCTCCAGCTCCTTCAAACGCATCCCACACAGAGTAGCCATCTGTTGGAAAACAGATAAGTTAATATACAAGGCTGAGTAGATGGACCTTACTAAACAATAAGCTATGTATGCACAATAAAGTATGCAAATGCTACGCTTTACAATAATTTTGCTTCTATATACTGTTGCTACATGTGGTATATTACAATATCTGGGACTATATAATCTTTACAAGTTACACAGAGAATTTTTTTTTTAAAAGAGGACACACCGCTAAAGCTGTGTCTTTGCTTTCAGAGACAGCTCTTTCCACATCAGCAAGATAGTCTAGTTTTATGCCATTTTTAACAGCTGGAGGAACATCTCTCACTCTTTTTGCTTTTGATTTCTGACACGCTGTCTCACACCGGGGGCACAGTACCTTAAAGAAACAATGTAATTAACTTTTACATTACTTTTCATGCTCCTAAGTATTTTCACAGATTCTGTTCATTGACTGGCAACTGTATGTTAAGAATTAATGTAAGAACATGGTAGATGAATGTACACAATATGATTTGCTTACCTCCAGGAGGGACAGAGAAGAGTACTTCAATAAAAACATTTTGGATGCACTCTCCTTCCAGGCCTGCACTTCTAACACCTGGCTTTCCAGCTGTGCCAGAGGTTCCAGCAAGACTGGTATGCCTTTAGCTTTTAAGACCAGATCATTCAAAGAAGACAAAACAGGGATATGCCCTCCGAGCTGCAAAGAGATATTAAGACATACAAATCAATATGGATAAAAGGAAAAGATAAATATTATTTCAAGTTTTACAACACATTACTGCTGCATCAGTTGATGTAACATTAACCTGTAGGGCTTCTGCCTCCTGTATCCACTCCCTAGCCCTGATAATGGAGTCTTGCAGTTGGAGACAGTTGGGCAGGTAAGCCTGGATACTATTTACTTCCAGCAGCACTGCCTCCAGCATTTCTAAATTTTGGTGAGGTCTAGTTAGGACAAATTAGGGAAAACAAAAAACACTTCACTTAATAAATGGCACAGAATGGAGTATCCATCTATTAATGCACATGACACTTGTCATTTTCACTCCTTTTAAATGACACATCTTTATGTCTTGATATGGGCAGGGTTGTTATATGATGGTGGTTCTCAAAACGGGGTTGGAGCACCCCTGAAGCAGAGCCATGAAGCTTAGCCAGAGGGTCCATAAGTGGTGGAAGCCACACCCCACTCTTATCAAAGCTATTTAATATACACTGCAACCCCACTATATAATGAACTCTTACTATGAACTGTTTGTGTCCCCTGCCTTTAATGACGAGTCGGAGTCCAATTTTAAAAACAAACAAACAAACAACAACAACAACAAAAAAAACTCTGAGCCATGTGCTCCTCTCCCCCACCACCTAGAGACAAACAATAAGTAATAAAGTCCACAGTCCAGTTAACAATACATGTTAACGCCATAAAACGAAGGCTTAACTAGCTTAGATCTTGCTCACTAAATTATTGAGAATGGTGATCAAAGGATCTATAAAAAGGATGAAATGACTGCTGACATCAGTGCAACACTTAAATGAACTGAATGGTGAAGATTTAGAAACCATCACGACTCAGTGGGTGGACACTGACAACTGTACACTGGTAGCCTCAGTCATTTCCATAACAGACGAAGAAATCAGTTTGTGATCCTTTAATTCAGTCAATGAACTACAATAGTGACTCAAGAAGGATAAATTTGTGATCAGGAGAATGTGCCTAAAATTAAAGCAGCCCAGGGTTACAAGTTTCTTCGGCAAGTAAAACTGATGCGACACCAATATTGTACTTTTACTAACTGAAAGTTTACAATATTCGCATTATTTACAATATTGTGTCGTGTGCGCGCAGCGGCTCGCCCCGAACTGATACTCACATGCACACCACACAAGCTCATGAGGACTAATTGCTGTGCAATCACAGCGCACTTATAAGTATTCTGAAAACACACAGACTTTGAAGTATACACGGTATACCTTATGTCTCTGTATTGTCCCTTCTGGTGTTGACTTATTTGGATTGTGTCTTTCATTCTTGCCTCGGCTATTCTGTTTGTGCCTCACATGACCCTTGCTTGTCTCATCACTCTGCTTTCACATTTGCCGCTTTTCCACTACAAACGCGGCTGAGCCGTGCCGTGCTGAGTCGAGCTGAGTCGAGCTGAGCGGGGCTGTTGGAGTTGCATTTCGACTACAACCGCGCTGAACCGTGCTGGCTGGAAGTGGGTGGACACATTGGGTGGAGTTAGCGAAAGTGGGTGGACGTCACGTGATGTCATTAAGCAGCGCAAACAGTGACATCAGTGAGCTTTTAAGCGGTAGTCTCACGACCCGAATAGTAAAGAATAAACATGGAGGACATGGAGTCGTTAGTGTTGCTGGTCTTGGTGCTGTGGCTTGTTGTCACCGACAACGCCAACAGATACTGGCAAGAGCGTATAGATGAGGCGAGGCGCATAAGGCTTCAGAAATTCTCGTAATTCGTAATTATTCTTCTTCCGGGTTTGCGGTGTTTACAGATCCCAGCGTGCTCGCGGGGCGTGTGTGGGCATGTGAGGACACTCCTCCTCACCAATCAGTGCACAGGGGAGTGTCCGCTCATGCCCCCAGCCTCACTCGGCACGGTTTGGCTCGCTTCAGCCCCACTCCAAAACGGTGCGAGTTTTAGGGGCTAAGCAGGGCTGAAGCGAGCCGAGTCGTGCTGTTTTTTGGTAGTCGAAACGCGAGCCGTGTCAGGCTGAAGTGAGCTGAAGTGAGCTGAAAAAGGGTAGTGGAAAAGGGCCAATTATGTTTGGATCTATTTGCCTGATTGTTTGCAAACACTTTCTGAAATTATAGCCATCTAACCGCCTCCTTTACGTGACAGAAAAGCATGACTCATTTCCTTTACTTTGTAAATATGTAGGTGAATAATAATTTAATAATAATTTGCTTATAGTGCACAAATTAACATGAAATAAGATAAAATGCATGCAAATTGAATTAAAATGAATTAAGCATAAACATAAAACAAGACCAACTGTATTTAATTTATGTAAGAGTGAGTAGTGTGACAAGTGGGTCCATTTCAGTATTATGAACTTTTCGGACATCCTCCAAGGAGTTTGTTGTAGCAGGGTTGCAGTGAATACACTGCACTGAGTCCAGCAACTGAATGGATTTAATCCAAACCTCGAGAACTCAAAACAAGTAGTTCTATAAATAATGTAATGTAATCTTGGGCATCAGAAGAAAATGTTTGAATAAACAGCCAAAATACTTTATAGATATTTAAACAAACAATGTGCCTAAAATTTGAATAGTAGGATTACATTCACAGTTAGGCTACGTTTACATTACGTCGAATCAGCGGATCATCAGATTAACGTTCTTAAAATGATTCGCGTTTACACTAAAACCGTTAGCCGTGCACACAGCAACACCAATACGCGGATACGCTCGGCTCCGCAGGCATCCTGCGCTCCAAATCACTCCACCCTGAACAGCGAGTGCCCTCTGGAGGGTGCGCACTCCGGCCCTGCGCAGCTCACAGAGTGCGCGAGTGAAGTGAACAAGCCACGATTCGGGACTGAGCCGCTGTGTGTGTGATCCCAGCGCATATCACTTATTACTTGCAAGTGGAAGGATGGCAAGCCTAAAGACAATCATAACTACACAATGGGCAGTATTTGCATCAGTATTTGCAGTATTTTCATACTTTTATACTCTTTAATGAAAGGTGATACAAGGCGGAAGTCCGCGCCGTTTTTCAGCAGTCGCGTCACATGACCAACGCCAGCGAATCAGGAAGGTGGATGTCACAGTGACGTTGTCCAATGAGACGCCAGCTAGAGCTCAGCACAGCGTATTCGCGTATTCTGAATGTTTACACAGCACCGGAGCTGATACGATCTAGATTGAATACGTGGACGCTGGCGGATTCCCGTTTCCCCGCTTTTCCAGGGGGGTTAATGTAAACGGACAGTGCATCCGCGAAGAAAACGAGACAGATACGGTCTAGTGTAAACGTAGCCTTAGAGAGCTCCCTAGTTAGTGTATGTGTGTGTGTGGTAGGGGGTTGCAATGCAGCTGCACTGCTCAATGGTATAAGGGCACAATATGTTGATCCTGTTAATTCTACCAGAAAGCAACTTTGAATTCCAAATACAAGCTCAACACATTTCATCTTAGGGTCAATGAACAATTCATTTGGTTTGTAGGTGAAATTCTGCTCTTAACATATACAGACTTGATGGAGTCCAGTGAGATTGCATACATGTCAATTCTATTTGATCACTCACACTTCTCACTACAAAGCTACAAAGGGTTATTGACAGACTGGGCCAATTTCTGTGCCTGAACCTCTACATGAGGGATTAACTAACATGAACAAGCATTTTCAGGCATGTCAGCTCCATGTTTCTGGCTGTCTGTTGTCTGTCTGCTGCTGTTAATGTACTATGTATTAAAAACAACCAGCACTGGAGACAGGAATAAAGAACTGATCTACCGAATCTACCATTGCTCAACCAATGGAAATAAGTTTGATGCATTTGAGAGACAGCATGGCCAAAGAAATTCAGAAATATATAAAAGAGAAATAAAACAATCAATCCATTAGGTAATTAGTGATTAACTCAAGGATAAATAAATACAAAAACAAAAGGTCACACAAATGTCACAATTTAGATTCCAAATTTCTTTATTTTCACAAATGCGACAGCTTAGGCTACTCTGACTGAGCAAATATTGCCAGTATCAGTACAACTGGGTATCATAGTACTGAGACAGCAACAGAATCAAATGTAGCCTGTGTCTGAATAGTTTGTGTTTTAGGCCTTTTACTTCATGCAATTCGTGTGCCAAAATATAGTCATTTATGTACGAGTTTCTACTGATGTGGGTTTATGGCAGTTTCCTCCCTTTTCTCAATGATGTACACAAATGCTGCTGGAGTAATAGATTTCCCTAATGCAAAACCTGTGCTTCATGCATCTAAAATGTACGCTATTGTAGAAGATCAAACATAGAACCTAACCTGGCCATTAGCATGCTGTGTGCCTTCTCCTCACAGTGCTCACACACAGTAAGCAGTTCTTGCAAGTGAGCCATGGTTCTCTCCACACAGGCGTGAGGCTCCAGACCCACGCCTTGGTCAATCAGTTTCCTCATGCGTTCCAGGCTGAGGCTGGTAGGCTCTTTGCTGGCCTGTTGTACTGCCTCAACCCATCGTGCCTGCTCCAGGCGCTGCCTGAGTACATCGAGCTCTGGCAACTCTACCTCTAGCCCAGAGCCTTCATCCAGCACAGCTTGCAGGGCTGAGGAGCTGGGCATCTCTATGGCCAGGAGCTCTGAACTCTGTTCTTGGAACTGTCTGACACGGTTAAGCAGAGCCTGTGGAATGCAGGAAAGAGCAGATATGAGATAATCTAATAAATTAAGATATAGTAAACATTCTTTCTGGAACATTTTTTAAATCTCAGTAATTTAGGAACATCAGAAAATGGGGTTACATGTTCAGTACCTTAAGAAAAGGGGCCTGTCTAATGGTGCAGGGCAGGTCATATAGTTGCTGTACAAATAACCTCAACTCTTCTACAGTGAGATGTTTCTGAGATTTCCCGCCACCTGAGCGATACCTACATAAAGTTCAAATGGAACAAAACTGAGCAATAATAATTTAGCCATGAATGCAGCCTGTGAAAAATATGTAAAAATGAATCATTGGTTCATAAATGGTACAGAATAAACTCTACTAGGCCAAAGAAAAAGGAAATGATTTCAGAGTAAGCAAACAGGAAAATTTATTTAAAATAGGCCATTGTCAGGTGACAAAAACCAAGTTGCCATGGTAACAGCCACCAGTGACAAAGACTTGTTCATTTATTGATTTAATTCATGCAAGTTATAATAAGGACACTAGTATTACCACATGCAAATATAAATTAATTTTAATGCATGTTAGGTGATGGGACTCACTGAAACTGGTGAACAGACAAGGTTGCTGACCTGTGCTAGTGGCCATTTTGTATACGTACATACACGCGCGCGCACCCACCCTCCCTCCCCCTCTCTCACACACACACCTAAAAAAAATTAGCATATCGTGAAAATTTTTTTGTAATTTGATTTAAAAAGAAACTTTTATATTGTATATTCATTGCATGTAAAGTGAAATATTTCAAGCCTTTTTAAAATTTTATGGCTTATAGCTCATGAAAATCAGGAATCCAGTGTCTCAAATTATTAGAATATTTCCTAAGAGCGATCAAAAAAGGATTTACAATACAATAATGCCCAACTTCTGAAAGGTATGTTCATTTATACACTCAGTATTTGGTTGAGGGTCCTTTACCATGAATTACTGCATCAATGCAGCATGGCATGGAGGTGATCAGCCTGTGGCAGCACTGCTGATGTGATTTTGAAGCCCAGGTTGCTTTGATGGCAGACTTCAGCTCATCTGCATTTTTTGGTTGGGTGTTTCTCATCTTCCTCTTGACAATACCCCATAGATTCTCTACGGGCTTCAGCTCAGGTGAGTTGGCTGGCCAATCAGGCACAGTAATATTATGGTCAGCAAACCATTTGGTAGTAGATTTAGCACTGTGGGCAGGTACCAAGTCCTGCTGGCAAAGGAATTCAGCATCTCCCTAAAAGCTTGTCAGCAGATGGAAGCATGAAGTGCTGTAAAATCTCCTGACAGACAGCTGCGTTGACTTTGGTTTGGAAAGTGGAGCAACACCAGCAGATGACATGGCACCCCAAATCATCACAGATTTAGTCCGGTTCCTTATTATCAAATTTTGACTTTAGTGGGAAGTTTTTGGGGATTATGTAAATTATACATTTTTGGAAAGGTTATTATATAAGGAGTCAGAAAATCAATGTTGGCATTTTTTCAGATGCCTCTGTGGCGGCCATATTGAACTTTTAAAAATGGCCGCCTTAAAAGTTTAATTTGTGATATCTCGGCTTCTGAAAAAGCTAGAATGTTGATTTTAACTGCTAAACCCACATTTTCAGGGTCAGGGAATCAAATGGTGCAAGGTACACTTCACCATATTAACCCTTTAATGCATGAATAGGTAAAAAAATGACACTGTGTGGTTGTTTTCTTGCAATATCTTTGTGATGAAAAGATGAAAGATGAAAAGATTTCATATTCCAGCTTTCCTTCAAAAAATTAAGTTTTTTTTAAATCACTCATTTAATATTCATTGGGGGAATGACTACAAAGTCATGCACATTGCAAGCCTATTGGAATGGTTGCTGAGAGTAATCCACACAAAGTAGTTCCTGTTGAAAGATTTTGTTTACAGTGATGTTTTGAGCTGCTCTTCATCAGGCTTGCTATAGCCTATAAGAAGCGTCATCAAGAGCATTGTTTTACAGAGGAACACATGCACAGTATGTATGTTAATTTTACCTTTGAAAATGTGTTATACATTTCAACAACATTTATACATATAGGCTATGGCTACAGCTAACTAAGCAAGCTAATATTACTGTATGATGTGTCATTTGCTCTTCAGACTCCTGATATCCTGATATAGTTGTTGTGAAATACACAATATATAACATATTTCAGTACATTAGCTGTATCATTTCTCAAGAATATGTTTAAAGAGCATCTGGTACATGCATAGTAAGTAGCCTATTATCTTAACTTTAGCTCAGTGTTTTATATTTCAACAACATACATTTATGACTGCTGCTAACAGGTCACTAAGATTACTGTACAGTAGACTATGTGTCATTGTCATACAGTTTATTTTTTTCCGTACAAATTGGCCTATGATATAGTTAAAAACTAGGCTACTGAATGTAGCCAACATTCACATTTATTATGTTGAGAGCATGTGTTCTCATGTATCATCAAATTGTCTTTTTGTAGTTAGATAATAAGGCTAGCTTGATAATATTTTGTGTCTTTGCAGGTGCTAGGCATGAGTGACAAGTCTCAAGATGCACTATGTCAAGATGAGGAAACCATTAACTGGTTGCAATGCATTTTATGCCAGTCTGGTGATAAAAAGAAAGGAGTCCTGATTCAAAACCCTAGATTAGCATCCTACGGGCACATTCTTGAGGTGGTTCAAGAGAGGGCCAGTTTGAACGATGGGGCATATGTCCAAGTACAAAGGCGACTGCAGAACTGCACACCAGAAACATTGCGCACAGAGAGGGTAGTCTGGCATCGCTCCTGTTACTCAAGTGCAACTAACAAGACTGAAATACAACGTGCAAGAGACCGCAACGCACATGCTTTAGCTACAGGACACTACAATGCCATGCAGCTTGGACGGCGCAGAAGCACAGAAACAGCTGAACCAGACCCCTCAATATCTGGTTCTCCGTTGCCATTCACATGATCCCATACAAATCCACTGGATAAGGCAGAGTGCATCTTCTGCCAAAAGGACGATGGCCAGCCACTGTACCAGATCAGGACTGAAAATGCTGGTAAAGATCTTAAAGATGCTGTGGAAAGGTCCCATAATGATGCACTGAAAACAAGGCTGAACACCTGCATTTCACCTGGTGATGCACATGCAGAGCTAAGGACTTAGCCTGTACTGACATGTGTCAGTGCAGCAGCCAGTGCCAGAACGATGACGATTCCCAAGCCATGATGTATGAAAGCGATGATGATGATGTATAGAAACAGACTAATTAAAAAGGATGGATATACCGTGGTCTAAATGTGCATGTCGACGTCCAACATTCAAGTTTTGTGTTAGCTAATTTTAAACTGTTCAATAAAAGGTTCTCTGAGTTATCTGACCAACTACTTACAATGAGTATAGTGTGTTTTAACCATATTGTGTATTGCAATGGGATGATGAAAAAAAAAACATGGTTTTGTAGTAAAATGGAATATGGAAAGTAAACAACTTATTATAATGAAATAGCAAGAAAACAACCAGTGTCATTTTTTACCTATTCATGCATTAAAGGGTTAATATGGTGAAGTGTACCTTGCACCATTTGATTCCCTGACCCTAAAAATGTGGGTTTAGCAGTTAAAATCAACATTCCAGCCTTTTCAGAAGCCAAGATATCACAAATTAAAGTTTTACGGCGGCCATTTTTAAAAGTTCAATATGGCCGCCATAGAGACATGAAAAAATGCCAACATTGATTTTCTGACTCCTTATATAATAACCTTTCCAAAAATGTATAATTTACATAATCCCCAAAAAATTCCCACTAAAACATATATGGAACCGGACTAATTGTGAAAACTTCACACTGGACTTCAAAACACCTTGGATTCTGTGCCTCTCCACTCTTCCTCCAGACTCTAGAACCTTGATTTTCAAATGAAATGCAAAACTTTCATCTGAAAAGAGGACTTTGGACCACTAAGCAACAGTCCAGTTCTTTCTCTTCTTAGCCCAGGTAAGGCACTTCTGACGATGTCTCTAGTTCAGGAGTGGCTTGATATTAGGAATGTGACAATTGTAGCCCCTTTCCTGAAGACATCGGTGCGTGGTGGCTCTTGATGCACCAACACCAGCCTCAGCCCACTCCTTGTGAAGTGCTCCCAAGTTCTTGAATCAACTTTTCTTGACAATCCGCTCAAGGCTGCGGTCACCCCTGTTGATTGTGCACCTTTTCCAGCCAGCCTTTTGAGCAATGACCTTCTGTGGTTTACCCTCCTTGTGGAGGGTGGCGATTGTCTCCTGGACAACCGTCAAGTCAGCATTCTTCCTCATGATTGTGGTTGCGTGTACCGAGCTAGATTGAGAGATACATGGTATTTATTGTTTTACTCAAACTCTAAATAAAATATTCTAATATTTTGAGATATTGGATTTCTGATTTTCATGAACTATAACCCATAATCATCAAAATTAAAACAAAAAAAGGCTTGAAATATCTCACTTCATGTGTAATGATTATACAATATATGAAAGTTTACCTTTTTAAATTAAATTACAAAAAAACCTTTCATGATGTTCTAATGCGCGTGTGTGTGTGTGTGTGTGTGTGTGTGTGTGTGTGTGTGTGTGAGAGAGAGTGTGAGAGAGAGAGAGAGAGAGAGAGAGAGAGAGAGAGAGTGTGTGTGAGTTGTGCATGTCATGTGATTAGTGAGGATTTTGTTTGTTTATTTAATTTATTGCCATTTTAGCATCTGTGGCTATTTTATGGCCAAAGGTGGTCAAACAAACAAATAATTTAAACAAGTTTTTTTTTTCTCTCTCAATACAAGTTAGAAAGTTTAAAACTTTTAAAGGTGGGACCTTAGAAAAGATGTTTACAGCATTATCTTCTTTATAAAACTGCTGCCTTTTAATTCTCAGGACAGAACATAATAAAATGTGCTTAACTGATAAAGGCCTGTTGCAAAAATGACAGTGGAAGTTCACCTCCAGTCAACAACAAAAAACCAAAAAACCATGTGAGTCTAGAATATCCAATTCTACATCTAGTATAGACTACTTGATCGTGTCTAGATGAAAAATAAAATATTAGTGTGGCAGCGGGGGTGTGGTCAAGCGCCGGTCTGTGACAGGAGGGTGGAGCCAGGGAAGGTGAGTGGCAGAATCGCGACACCTGAGGATAATTAACCTGTGTTTGTGTGTGTGTTTTCCCAGTAACCGCTCCCTATTTAAGGAGGCAGAGAGAGAGGAGAGGGAGCGCAACCCGGGACCAGACAAGTGTGTGTGTGTGTGTACGGGGATATTCACAGCTACCCGTTGGTGTCGGTCCACATACATTTCAGAGGGGAAAAAAATCGATAGTGAAGGCGGCGGTTAATCCTCGCCTTACCCACTCTTTGATCTTGGGGACTGATTGGCCGGGATTTCGGGGTTTAATGGCACGCCTAGTAAAGAGTGGGTCCTGCCAGTTGACAGGGGAGGGTCCCGGGGTCGCTTTGGCTGGAGCTGCGGTCGCAGAGCCGTCTACGTCATCTCCGCGACAGAGTGAGGAGCCACCGGCCCCTCCTCTTTCTATTGGGGAATCCCTCACGGATTTCCCACTGGAACAATCGCGAGACGAGACTCTGCGACACGCGTTTGACCAAGTGAGAGTAATCGATGGTCAGACGCTCCAGCCGAACACCACCCCGTCCTTCCCCTATTTTTCCATTTTGAAGAATAGGTTATACCGAGTGACGCAGGACACTCAGACGAAAGAGCGAGTCACCCAATTGTTAATTCCAAAGAGCCGCTGGGAATTGGTATTCCAGGCGGCTCACTTTAATCCCATGGCTGGACACCTCGGGCAGGATAAGACACTCCCCGGATAATTGCCCGATTCTATTGGCCGGGGATTCGCGGCGACGTCCGTAAGTGGTGTACGGCGTGCCGCGAATGCCAGTTAGTAAATCCAGCGGCCATTCCAAAAGCGCCCTTGCGCCCCCTACCATTAATCGAGACCCCGTTCGAAAGAATTGGGATGGATCTCGTCGGGCCATTAGATCGGTCAACACGAGGGTACCGCTTTATATTGGTTCTGGTGGACTATGCAACGCGATACCCGGAAGCGGTGCCTCTTCGCAATATCTCAGCATGCAGTATTGTGGAGGCCCTCTTCCACGTCATCTCCCGGGTTGGAATCCCAAAAGAGATTCTGACTGACCAAGGCACCTCGTTTATGTCACGGACACTGAGCGAACTGTATGGGCTACTGGGTATTAAGCCGATCCGCACCAGCCGATCACCCACAGACGGACGGTTTAGTTGAACGGTTCAATTGCACCCTCAAGAACATTATCAAAAAATTCGTAAGTGAGGACGCACGTAACTGGGATAAGTGGCTCGAACCCTTGTTGTTTGCAGTGCGAGAGGTCCCCCAAGCCTCCACGGGGTTCTCCCCGTTTGAATTATTATATGGGCGTAAGCCGCGCGGCATCTTAGATGTTCTGCGGGAAAATTGGGAGGAGGGACCTTCACAGAGCAAAAACGAAATTCAGTACGTTATGGATCTGCGCGCAAAACTCCACACGCTCACCCACCTAACTCAGGAGAATTTGTGGCAGGCCCAGGAATGGCAAGCCCGCCTGTACAACAAGGGCACGCGCCTTAGAGAGTTCACTCCGGGAGATAAGGTACTCGTCCTGTTGCCCACGTCGAGCTCCAAATTAATCGCCAAGTGGCAAGGACCCTTTGAGGTCACACGGCGAGTCGGGGACGTCGACTATGAGGTTAGGCGAACGGACAGGGAGGGGGCGCTACAGATCTACCACCTCAATCTGCTGAAACTCTGGAACGAGGAGGTCCTCGTGGCGTTGGTGTCGGTAGTTCCGGAGAAGGCGGAGCTGGGGCCGGAGGTCCAAAAAGGGTCATTGGCATCACGTACCTCTCCGGTCCCCTGTGGAGACCACCTCTCCCCGACCCAACTCACGGAGGTTGCCCAGTTGCAGGCTGAGTTTTCGGATGTGTTCTCGCCCCTGCCCGGTCGCACTAACCTCATAGAACACCACATAGAGACGCCCCCGGGGGTGGTAGTGCGGAGCCGTCCTTATAGATTACCCGAACACAAAAAAAAGGTGGTTCGGGAAGAACTTCAGGCCATGCTCGAAATGGGCATCGTCGAGGAGTCCCACAGTGACTGGAGCAGCCCGGTGGTCTTGGTTCCCAAGGCCGACGGCTCGGTCCGGTTCTGTGTGGACTATAGAAAAGTCAACGCGGTGTCTAAATTCGACGCGTACCCAATGCCTCGTATTGATGAGCTGCTCGATCGATTAGGCACGGCTCGCTTTTACTCGACACTGGATTTGACGAAGGGATATTGGCAGATCCCCTTGACTCCATTATCCCCGGAAAAAAACGGCCTTTTCCACACCATTCGGCTTACACCAGTTCGTCACACTTCCTTTTGGGCTGTTTGGGGCGCCCGCTACGTTTCAGTGGCTGATGGACCGGGTCCTCCGGCCCCACGCCACCTATGCGGCCGCTTACCTAGATGATATCATCATTTATAGTAATGATTGGCAGCGGCACCTACAACACCTGAGGGCCGTCCTTAGATCGCTGAGGCGGGCGGGACTCACTGCCAACCCGAAGAAGTGTGCGATTGGGCGGGTGGAAGTACGGTATCTGGGCTTCCACTTGGGCAACGGGCAGGTGCGTCCCCGAATTAATAAGACAGCAGCGATTGCGGCCTGCCCGAGGCCCAAGACCAAAAAGGGGGTGAGGCAGTTCCTGGGGCTGGCTGGCTACTAACATAGGTTTATACCTAATTATTCGGACGTCACCAGCCCGCTGACTGACCTCACTAAAAAGGGGGCGCCAGATTCGGTCCAGTGGACGGAGCAGTGCCAGCGGGCTTTCTCTGAGGTAAAGGCTGCACTGTGTGGGGGGCCACTTTTACACTCCCCTGACTTCTCTCTCCCTTTTGTGTTGCAGACCGATGCGTCGGACAGAGGGCTGGGGGCAGTTTTGTCCCAGCAGGTGGAGGGGGAGGACCGCCCGGTCCTGTACATCAGCCGGAAGCTGTCAGTGCGTGAGGGGCGCTACAGCACAATTGAAAAAGAGTGCCTGGCGATTAAGTGGGCGGTCCTCGCCCTCCGTTACTACCTGCTGGGGCGCTCTTTCACTCTCTGTTCGGACCACGCGCCCCTCCAGTGGCTCCACCGCATGAAGGATGCCAACACGCGGATCACCCGTTGGTATCTGGCACTCCAACCCTTCAACTTCAAGGTGGTCCACAGGCCGGGGGCGCAGATGGTCGTGGCAGACTTCCTCTCCCGTCGGGGGGGAGGAGTCGGCTGTGGGCCAGACGAGCGCCCGGCCTGAGTCGGGCGGTGGGGGTATGTGGCAGTGGGGGCGTGGTCAAGCGCCGGTCTGTGACAGGAGGGTGGAGCCACGGAAGGTGAGTGGCAGAATCGCGACACCTGAGGATAATTAACCTGTGTTTGTGTGTGTGTTTTCCCAGTAACCGCTCCCTATTTAAGGAGGCAGAGAGAGAGGAGAGGGAGCGCAACCCGGGACCAGACAAGTGTGTGTGTATGGAAATATTTAGACTGAAAAGTTGTGAAAATAAATAGATTTATCTGCCTCCAAGCATTGTCCTGCCGTCCTCTGTGCTCCACCCACACTCGATACGCGCTACAATTAGTCTCTTCTTAACAGTGTGACATATTTCATATAATTTGTTATTAAGACATTCATCCCATTCAGACTGCCATTTATCAGAGATATAAGAACACAATACAGGTTTAATATCTGAGGCAGGGATTTGGCATTCGGTAACTTCTTCACTCAAGGCTCTTTTGGCAGCACTGTCTGCAATTAGTGAGGAAGAGTGAGCTTTTTTCTTTGAAATAATGTACTGTATTTGAAGCCAGAAGTATACAGAGCTGGTCTGTCTCTACCTGGTCTGTCTCTTTCCATTGAGTAGCTGCTGGGCCATTAAGGCACTCTTTTCTGCATCCTGAAGAGTCTGCCGTAAATGGAGTAGCAGATCCGTCTCAGGATAAATCATCTTGTCTGCTTTCACAATCAGTGCACGAAGTTCCTCCAAATCTGGTGGGATAACAAACGATAATCTTAACAGAATATTCCTCATCACACAAAAAGGAAGGACTGTCTCCTTGCTATAGTTGATAAATTAGGACTCTTACCACTTTTATTTTCTTGGTCTGCCTTTAAAATTTTGTTAACTTTACAAGCCCAGTCACTGTATGACTCAGCATGTGCTGTCAAAGTCTTGAACATCTGATTCAACATGCCCAAGGTGTACTTATAACTGCAAGGCCATGAAAAAAAGAGAGACTCTCGATCACAATTCGGAGGCACAATTCTGTTTAAAAAACTTAATTAAATCAAATGACAATATTAAAAGGGCAATGGATCACAGTACTACATTTAAATATATAGAGACCCACTTCAGCATATAATGGTTAGGGGTACAGGAGCAGAAGTCCTGGAGGTGATGTAAACACACAAGCTGGCCAGGGCTGCAGGGACAAGTGATGGCAGAGAGGTAACAGGTTGTCCTGCATTTATAACACTGCCTCTCCTCATCTGGCTGCTCATCATAGTCCACCTGTTGAGAGTGCCACACACCCTAAGGAAAGGAATGAAACATCAATATCAATTAGCAATGAAGAGGAAAAAAATGCATATAAAAACAGAAAAAGTTGGATAATTGGTAAACAAACGATTTTGTCTGTAAAAAAGTGTTTCACAGATGGCTAAATATCCATGTTATCAAGCACTATACTGGCTGGAGGCTTTTTAACAATGGTGACAGTATCTGCAAACCATGTTCTGAAATGTACAGATTGAAATTGAAAAGTTACAGTTTTAAATGTGGCAAAATTATTATAAAAATGAACCAAGACAGTAATATTGAAAAACTACCATGTCTCACCAGCTTGTAGGCTTTTTCTCGCAGCTCTTTCTCCTCCTGAATCATAACACTCATGTCCCTCTGTATGGCACAGACCAGCTCCAGTGCTAAGCTGTCTGCTTTGGCTGCAATATTACAGACCATCTCATCATGGGAGAAAACACAGTATCTGTTTAATGAGCGATAATGCTCTATACACTGTCGACCAAGTGGCATCTGAAACAAAACACATTTTATCACTATAGGGAGACAGTACATAAAACTTGATACATTATATACCAACTATATTCGATGTGCAGCAGTATTGCTTACTTAAAAAAAAAAAAAAACTAATTCATTCATTGATAAGAGGTGTTTACCCAGTCTACTGTGCAGAAGTTAACAGCCTCTGCAAAGTTAAAGCCCTGATTGAACCCACTGTGATACGCTCTGGGGAAGGTGATGACAAACTCACCAGCACACTGGTTTGTGCGGTAAATCTAAAAAAAACAAAACAAAAACAAAACAAAAACTCATTTGTGAAATCACAAGATGACAAATTTCTTGCATTCAAACCACTGTATATAGTAGACAACATGACCGGACTGAAGACAAAAGTCAAAATCTGTTGTGATTACAATACAATTTCTAACATCACCTATATCTGTATAAGTGAACAGAGCAAGGAGTCAAACATTTCACATTACATGTTTCAATTTACTGCCAGCTGAAGCACTTGTATTGTGGTTTTGGGGGTTCATTTTACAAGAGGGCTTACTAAAATATCCTGCACAAAGTGAGTCAAGATTGAGTCCAAACGAAAGCAAGACCAAGTCAAGATTGAGATCAAAAACACCCCAGTCAGACTTAGGGGTGGTAGGGGCACCTGGATTTCAACCATTGTAGGGACCCTATACATACACCATAACTTGAATCTACAAGTGCTTCAATTTGCAAGAAGCAAGGCTAGTGTAACAAAACAGCAGCTACAATTTAAAAACAAACAAACAAACAAAAAAAACCCCAAAACCACACAGCAACAATTCATTGACCAGGGGTGGGTTTCCCAAAAGCATCGTAGCACAAAGATCATTGTTAAATGGTAGAGTGAGCAGCACTCTCTCCTAGTTAAGATGCTCTTAGTGTTAAGAGGCTTTTGGGAAACCCACCCCAGATAGAGACCGAGAGGCAGTCAACACTTAAGGACAGAAACTAAAGCAGAAAATCTGAATGACAGATTAGAAACAGACAGAGATGCATGCAGTGGAAAATTTTGTAGTGGAAAAGTTACAATCCATAGCCACAACAAAACAAGAATTGAGCAAATTATCTATCAAGATGGTGTGTGTGTGCGCGCGCGCGCGCACGCACGCACACAAACATACAAATTAGATTTAGAATTTAGGTCACTCTCATACATTATATACATGTATATATTAATTTTTGTATCTCTAAGTAATTTAACAATTATTCACTGAAGGCAAAGTGAATAATCGGTCAATAATAACCGAGATGAAGTTGAGGTTATTATTCACCGAGTCTGAGGTGGATAATTGTTTTAGTATAAATACACAGGTGGTTATTTCAAAAAAATTAAAAATCGTATTTAAAAAAATCATTTATTTTAAACTTCAAAAGTGTCATGCAAATGTAAGAACAGCGTGGCGCAGGGTTGTCACACTTGGGCCCTGTCCACACGGCAATGGATTCAGGTGACTTCGATACAATTGCTTATCGTTTAGGCCTGGCGTCCACACGGCACCGGCGTTTTGGGTGCCCAAAACGCAATCTTTTTGAGAACGGGTTCCAGAGTGGAAAGATCTGGCAACGTTGCCATTGCGAAGTCGTCTGGATGAGTAGAACGGATTTGTTTATGATGACGTCACAACCACATGACTGAGTGCTTCACGCCGGGTAGAAGTGTAATGAACTCGATGTGAGTTGTCAACAAATCCTATAATTTGGTTCATGAAACGCGCTTACAAAATATTTTCACTGTGAATATTTATTGTGTAATGGTGCAAAGTGAGAGAGAAAGAAAATAGCCCCTAGGGCAGAGTCAATCCCGCCAGCAAAAATAGGGAAAAAAAGGAGCGATCTCGCCTCTTCAGATGTTGGTTTAAGTCCTACAATACATTCCTCAAAAAGGGCGTAGAACAACAAATTAATCCATCAACGTGTAGCATTCAATTTTTTCCGGACCATTAAAGACGCCGCCTTCCGCGTAGAATCATACGTCATCCTCGCCGCCATATTGGATAGGTCAAAGCGGAGAATAAAAGATGCCTCATTCATGTGCTGTGTTTAACTGTACTAACAGGTTTACCGTCCAAACGAGATCACATGCCTACAATACATTCCTCAAAAAGGGCGTAGAACAACAAATTAATCCATCAACGTGTAGCATTCAATTTATTCCGGACCATTAAAGACGCCGCCTTCCGCGTAGAATCATACGTCATCCTCGCCGCCATATTGGATAGGTCAAAGCGGAGAATAAAGATGCCTCATTCATGTGCTGCGTTTAACTGTACTAACAGGTTTACTGTCTAAACGAGATCACATGGGATTACCTTTCACAGGTGAGACTGGAAAAATACTTTTCATTGTATTTGGTCATTATAATGTAATTTTACGAACAGATTTTTCTGACTTTGTGGCTAATATGAAGTCTCACGCATAATAGTTTATGCGCATGCGTCCTTACTACTTCTATTGTTCTGGTGTCTCCGAAGGGACCGTCTTACAGCGCCCCTAGAGGTGTGGCATGTGTATTGCATTGTTTTCAGCAAGCGTTGCGTTGTCATATGGACCTGATATTTTACTGATCGTTGCCCATTTGGACGCGATATATTTTTAAATAACATCTCGTTGCCGTTGTTGTGTGGATGTAGCCTTATCTGTGCCGACTCGGATAAAGTACTTTGTTTTGAAATAAATAGATAAAAATAAATCACAATTCCACCTTACCTTTGAGTAGTTTTACATCAAACTTCATAGCAACTTTAGTGCTTTTAGGAACAGCATTTTCTTTCATAATTTGTAATTCTTCCTCACTTACAGTGACAAAGCGATTGGCTGCTAGCTTGCCGAGTTGCTTGAGGTGATTATATAGTCCAAATTTCTCGACCAATCAGCGTGCGTGATTTTCTATAATCACCTATGTATTTACACTAATAATTTTAACAGTAGCTCCAAAATGTCCTAATTATTTTCAACTGGGAAAAAAAAAAAAAAATCAGCTAATCAATGTGTCAGTGTGGCCAGTACTTGATTCCAGTGGTTTGCATTTCACAACTCCTATGTGGCAAGATCCTACTGAAATCATGGTGTTGCTAATGTCAGACAGTTTTCTGCTGGAATTTAGTTACAAACTACTAGTTCAGATGCTCAGAGAGAAATAATGGTTTACCAACTTTGAATTAGGGTTTCCTGAATTAAACAGGCGTAGTTGATTCTTCTCGCAAGGTTACATTCAAATCATGTAATCTTATGATTGTTTATCAAACAGCTACATAATAGCCATACCACACACTCAAATATGAATTAACAGACAACAGCTGAATCCATGGAAGAAAACCTCCTATAAAGCTAGTATGAGGGCTTCTTTTCTTCCTTTTTGAGCTCCACTATCATATTTTCTGTTGTCCAACGTTATGATAATTAGCCAGCAGGGATGAGACAGAAGATTATAAAATCGAAACAATGAAACATTCATTGAGCTCGACATCTACTTACACACTAGGCAGCAGAAGCAGAGGTAGCAACGTACAGAGCACCAAGTTTACGAATGAGAACAAAACTGTCTCAAAACATGCTTAATAGTCCAAAAAGTGAACCTAATCAGAATATGAACTTAAAAAATTACAAAAAATACTGAAACAGCCGGTAGTCCACTACTACACAACATTTTCACACCATAGTCAACCGAAGAGCAGTTACCGTAAACTGCCATTATGTGCACTCTAGTTTCTAATGCAGCTGGCTTGATTGTTCTCTGAAAACATTGGTTCAAATCAGGGTTTGTATACTATGGTTAATGCAAGTCATTCTTGTGTCTAAAAACGATTTAGAAGCATGTTATGGGTTGCGCTGGCATAACCAGAAATGAACTCTGACTGGATGGAATATACAAAATAAAATTATGTTTTGCTGATCTGTACAATTAAATAAGGCTGACATACTTGTGCATTTCAGGTGGATGTCAGACAGTAGTAGGAACTAAAGTCAAAACCCTGCATTACTGTAACCCATGTTTCCACCCATTTTCAAAAGTCAAACCAATAAATGATCAACAAACAAGCAAATCAAAGCATCTGTCAGTTTAGAAATGAAATTAGACAAGCCAGCAATATTTAGACTACTGGATTGAAAATGTAAATTCACAGGTCTGTGCTACAGCCCAGGTTAGCCATGCTGGAAAGAAATTACTTCATCAATCTTTGTTAAAGACAAAATAAATTATTTTGCTGAACTCTTGGACGACACTAAGACCCCGTCCACACGTAGCCGGGTATCTGCTAAATCGAAGATATTTTTCTACGTTTTGGCCTGTCATCCACATGAAAACACATCAAAAACGAATATTTAAAAAAACTCCGGGCAAAGTGAAGATTTTTGAAAACTCCGTGTATGCCTTTTCGTGTAGACAGAGATAACCGGAGTTTTGCGTTTTCGAACGTCACAATCTGCGCCAAAAAAATGACAACAAATCTGCCCTGACGTCAAACGTGCGACCTTTGTTTACTGCAGAAGCCAGATTAAGCATGGACTTAAGCTAGCCGCACACCACGGCGATCCACGCGGTACCGAACCGACCCATTTCAGAGCCGACTCCCGACAGGGCACGCACATATCCCCCGACTGTTGACGAGTGCAGTCGCGATTGAAGCGACACGTGACAACTTAATAGCTTTGTGATTGGCTATTGGATATAGTTACTGTTAAATCCAACACTTGAAGATGCTACAGGCTGAACTACAAATGACACAACATGGAATATGTAGCGCACTATCTAGGCTGCATGAGCTATTATTCCCAACCTTAAATAGTGCACTTATATAGGGGAGTTAAAGCGATTTGGAATTCAGCCACACAACTTGAGCAGAGTGGCTTTCCAGCCCACTGTGTCTATGGATAAAGCTTCAGTCTATGGAATTACAGTATATACCTGCATTAGGTGCTACCAACACGTATTTCTCGCGCTAGAAATTGTGTTTAATGTTGTCACGTGTTATATGCGAAAGATATGATTGGCTATTGCTAGCGACTCTCGCCGATCAGTCTGGCTCCCGATTAGTTTTTCGAATCGGCTGTGAGATGAGTCGGTACCATTGAAAACTAGTCTTTACGCCTGACTCGCGACTTCAGTTGGCTCGGTACGCTGAAAATCGGCGTAGTGTGCGGCTAGCTAAAGAGTAATGGATCGGAGTAGTGCCTTGAAAGCGTTAATTATTGTGCAGGTGCTATTTACATGTTTAATTTTAGAAGCCCAACTACTGCTCCAAGAGCACAGGCGATGTGATTAGGGGGTAGGATTTGGGGAAATAGCCATCTACAGGTTTGGAATGCTTATGAATGTGATTGAAAACGCAGATGTTCGGTTATGTGTGGAAGGGATTTTTTTCGAAGACGAGGTGGTGTGGATAAAACATTTTTATAAACGGAGGGGGGGAAAATGTTCGGTTTTAAAAATACCCGGCTACGTGTGTACATGGCCTAAGACCACTTTAGCACAACCAACTACTATGACACTAGAAATTTTTTAAATGGAAAAAATTGTTTGGGCATCAGGCAGACTCATCTACTGTGATGCACAAAAACGTGCAATAAATTGAAATGTCCAGGTTGTTTGTTCAGTTATCCCACCGAAAGGGGGCATCAAGACGCAGTAGATCGTAATAACTCTGGTTCTTTATTCCTTTTCAATTCAAGTTTAGTTCCACGTTTTCTTTAGTGGTTTCACACTTTCATTAGCTGAATTCAAGTTCATTTCCACATTTCTTTAGTTGAATTCAAGGTTTAGTTCCACAATCTTTAGGTTATTAACCTATAAACACAAGAGGCCATAAGGCCATGATGTAAGTGAAAGCCAAGTCCACTAAACAACAACATCAGAGTACACGAACATATATAGCAATAGGCTAAAGATGAAAATATGTACCCAGAATTATAAATATTACAGTTAAATGTAAATCGCATTATACTACATGTCTATAATGTCAACATATTAATCAGTAAACGCACATTTAACTGAATAAGGAAAAGGCCACAATACAACAACAGCCTTGCTCTTTAACCACACAAGTTTAGCATTGCAAATAAACCACATAGCATAGCAGAGTTAGCACAGCAGAGCAGTTAGCAATGTAAATAAACAGCATAGCACAGTTAGCACAACATAGCAGTTAGCAACATAACACATAGCCATAACATTCAACATTGCATTAAACCATTTGTGTTACTAAACATCATAGCCATTACCAGCAAGTTTAACACTATATTTACACACTACATTTACACAAGACAAGCCCACAAATAATACTTATCCGCGCAACCAAGAGCACAAAGCCATAAATGCAATTATCAGTAAACTAATTATCAACGCAAACGTCGGATCAAATCAGATACCGCGACCAGCGCCAAGCTTACAAACAGTGGATTTCACCCAGTGGACTAAAACAGTGGATTAAGGCCAAAAGTACAATTTAAAACCGCAGCTTGAATGAATGGAGAGATGACTTACCAGTGGTGTACTGCTGTCTCGATGGAACGCCATCCTAAAACTTTGGATCTCGCGCTGGTTTAACGCGCATGTGCAGCTCCAATTGGATGCCAAATCGGCAGCTTCAGATCGCATTGGCTCGCGTCACAACATTTAAATTTGCCCTACACACCAACCAGGTAAGACATCTCTCTCGCTCATTTTGCTCTCGCACCGTGAGCAAAACAAAACATTGTTCATTCAATATACAAAACATGGCAGGGTAAACAAATGCAAGTTGACAGCAAGCATACAAAAAGGTAACAGTAGGCATATCGGGTGAAAATTCAAATTAAATCCAAATTGCTTGAAACTGCTCTCACTGAATTCAGAACTGAATGCTAAACATAATGCTTTTTACAGAATTAAAATGTTCATCCATTTTTGAGATATTACAAATCGAAGATTGAAAAAAAAACGGCTTAAAAGGTAGACTGCCTTTCAGATTTTTCAAGTGTAGGTCATAAAAAGAATTTTCCGACACCCAATTATTTTTGTTTAGTGGACCAAAAGCTATTGAATTTGAAATCACAGACTTCCAATTTTATTATTATTTTTTAATAGAACAATTAATGACTTTAGGGCCACATGGCCCTAAATTCGCCGCTATTTTTTTCCTGCTTCAACATGACCTGACTGAAGATACTACGCCATGCATCACATGGTGGGCTTTCCTTGTTCACGCAAGGAATTGTGGGATACAAATTTGAAGCAGGAGAGAAAAATGGAGGATGAGAGTGTGTGAATGAAACATGAAAGACCAACTACAGTAACGGAAAGTGAGAAGAAAAGACGTTATGTTGCGAAGGAAAGGAAATGCAGGAACAAACTAATAAATATCGGCAGTCAGCAAGCACCTTGGTGTGATCAGCTGTTCGTTTAGCAACAGAATAATGTAACTGTCAGTGCATGGTCAAGGTAAATCTGTAGATGGCAGTAATGTAACACTGTGGATGCCAGCTGCCGTAAAACCCAAAAGAAGGGTGGTGGTGGTAAAACCTGCCCATGGCACACACGGACTTCCTCTGTCTGCTTGACTGCACGAAGCGAGCGATTTCATGCACATTATTTGCTAGGGAATCCCCTCAAATTAAATAACTTCCCAGCCACAGAATGGCCTGATATTTTGAGATATATTACAGAAATAAAACATATAAAATCACAATGACCAAATTTCAGCGGGAACTAAATTTCACCAATTTTATGAAATTGAAAGGCCGTCAAGCCTTAATTTTTTAGAAAACTGACGTAAGATTATGTATTAGGATAACATGGTCTAAAATGGGCCTAATTAATGAATGAGAAAACGTTTTTTCTTAAAAAGGTCCCATGGCATGAAATTTTCACTTTCTGAGGTTTTTTAACATTAAAATGAGTTCCTCTGACCTTCTTAAGTCACCCCAGTGGCTAGAAATTTCATAATGTGTAAACCAAACTATGCCCAATATTTGAGAATGGCACGTCAAAACGGCGCGTTGAGAAGCTCTTCCCTTGCCGACGTCAGCAAGGGAGATGATCCCCACGCCCCCCCGGATTCCCACCCACCGTATGGATTGCCCGCCCAGTTGTAGTGAGTAGACCATAGAGGACACAACATGGCACCACCTAAGCGAGCGAAACATGGAAGCTGTGCTGTACATGGATGTGACAACACAGAAAGGAGTCTGTTTTTACTGCCGACGGGAGAGCCCCTGAAGACGCAGTGGCTTAATTTTATTTACTTCAATAATACGCCGTCGAGTCTACCCAAGATGGTGTATGTTTGTCGGAAGCATTTTACTGATGAATGTTTCCACAACTTGGGACAGTACCAGGCAGGTTTTGCACATCAACTGTTACTGAAGCCTGTGCCTGTGCCAAGCATCCCTGCCGCATCAGCCTCAAACACCGAACAAGTAAGTGTATAACTGGTCGTTTTGCCGTGTTTTAAAATCGGTGCGTTAGCCTAGCAATGGCTACATTAGCTGTGCAGCTAACCGCTTCCTGCAGTTAGCCAGGTACTCTGCGCTACAAAACCAAAAAGCATGCAGCATGCTCTGTTAAACTGAGTTTAGTCTGGAAATTGACTGTAACTTATGAGCTTATGTTTTGCCGTGTTTTAAAATCGGTGCGTTAGCCTTGCAATGGCTACATTAGCTGTGCAGCTAACCGCTTCCTGCAGTTAGCCAGGTACTCTGCGCTACAAAACCAAAAAGCATGCAGCATGCTCTGTTAAACTGAGTTTACTCTGGAAATTGACTAACTTATGAGCTTATGTTTTGCCGTGTTTTAAAATCGGTGCATTAGCCTAGCAATGAAAAATATTACCTCTCCAATTTCTTTATATGTTGTAGGCAACATGTTGGGCTACAATTTTCAGGAAAAGTCGTCGCGGGGTCATTTGTCCCAAATTGTCAATTTCAAGGTCAAAATATAGGTCAAAAGGTCATGATGAGATATATCACTTAAAAGATAAAAGTAATGTACTTAGATTCCTTATGATCTCCCCTTCACAAATATACTTTATTTTTGAAAATCGGACCACTGCTTGCCGAGATACAGCACTTTGAAATTTGGCGGCCACGCCCTTTTTTGCAAAAAAGTGAAAAAAAAAGGCGATATCTCAAAAACCGTTGGTCCGATTTTGCTAAAATTTGAAAATTTGGCTTTTCTGGCTAGGATTTACCTAGAAACCAATTTTCACTGAATTTGGAGGAGGTGGGGTTTAAAATGTCATTTTTTTTGGGTGATTTGACATGGAATGACCCAAAACCAAAAAGCATGCAGCATGTTCTGTTATAATAGCCAATCAAAACAGTTTTTACAAAGACACCCACATTCTTTTTTTTAAGTCACTCGTTCATTTTATTTGTTTGTTTGTTCAGTAAAAACCGAAACATTTGTTGAATTTATTTTATTTCCTCGCATCGCTCCTTAATGATGTCAGTGCGCGGTATTTTTCCCTTCGCGGTTTGTTCCTTCTCTCTCGCCATAGTAAGACACCCACATCCGCTTGTTCTGACCCACTGGAGGTAGCGTCACAGTGCTGTTAGCCAATCAGAGGTAACATGTTTACATGTCATGAATATTAATGATAAGACCCGCCCCCACCCTCTACCCTTCCCCGCCTCCTGCTTCTCATTAGCAAAACGACACACTGGGAAAAGCGCTGAAATGGGGCTTTCTCCCAGGAGGCTATATCTACGTGCTGAGGGTTCATTTCGAGAAAGCCTGCGGATATAACATCCAGAAGCCTCCACGAGCCCGTTTAAAGCATCAACAAACCACCATGCCATGGAACCTTTAATAACTTTAGTTTTCAAGATATTTACATTGAAATTGGCAGGCACAGAGATGGTTGTATACTGAATTCAAAGTTTGAAAATTTTGTAAAAACCAACGATGCAAATTAGTATTTAATTAGTATTAATTTTGCTAATTAGGTAAAAACATTAAAATCAGTACACTCTTCTTCAAAGTTTCACCAAATGGCTTTATTTGTGCAATATAAAGCTGATCTTAACTCTCATTTATACATCACAAAGGAGGAGAAATCAATGTTAATTATAAAATATGCATAAATAAGCACTGAATATCATGCATGCATATCTACCATTCTCTATCAAAATAAACAAGAGTGCTCCAAGAGCACAATATCCCCCATTGGCAACTATGCCATAACTCCGGTAAAATGCGACTGAATTTAATGAAATTGCAATATGCATATTACCAACAAAGAATCCTGTCAAGTTTCATGAAATTCCTCCAAAAATTGTGAGAACAGTTGATTTCAGAAGGTAAGTACCCTTCCCCAGACGGATGGACAGACATCACCATGACATAATCCCCCTTAGGGCCTTTTGGCCAGCGGGGGATAAAAAGTAATAGAATATTTCTAATACCCTTTTTGTGCTCTGTAGGACTTTGTATTTCTAAATAGGGCCTACCAGTGTTTATATAAAAGAATATAAATGATTATTTCAATTAATATTCACAGCTTTCAAGGTGAACCTCGAAAAAACTGTGCGAGCCACATCCAATAAACAAATCCAGCTAATTGAACTGAAATTGACACTCGTGTTTCTGACTTCCGGTTTTAAAAAAATATCATTCCAACCACCAAGATCTCAATATTTTTCATCAAAACAGCTACAGTTATGTTCTAAAAAAAATTATTTACATGCATCAGTTTTATTTTGAAGAAAAAAAAGTAGGTAAAGGCATGAAAACTTGCTTCAAAGTTGACGTGAAACATAACATGAAAACTAGGTGAAGGAAAATTTTTCTGAATACGTCAAACAGTGAGAGCTACAGAACATCCCTATAGTGGTTATCTGATTAATATCCATGAGTAATCCAGTCAGACAACCATCAGAAAAGAGCCAGACCACTTTACCGTGACTCAAAAAACACTGGCAGTTTCCTGACATCCAGTGTATGTACTCTGTTACATCAACTTCAACCTGCCATTACTCCCAAAGTACTGAACAGATCTTAACGCGATAAATTTATTTGGAAAGCAGAAGTTAAGCTTTTTAATGATAGTATTCATGATGGAACATATTCAAGAGTTAAGCAATGACAAATTTGGAAACTTAGATGATCGTCTGCATGCACAATTTTCACAGCACAGTCAGCAAGCGTCTGATACGCCTAGTAACAGTTCATAAACAACTCTCAGCTCACAAGCACTCAATATTTTGTTCTAGAGTCCATTTAAAGTACACGAGTCCCAAGACATTGCACTTCGTTTGGTCCTTAGGAGGTAAAGAATTAAAAACAACAAAAAAGGATGAAACTCAACAACGTCAGCACTAGCAATACTGATTTGCACATCAAAATGGTCCAAACTCATGCAACACTAACGTTCTTAACATGTATCAAAACGTTCGGCTCGATCGGACTCGGTGTACTGTAGCTTTGTACGTTATTCTGTGAAACTCTCTAGCGCCACCAACAGCTCAAAGTCTCAGGTAAATTTCCCATTCATTTTAAGCAGGCTGTCATGGAGTGAGCCGTGACGCTCACGCAGGCAGCCTTTTGCCGGTGTTTTACCATCAGCTGACCTGTCACTAGTGTATTGCTATTTTCCTTGTCCATACCGTTTGCATTGTTCAGTATAACTGGTTTCATAAGTCATACTTGTCATTAAATCACTGTTTGCCATAACTTCATTTTCATGCATTTAACTTTGCTGTGTGGAGTGCAGGGAAAGGCCTACCGGCATTTTTGGATAGCGAATGTTTGTCATGTCTTGTTCAAAATGCTCATTTCATGCTCATTGTCATTTACATCTCTCATCTGTATTAACTTTGTCTAAGATCAAGAAATGCAAACGTACACACAGGCTGTGAAACTCTCATTTATTGGGTAAAACTTTGCAATTAGATTTCCGTATTCAGTTTACTCACTGCCATTCAAACTCCAGTACTTCCTGGTTTACGTGGGGAAACCAAGGGACTGTATCACTTGGGTCAAATAGAGGGGTTTCACAGGTGGATGGAACCATTTTGACAGAGGTGTTTTAATGTTTATTACTTAAACAGTGTTTTTATCTGCACATAAGGTATTTTGGTGGGAGAAAATGGTTTTGAGACTTTATGTATTTGTTTCTTTGAATTATTACTTTGTAATAATGTTTAGTTAATTAATTAATTTTGGCAATGGGGTTGCTTCGTGAGTTGGGCTACAGCTAGGCTTAGGCTGCATTAGGCCCCATGGCCTCAGTATGTCAGTGATGGTGGTGCAAGTAACAAGGCTAATTGAAACGTGTTGAGTTTTGTGCAGGGTCTAGAAAGACAGCCTGGCAAACTTATGCCTATTTTTTGTTTTTGAACAGATTTTGTTTTGCATTTTGGGACACTTATTTACACTGTAAATATTTGCACAATTTTAAAGGGAAAAAAAGAAAAATAAAAGGCACATTTTTAGTGGAAAACACTTTTGCCTCTTCTGTCTACACCACTGTTGACTATCCTGTCACAATACAGGTGCTGGTCATATAATTAGAATATCATGAAAAAGTTTATTTATTTCAGTAATTCCATTCAAAAAGTGAAACTTGTATATTATATTCATTCATTACACACAGCAGTCTGTGTGTAATGAATGAATATAATATACAAGTTTCACTTGTTTCAAGTGTTTATTTCTTTTAATTTTAATGATTATAACTCAGCTAATGAAAACCCCAAATTCAGTATCTCAGAAAATTAGAATATTGTGAAAAAGGTTCAATATTGAAGACATCTGGTGCCACACTCTAATCAGCTAATTAACTCAAAACACCTGCAAAGGCCTTTAAATGGTCTCTCAGTCTAGTTCTGTAGGCTACACAATCATGGGGAAGACTTCTGACTTGACAGTTGTCTAAAAGACGACCATTGACACCTTGCACAAGGAGGGCAAGACACAAAAGGTCATTGCTACAGAGGCAGGCTGTTCACAGAGCTCTGTGTCCAAGCACATTAGAGAGGCGAAGGGAAGGAAAAGATGTGGTAGAAAAAAGTGTACAAGCAATAGGGATAACCGCACCCTGGAGAGGATTGTGAAACAAAACCCATTCAAAAATGTGGGGGAGATTCACAAAGAGTGGACTGCAGTTGGAGTCAGTGCTTCAAGAACCACCATGCACAGACGTATGCAAGACATGGGTTTCAGCTGTCGCATTCCTTGTGTCAAGCCACTCTTGAACAAGAGACAGCGTCAGAAGCGTCTTGCCTGGGCTAAAGACAAAAAGGACTGGACTGCTGCTGAGTGGTCCAAAGTTATGTTCTCTGATAAAAGTAAATTTTGCATTTCCTTTGGAAATCAAGGTCCCAGAGTCTGGAGGAAGAGAGGCACAGAATCCACATTGCTTGAGGTCCAGTGTAAAGTTTCCACAGTCAGTGATGGTTTGGAGTGCCATGTCATCTGCTGGTGTTGGTCCACTGTTTTTTCTGAGGTCCAAGGTCAACGCAGCCGTCTACCAGGAAGTTTTAGAGCATTTCATGCTTCCGGCTGCTGACCAACTTTATGGAGATGCAGATTTTCCAACAGGACTTGGCACCTGCACCTGGTGCCAAAGCTACCAGTACCTGGTTTAAGGACCATGGTATCCCTGTTCTTAATTGGCCAGCAAACTCACCTGACCTTAACCCCATAGATTTTCTATGGGGTATTGTGAAGAGGAAGATGCGATACGCCAGACCCAACAATGCAGAAGAGCTGAAGGCCACTATCAGAGCAACCTGGGCTCTCATAACACCTGAGCAGTGCCACAGACTGATCGACTCCATGCCACGCCACATTGCTGCAGTAATTCAGGCAAAAGGAGCCCCAACTAAGTATTGAGTGCTGTACATGCTCATACTTTTCATGTTCATACTTTTCAGTTGGCCAACATTTCTAAAAATCCTTTTTTTGTATTGGTCTTACGTAATATTCTAATTTTCTGAGATACTGAATTTGGGATTTTCATTAGTTGTCAGTTATAATCATCAAAATTAAAAGAAATAAACATTTGAAATATAATCAGTCTGTGTGTAATGAATGAATAATATACAAGTTTCACTTTTTGAATGGAATTACTGAAATAAATCAACTTTTTCATGATATTCTAATTATATGACCAGCACCTGTAATACAGATAAAATAAATTTAGGAACAAAATTAATAGAATGCAGCTTAAAAGGAGAGAGTGTGTGTTCAAAAGAAAAATTCCGTTGGGTTGTTTTTCCTTTTCGGGAAAAGAGATTTTAAATAGTGATGCGTTGATAGAAGGTAGAGGGAAACGGGGGATTTAGAAAATGGACTTTTAAATGCCAAAGTCCAGCAAACAGTATAGTCAGAGGGAAAATAAATGAATGCCTTCAAACCCATCTGAAGACTTGCTGGGTAGTCCTTTTTGAGTCCTCTCAAACAAGCAGATTTTCCAAGCAGGTTAAGAATCTGATTGGGGATTCTTGTAGGCCAAGTTGACCGTTTCCTCCCAGGGTAAATAATGGAGTAATTCTCTCTTTTTTTAAGCTAGTCACTATTATCTTATCTGTTGTTCTCGTGAAACTCCTGCCATGCACTCTTTCACCATCAGCCTCCACTCCTCACAGACTCGTCATACTGTTTATCTTCTCTCCTATGAGACATCATTTCCCACTGTTCAAAGCATCTCTGCCTAGGTAATGAACTAAACTAACAAAATATTTATGGAATTAATATGAATGTAACAAATAATTTTTTTTAGCATAGCAGCCATCTGCTACATTTAGTGAGACCAAGGCTACAGACTGAGACAAGTCTGACTACAAATGCCAATAAATCAGACAAGTTTAAGTTAGTACAGAAAGTGTCTTAGACTGGACCCAAGTCCAAGACCAGACTCGCATCTGCTAACCCTACTAGTTTTATTTTCCTAATATTGTCCACACTAATAATACATCACTTCAAAAACCAAGAATAATGCATTAAAAAAAATTTATCTTTGCTACCCAGTCAATGTGTTTCACTGTTTATAAGGTAGTTAAAATGAATGACCCCATTGAATTATGAGAAACTGTTGCGAAAGGAGATTTTTATTTTTAATGCTATTATAAAGTGAAACTGAAAGATTTACTCTGAAGCAAAACTGTGATAAATGCATTTGAGGAAAGGATGTTAGGCACAAAGTCAACGGTCCTACCCAAAATTTCAATCATGTCACCACCAAGCAATCACTGCCGAGGTGGGTGTGCAGTTTGGATACTCCAGTTCAGATACCCAACTTTTTTTTTTTTTAAATTCTTCCAAACTCTACGTTCTGGCCTGCCTCTTTAGAAGGTAGTATAAGTCGGGCCTAAATTTAAGTAAATTCAGTCCTGGTTTGCATTCCCAGCATAATGGGAGTAGTTTGTCTATAATAAATATAGGTAGGCAGTTTGTGGATACAAGTTCCTACAGCTACTGGACAGACCCTAATTAAAACTTTCATCTACTGTGTAAGAGTGGAGAAGATTGAGTTTGCACATAAATCAGAATCCATGGAATCATATTTTCCACTACGTAGGCATTTATTCAAAACGTATAAAAATTCACAATACGTTACTCATCAATTTGTTGTGTTTGTGTATTGCAAGTATGTACTTACAGGGACTCCATGCTGCATTAGCACATTTGGGTTCATGATTGTGACCAACTGATGGAGCAAATCTGGCTGGGTCTCAAAGAGCTCTGGGGCAAGTTTCTTCATCACTGCTTCCAACTGCTCTGCTGCAAAGCCAGGAGCACCATACCAGGTCTTTGGCTCTCCCCTACCCAAACACACGCACCATAGATCAATCAAACCCAATCAGATTTGAAGGTGATTATGGCCCTTTTAGTAATATATTCCTATTAGGAGTTTACCTGAGTCCAGCACAGCCTTAAGACACCCCATTTAACTCGCCAGTTAAGTACTATGTTTACTAGGTGACAAATTATCAAAGTGTACTAATGAACTCCGCTTTAGACTGCAATTGTACAACCACAATTCCAAAAACGTTGGGACGCTGTGTAAAGTGTAAATAAAAACAGATGATTTGTAAATCATGGAAAAACTCTCATTAAAAATAGCACAAACACAACAAATCAAATGCTGAAACTGAGAAATCTTATCGTTTTTGAAAAATATATGCTCATTTTGAATTTAGTGTCAGAAATGGGTTTCAAAAAAAATGCTGAGACAGGGACAACAAAAGACTGGAAAAGTTGTCTAATGTTTATTTAAAAAACAAAACAACAAACCTTCCCCACCTAATTAGATTAATTGCCAACAGGTCAGGGACATGACTGGGTATAAAAACAGCATCCCAGAGAGGCGGAGTCTCTCAGAAGTAAAGCTGTGGAGGGGTTCACCACTCTGTGAAAGACTGCAGTTAAGAATAAAACAACTTAAGAAATATAGCCGCTAGCGGCGATAAAGGGCCCTCACACTCGAGGCCAACCTATCCTGATTTACCATATCAACTCAAAAAATATCCTAGGACAAATGCTGGAGTAAAAGTTCCATGTGTTTTCAGCCACTATAAGCCCCTGAAAAAAAATGTGGGAAAATTTGAAAGTCCCACATTCCATTTAGCATTTAGGTAGCGCCATAACATTCTGATTTGAGTTTTCCACTATTCCTTCGCAATTTATCACAATTAATTGCAATTTTGTTTATACGGGGCACTCCACACACCTAAATTTGACACAGATATGTGAAACTACATACAAGGCAGGAGTCTCAATGACATATGGGGGCACTATGGAGTACCACGGATACACCTGGGGTCAGAGTCCCTATTTCTGAGTTGCAGTGTGCATGACTGACGTGTACACGAAATTTCCTGAGTTTTCGAATATTTCCAAGGTGTCAAATCCGTATTTTTGAACTAGGGGGCACAATGTAGTTAATGAAGCCCACCGACACTGATTTACCATATCAAATCAAATTATATCATGGGACAAATGCATGTGCAAAGTTCCATGAGTTTTTAGCCATGGTAAGCCCCTTAAAATAATATGGGAAATTTGAAAAAAATTCCACATTTGCCACATAGGAGTCAAATACAACCAAGTGAACTTTGTCCTGTATCACAGTTTTGATCACACCAAATCTTGTGCCAATCCGAGCAACTTCATCTCAACCAGAGCTTGTTCTCGGGGGCGCTATAGAGCTCTGGGACCACACCCAGTTCCTTGCACAATGTAAATTTGTGATTTTACACACATTTGATCAGTGTGCCAAAAGTCTTGAGCTTTCAAGCATGACGAGTGCCTCAAAAACGAGTTGGCCTGCAGAGAAAAATAATAAATACAGCCACCAGCAGCGATAAAGAGCCCTCGCACTCGAGGCCAAGCCTCCATCCACGAGTAGCAGTGGCCAGGACTGATGTGTGTACCAAATTTCATGAGTCAGAGTGTTTTGACATATGTTACTGATTTTAGATTGCGAAGGAATTTGCGATATCTTGCAAGATGCTGAAATGGCGAACCAATAAATTTATGTTACGCCACACAAACAGGAATTGTGTCAAATTCACTGTACATTGCTTGATATGGCTAGAAATTCACAGATTATAGGATATGATGGGTCTGATATCCATATGACCAATTTGACCCTCTGGTATAGTACCACCATTTGGACATGGAGAGTAATGATTTCAGTGTGTGGAGTGCCCCTAGACGAACAAAATTGCAATATACATTGCATTAGTCATACTCAACAGGAAGTGAGAATTTTGCTTTTATGCATTTTGACACGCGTTACATTTTAACATACTCCTTCTAGGGGATTTGTTGGATTCATGCCATATTTGGTAAATGTCATATCAAGATGTTGCCGATGTTAAATTGCGAAGTGATTTGCGATATCTCGCAAGATGTTGAAATGGTGAACCAATAAATTTATAATGTTACACCACGCAAACGAAGTGTCATTCACCATGCTTTGCCCGACATGGCTCAGACTTCACAGATTATAGGACATCATGGTTCTGAAGATATCCACGTCCAAAGACACCCTCTGGTATAGCGCCACCATTTGGACTTGGGCAGTAATGACTCCACTGCCAAAACACGCATTATGTTTTGATGTACTCTTCCAAAGCGGTTTGTTGAATTCATGCCATATTTGGTATACCTGATGCCAAGATGTTGCTGATTTTAAATTGACAAGGGATTTGCAATATCTTGCAAGATGTTGAAATGGCAAACCAATAAGTTTGTGCCGTATCACGCAATGCATGGTGAATAGGGGTCGACCGATAATCGGCCTGGCCGATATATCGGGCCGATATTCTGCATTTTTAGGGTTATCGGTATCGGCCATAATTTCCACCGATATGCTGATAACATGCCTTTTTGCAGCCATTTCGTTTCTAACGCGACTGTCCCTGCACGTCCTTTCCTGCACTCGCCTCTCTGAGTTCAAGAACACAGTCCCGCCCACCACAACATCTGATTTGTTTGGCACAAGCGATATAGCCAATCAACACGCGTAGCTAACCGCTGTGAACTGTTTCAAGCCGCCCCCTCACTCCGACTTCCATTCTCTGAACAGACTCTTAAAAGGAGCAGCCACTCCTTTTAACATGCAGAGCAACTGTGCTTCCTTCACTACAATATAATCCTCCTAAATTGGGAATATTAGGCTTGGGCATTAAAAGCATTAGAATGTAGATGGTTACTTGTTGTTACATAATAGGGCGTGATAGCCGACTTTATGGTTGATTTTACTTTTTAAAAAATGCTGCAGGCAGCTCCCTACACTTGATTTGTTATTTAAAAACTACTTGAAGTTGGTCTGTCTTAGTTCTTAGTGTAAAAGAATCCAGAGTGTATTTTCATTTATTTTCCACTGAAAATGGTGAGCTGTAATATAGTAGAGTGATTTTTTTTTTATTGGTGAATATTTTTTTTATTATTTTCTCATTTTATTCTAATTAACGTTTGACTTTATTGTACAAATGCTGCTGGCATCTCCCTGCACAAAATTTCATGTTCAATTTTACAATTAAACATACATTTCATGGATATGAAGGTCTGTGTCAGTGTGTGCCATGTTTAATTTCATGTGAATTATAATGTTTACATTTATCGGTTATCGGCATCCCAATTCCATAATAATCGGTATCGGCCCTGAAAAAAAAAAACATATCGGTCGATCCCTAATGGTGAATTTATGACTCACTTCCTGTTTGTGTGGCGTAATGTATAAATTTATTGGTTTGCCATTTCAACATCTTGCGACATAATTGCAGATCCCCTTGCAATTTAACATCGGCAACATCTTGAAATGACTTGTACCAAATATGGCATGGATCCAACAAACCACCTAGGAGTTTGTTAAAACGCAACATGTGGCAAAACGCACAAAACCAAAAATATCTCATGTCCTGTTGAATATGGCTGATGCAATGTATAGGCAATTTTGTTCATCTCGGGGCACTCCACACACCTACCAAATTTGACACGGATAGCTGAAACTATATACCAGGCAGGAGTCTCCATGACATATGGGGGTGCTATGGAGTCCCCCGGACACACCTGGGGTCAAGCCCCTATGGCTGAGTTTGTGTATGCATGACTAACGTGGGTACCAAGTTCAAAAACTCATGAAATATGTACAAGGTGTCAAATCTGTATTTTTTAACTAGGTGGTGCTACGGAGTTAATGAAGCCCATCTGGACTAATTTACCATATCAACTCAAATTGTATCATAGGACAAACGAATGTGCAAAATTTCATTAATTTTTAGCCATTGTAAGCCCCTCAAAACAGCATGGAAAAATTTCAAAATTCCACATTCCATCCAACATGGCTGACTTCCTGTTGAGCGGAGTCAAATACAACTAAGTGAACTTTGTCCTGTATCACAAGAGTATTGATCAGACCAAATCTCATGCTAATCCCAAGCAACTTCATCTCAACCATAGCTTGTTCTCGGGGGTGCTACAGAGCTCTGGGACCATGCCTAGTCCCTTGCTCAGTGCAAATTTGTGATTTTATGTATATTTGATCAGTGTGCCAAAATTCATGAGTTTGAGCATTGCAAGTGCCTCAAAAACAAGTTTTTCCACGGAGAAATAAAATAATAATAATAAATGTCAAAAACAATAGGGCTTTGCACCAATGGTGCCAGCCATAGGCCTGCACCTCAGTGCTCGGGCCCTAATAATAACAATAATAATAAGAAGAAACATGCCAAAAACAATAGGACTTTGCACCTATAGGCCTATGGCCTGCACCTTGGTGCTTGGGTTCTAAAGGAGAACCATTATGAATACAATAGGGCCTAGCACCTCTGGTGCTTGGGCCCTAAATATAGCCGCAAGCGGTGATGAGGGGCCCTCGCACCTCCGGGTCTGCAACCTGTCACATTTGCTCATCAAACAAGGCACACGCATCTGAGATGTGAAACAAAAGCCTGGGTATCTGATGTATGCACCACCCGTGATGAATTTTTCAGCACTGGAGTCATTACTGTCCATGTGCAAATGGTGGCGCTATACCAAAGGGTCACTTTGGGCATGTGCCCATCATCAGAACCATTATATCCTATAACGTGTGAAGTTTGAGCCATATCAGGTAATGCATGGTGAATTTATGACACACTTCCTGTTTGCGTGGTGAAACAAATTTATTGGTTCGCCAGATCATCATGCAAGATATCGCAAATCCAGTTGCAAGTCAATCTGCTAAAACAATGTACATTTCAGGTTTGTTTATCTTGGGGCACCCCACACCCCTACCAATTTTGACACAGACAGGTGAAACTATATACCTGGCAGAAGCCTCAATGGCATGTGGGGGCACTATGGAGACCCGTGGACACACCTGGGTTCAAGCGTGTATCCAGGATTAGCGGTGGCCAGGACTGAGGTGTGCCAAATTTCATGAGTTTTTTTGGCAAAGTAGTCATTGCTTTACATGTCCAAATAGTGGCGCTATACCAGAGGGTGACTTTGGGCATGTGGAAATCATCAGAATCATTCGATCATATAACCTCTGAAGTTTGAGCCATATCAGGCAATGCATGGTGAATTTATGACACACTTCCTGTTTGTGTGGCGTAACGTATAAATTTATTGCTTTGCTTTTTCGACATCTGGTGAGATCACAAATCCCTTCGCAATTTAAAAATCAGCAACATGCTGCCATAACATTTACCAAATAGGGTATGAATCCAACAAAACCCCTAAGAGGAGTACGTTAAAATGTAATGTGTCAAAACACACAAAACCAAAAATCTCACTTCCTGTTGAGTATGGCTGATGCAATAAATATCAATTTTATTCATCAAGGGGCACTCCACACATCTCCCATATTTGACACGGATAGGTGAAACTATATACTGGTGAGGGTTTTCAATGACGTGTGGGGGCGCTATGGAGTCCCCTGGACACACCCGGGTCCAAGCCGCTGAGTAGCAGTGGCCAGGACTGATGTGTGTACCAAATTTCAAGAGTCAGAGTTTTAAGGCAATGGAATAATTACTGTCAAGGTCCATATGGTGGCACTATACCAGAGGGTCAAATTGGGAATGTGGATTTCATCAAAACCATTATATCCTATAAATGTGTGAAGTTTTAGTCATATCAGGCAATGCACAGTCTATGACACTTCCTGTTTGCGTGGTGTAACAAAAATGTATTTTTTCACCATTTCAATAGCTTGCCAGTTGTCCCAAATCCCTTCACAATTCAAAGTCAGCAAGAGCTTGACATCATGTATACCAAATATGGCATGAATCCAACAAAACGCCTAGGAGGAGTCCGTCAAAATGTAACGCGTGTCAAAATGCATAAAAAAAGACAAACAAATAAAAAAAAAAAACCTAACCAAAAACCTCACTTCTTGTTGAGTATGGCTAATGCAAACATATATTGAAATTTTATTCGTTTTGGGGCACACCACACCTACAAAATTTGACCCAGATAGGTGAAACTATATACCAGGCAGAAGTCTCAATGACACATGGGGTGCTATGGAGTCCCCCAGACACAAATGGTATAACGTCTCCATCTCTGAGTAGTGGATGCCAGGACTGATGTGTACCAAATATCATGAGTGAGTTTTTTGGCAATGGAGTCATTCCTGTCCAGTTCCAAATGGTGGCGCTATAACACAGGGTCAAATTGGGCATGTAGATATCAGAACCATTATGGCTTATAACGTGTGAAGTTTTAGCCATATCTGGCAATGCATGGTAAATTTATGACACGCTTCCTGTTTGCAAGCATTATGTATAAATTTATTGGTTCGCCATTTCAACATCTTACAAGATATCACAAATCCCTTTGCAACTTAAAATCAGCAATATCTTGACATCAGGTATACCAAATATGACATTAATTCAACAAACCGTTTCGGAAGAGTACATCAAATCATAACACGTGTTTTGGCAATGGAGTCATTACTATCCATGTCCAAATGGTGGGGCTATACCAGAGGGTGACTTTGGGCATCGGGATATCTTCAGAACCATGGTATCATATCGTATAGTTGAAACTAAATACTGGGGAGGTGTCTCAATGACATACGGGGGGCACTATGAAGTCCCCCGGAGACAAGCCCCTATCGCTGAGTAGCAGTGTGTGTGACTGATGCATGGACCAAATTTCATGAGTTTTTGCCCATGGTAACCACCTCCAAAACGGCAAAGTGTTGAAAAAGAAGGAAAATAAATAATAATAATAATAATAATAATAATAATAATAATAATAAGGGCGGCACGGTGGTGTAGTGGTTAGCGCTGTCGCCTCACAGCAAGAAGGTCCTGGGTTCGAGCCCCGGGGCCGGCGAGGGCCTTTCTGTGTGGAGTTTGCATGTTCTCCCCGTGTCCGCGTGGGTTTCCTCCGGGTGCTCCGGTTTCCCCCACAGTCCAAAGACATGCAGGTGAGGTTAACTGGTGACTCTAAATTGACCGTAGGTGTGAATGTGAGTGTGAATGGTTGTCTGTGTCTGTGTGTCAGCCCTGTGATGACCTGGCGACTTGTCCAGGGTGTACCCCGCCTTTCGCCCGTAGTCAGCTGGGATAGGCTCCAGCTTGCCTGCGACCCTGTAGAACAGGATAAAGCGGCTAGAGATAATGAGATGAGATGAATGAGAGATAATAATAATAATAATAATCATCATCCTTTTGAATACAAATAGGGCCTTGCACCCTCCGGTGCTTGGACCCTAATAATAATAAAGTTACAGAAACAATAGGGCTTTGCACCTATGGTGCACCTTGGTGCTCAGGCCCTAATAATAAAAAAAAGAATCCTTATGAATACAATAGGGTTTTGCATTTCTAGTGCTTGGGCCCTAATAATAATAATAAAAAAAAAAACAGGCCGAAAACAATAGGACTTTGCCCCTACGGTGCACTTGCTGCTCGGGCCCAAAAATAAACAAACATTCAATCTCATTATGCCTGATAAACGTTCAGTTTCGCAAGCGCCCCCTCTCGTGAACCAGTTGTTGCATTTTTCATTGTAGCATGAAAGCAACCAATGAGAAGTCAGAGAAAAAGGTCATCACCTCTTGCAAATATCGACACACGAGCTGCTTGCTCGGCAACAGGTAGCTATTATGGCAGAGGATCCATGAAAGAAGGCAAAAACGTACAATTTTCATTCAGAATGGGAAGAATTTATTTTTACTTCAGTAAAAGACAAACGTGTTTGTTATGCCACCAAACACAAGCACTGCCTAAAAAGAGGAAATCTGGAGTGGCACCAACCACCTGAAATTCAAAGACAGCCAAAGAGCACAATTCATGCTAGAAAAATTATGGAGCTCATATCGGAGTTGAAAGCCCAGCAGTCACTCTTCACTAAACCGGCTGTCCAACATAAGGCTGCTACTGAAGCATCATTTTGTGTAAGTCACCTGTTGGCTAAACACAAAAAGCCTTTTATAGATGGCAAGTTGTTCAAGGAGGCAATGGCTATTATCACAGACACGATTTTCAACGACTTCAAAAATAAAAGCACTCCGTGATGTCCCGCTTGGCCCTGCTACAGTGACAAGGGTCGAATTACTGTCCGAGGATGTGGATCGACAAGTGTTGAAGGACATGTCACTTTGTGAATATTTTTCGTTACAATTGGAAGAATCACTGGATGTAATGGACACAGCTCAGCTTGCTGTATTTGTCAGAATGGTTTTCCAGGATTCTACAACAAAGGAGGACTTTCTCACTCTCTTGCACTTAAATGACAGAATAAGTGGTGAGGATATTTACAACAAATTTAAAAATGTGTTTGTGAAAATTCCATTCCCATTCAAAAACTGGTGGGACACCAGCAACGCGCCGTGCGCACGCTGGTTTTATAGCACTGTGCCGCAGTGATCCTGATTTTCCCAACTTCGTGAATCATCACTGCATAATTTCACCAGCACACCTTGGCTGGGAAGGTCATAGACTTCTGACACTGGTGGTCAAACAAACTTGATTCAAGAAAAATCTCTTCAACATCGCTTATTTAAGGCGTTATTGGATGAGCTCCATGCTGCTTATGGAGATCTAATTCTCCATGCTGATGTTCAGTGGCTGAGTGCTACAGCGATTTGTTGACTTGCTGTCAGAGATGAAGACTTTTCTGTCAACATGGAATGAGGAGCACGAAGTACTCTCGGATGATGCATGGCTACTTGACCTGGGATTTCTGACAGACTTAATGGCAAAACTGAATGCACTCAACACTGAAATCCAGGGAAAAGATAGAGACCTATCCCACATAAGTACAGTGAATGTGTTCAACGCCAAGCTCGGTGTTTGGACCACACATTTAAAGAACGGGGGGCTAACACACTGTCCCAACCTGGGAAAAATGTCAAAGGCCATCAAAGACAAGGGTGCTTTTCACCCTGAGCAGTACTGTGCTCACCTGGACAAAGTTGCAGTGGAGTTCAACCGGCATTCTGGCAAGTTAGAAGTCATGGAGGATATTGCTACATTCCTCTCAAACCCATTTCAGCTCATTGAGATAGAACAGGAACCAGCAAAATTTCATCAAATATTTGCTTTGCCAAGTGGAGCTGACATGGAGATAACTGAATTGCAAAATGACATAGAACTGAAAGCCAGATCAAGGGACAGTGACTTTTGGAGACTAGTAAGCAGACAGAAGTTTCCTCTCCTCACTGCATGTGCACTAAAAGTGAGTGCCTACTTTGGATCCACTTACCTATGTGAAATGACATTTTCACAGATGAAAATCAAATCTAAGTATAGGAGCCACATTACTGACAGATACCTCACAGACTGCCTCAGACTGGCTGTCTGTAGCTATGAGCCAAACTACAAAGCACTCACTGACTATTCAATCACAGCCATCACACTAACTTGTGAACATAACTGCAAAAGTTTTGCCTTCTGATGACATTGTAAAAGTGATGCAGCACAAGATGGAACTTAAAAGTGCACTTAATTTCATTAACTGTGAATTTTGTTGGCGTAGGCTACATTACAGCTCTGCTTTCTTCAATGTTCAATAGTAGCTTAAAATGTAGTAACTTATGTGAAGCAAGTTGATAAACATCACACTTAACTGTTATCAGTGGATCTGGTTACTGTGTATAAACTGTAGACTTTTTTTTTTTTTAGGTCCACCATGAACAAGATAATCTGCATAATTCTATAATGTCAACAGAAAATGGGCCACATGCCTTTATTTCTTTCGATTACGTTCATTATGTCATATATTAAATATGGTTAGTTTTTTCTTTTTTTAATCAGACATCTAGTTTTTAGGTTTGTTTACCTGACATGTTTCGACGTACGACTGTCGTCTTCCTCAGAGTGTCACCGGATGTTGTTGGTGACGCATCTTTTATCAGCTGATGTTTCCCAAGGCGTGGCCTTCCTGTCTGGTTTGACAGGTCGGTCACGCCTTCTACTGTCTGTTCGTCCCCTGCAAGATGGCACCCCAGGTATGGGAGAGCATGTATGCTCCCTCATCCCGGTTGATGGTCCTCGGACTTCGCTTACGGATCTCCATGGCCTCCCTGATCCAGCGCTGATGTTTATTATCTTCTGTGCGGATGACTCTGGCGTTCCCCCAGTCCATAATATGATTTTCCCTTTTGCAGTGATCTGTTATAGCAGACTTATAATTTTCCTGTTGTGTCTTTTCTTTTATTGTTCTGGTTTGTCTTGTCACTGTCTCCTTTTCGCATTCTTTATGTTCATTTTTCCTTGTGTTGAAACTCCTTCCTGTCTCCCCGATGTAAGTTTTATTGCATAATTGGCATGGAATCTCATATGGTGTTGCATCTGTTGTCCGGATGTATTCCGTCTTTGGGATGAACCAGGATCTGACGGAGTGTTGTGTATGGTTTGACAGGTGTGTTAATGTTGTGTTTCCTCATTGCTCTTTGAATGCGTTCCGTTATTCTCCTGATGTATGGTAATGTCACTACTCCCCTGTGTTCTTGTTTGTTGGTTTGTTTTTTCTCTCTCTGTGTTTTATTGTTCTTGACCTGTTCCGCCCCTTTGGATATTGCCCATTGTGGATATTGACATGCCTTCAGTGCGTGTTGTATATGTTGTTCCTCCTGTTCTTTGTCCTGTGAATCCGTGATTACTGCTGCGCGGTCATGCAATGTTCTGACTACTGATATTTTGTGCATTATGGGGTGTTCGGAAGTCCAGTTTAAATATTAGTCGGTGTGTGTGTGGGTTTTCTGTGTACTTTTATATTGATGTCCCCATCTTCTGTGTGATGTATTTTTAAATCCAAAAATGCTATTGACTGCTCCGTTTCCTCTTCACGTGTGAATTTTATATTACCGGTATTGTCTATGGTGTTGAGATGGTCGGTAAGTTGTTGAGTGTATCCCCTCTTCACTTTTTCCAGTATGTATATGTAGAATATCCAAAGAGGCAGAACAGGTCAAGAACAATAAAACACAGAAGAGAGAGAAAAAACAAAACACATTACCATACATCAGGGGAATAACGGAACGCATTCAAAGAGCAATGAGGAAACACAACATTAACACACCTGTCAAACCATACACAACACTCCGTCAGATCCTGGTTCATCCCAAAGACGGAATACATCCGGACAACAGATGCAACACCATATGAGATTCCATGCCAATTATGCAATAAAACTTACATCGGGGAGACAGGAAGGAGTTTCAACACAAGGAAAAATGAACATAAAGAATGCGAAAAGGAGACAGTGACAAGACAAACCAGAACAATAAAAGAAAAGACACAACAGGAAAATTATAAGTCAGCTATAACAGATCACTGCAAAAGGGAAAATCATATTATGGACTGGGGGAATGCCAGAGTCATCCGCACAGAAGATAATAAACATCAGTGCTGGATCAGGGAGGCCATGGAGATCCGTAAGCGAAGTCCGAGGACCATCAACCGGGATGAGGGAGCATACATGCTCTCCCATACCTGGGGTGCCATCTTGCAGGGAACGAACAGACAGTAGAAGGCGTGACCGACCTGTCAAACCAGACAGGAAGGCCACGCCTTGGGAAACATCAGCTGATAAAAGATGCGTCACCAACAACATCCGGTGACACTCTGAGGAAGACGACAGTCGTACGTCGAAACATGTCAGGTAAACAAACCTAAAAACTAGATGTCTGATTAAAAAAAAAAAAAAAAAAAAAAAACCCTAACCACATGCCTTTATTCTTTGTTTTGGTATGACTTAAGTATTTGATATGCTAGTAACAGTATTTTCTTGGTTGCATCAAATTGAAAGTTGGACCAAACTATTTTATGTAATTCAAATAGGTTGCCTAAATAAAAGGCCTCGAGTTAGAAGTATTTTGGCTGTCTTTTTCTCTCAATGCTTCAAAAGCTAGATCGTGTCTTCCACCAGAGATCTTGGGGTTAAAAAGGTTGGTGACCACTGCAATAGGGCTTTGTACCTACGGTGCAGGCCATAGGCCTGTACCTCTGTGCTCAGGCCCCAATAAGGTTCCCTAATGTAAAACTGTAAAGAATTTGAAGATCACATTATCTATGGTAAATAAGATCATTAAAAGTTTGAGAATCTGGAGAAATCTCTGTACGCGAGGGACAAGGCCGAAAAACAAACACTGGATGCCCGTGACCTACGGGCCCTCAGGTGTTACTGTATTAAAAACAGACACAGTTCTGTAGTGGAAATTGCTGCATGGGGTCAGAAACACTTCAGAAAACCATCATCTGTGAACATAGTTCATCACTGCATCTACAAATGCAGGTAAAAACCATCCATCCATTATCTGTAACCACTTATCCTGTACAGGGTCACAGGCAAGCTGGAGCCTATTCCAGCTGACTATGGACGAGAGGCAGGGTACACCCTGGACAAGTCACCAGATCATCACAGGGCTGACACAGAGACAAACACCCATTCATGCTCACATTCACAACTACAATCAATTTAGAGCCACAGATTAGCCAAACCTGAATCCAGCCACTGGGGGTGCATAAGCATACTCTTGGTGCCGGTCCCAAGACCAGATAAATTGGAGAGGGTTGCGTCAGGAAGGGCATCCGGTGTAAAACTGTGCCAAATCTAACATGTGGCTTGAAAAGAATACCATACCAGATCGGTCGGTCAGGGCCCGGGTTAACAACGGCTGCCTCTGGTACCGGTGGTCAACAGGATGCCGGTGGAAAACATGCTACTGTTTTGCCAAAACGGAGAAGGAAAATTGGGGGGGGTGGGGGGGGTGTTAGGAGAAAGCACGAAAGATGGAAGGGAAGGAGCTTAGAATTGAGGGTAGGAACACTGGGAACATTGACTGGCAGAGTGAGAGAGTTAGCAGGTATGATGGAAAGAAGGAAGTTGGACATTTTGTGTGTGCATGAGACGAGGTGGAAGGGAAGCAAGACCAAGAACATTGGAGGTGGATGCAAGTTGTTGTTTTATTATGGAGTCGATGGAAAGAGAAATGGTGTTGGTATTGTTTTGAGGGGAGAGTTGGTCAACAGTGTGATTGATGTGAAGAGGGTGTCAGATAGAGTGATAGGCATGAAGTTGGAGATTCAAGGAGTGGTAATCAATGTGTGCATATGCCCCACAGGTTGGATGTAAGAATGAAGAGAAAGAGTCTTTCTGGGAAAAGATGGATGAAGTGGTAGAAAGTATACCGAGGGAGGAGCATGGTAGTATAGTTAGTATAGGAGCAGATTTCAATGGACATGTTGGCGAGGGAAACAGAGATGAGGGCATGATGGGCAGATATGGTGTGAGAGAGAGAAATGTGGAAGAGCAAATGGTGGTTTTCAAAGAGGATGAATTTGGCAATAGTCAATACATACTTTGAGAAGAAAAAGCAGCACAGGGTGACATTTAAGAGTGGAGGAAGCTCTACACAGGTGGACTACATACTCCGCAGAAGGGGTAACCTGAAGGAGATTGGGGACCGTAAAGTGATGGCAGGGGAGAGTGTAGCAAGACAACATTGAGTGGTCATGTGCAGGATGAGCTTAAAAGTGAAAAAGGAAGCATGAAATAGTGGGGCAGAAGATTAAGTGGTGGAAACTAAAAGAGGTTGAACATCAGAAGGAGTTTAAGGAAGAAATGAGACGAGCATTGAGTGGTAATGGAAGTCTGCCAGAAGATTGGGATACTACTGCTATACTAGTAAGAGAGGCAGCAAGGAAGGTGCTAGGGTGGTCATCAGGAAGGAGGACAAGGAGACATGGTGGTGGAACAAAGAAGTGCAGGAAATTATAAAAGAGAAGAGGCTAGCAAAGAAGAATTGGGACGATCAGAGAGATGAGACAGAAGGCAAAAAGAGCGGTAGCGAAGGCGAAAGCAGATGCATGCCAGGAGTTGTATGAACAACTGGAGACCAAAGAAGGAGAGAAAGACCTGTACAGACTACCTAGGCAGAGAAACAGGGAAGCAAGGGATGTACAGCAGGTAAGAGTGATGAAAGATATAAATGAAAATGTGCTGACAAAGAGTGTGCATTAAGAAGGTGGAAAGAGTACTTTGAGGATTTATTAAAAGGAGGAGAATCCAAGAGAGAAAAGGTCAGATTCATTGGAAACAGCAAATCAGAAAGTAGAGTTGGTTAGTAAGGATGAGGTGAGGGCAGAAAAGAATGAAGACTGGGAAAGCAGTCGGACCAGACGGTATCCTGATTGAAGCTTGGAGATGTTTGGGTGAGACGGCTGTGGAGTTCCTAACGAGGTTGTTTAATAAGATCCTAGAGAATGAGAAAATGCCGAATGAATGGAGAAAGTGTGCGCTAGTCCCAATATACAAGAATAAGGGAGACGTACAGAGCTGCAGTAATTACAGAGGGATAAAATTGATGAGCCACACCATGAAGTTATGGGAAAGGGTATTGGAGGTGAGATTGAGAAAAGTAGCAGCAATCTGTGAACAGCAATACAGGTTTATGCCAAGGAAGAGCACATCGGATGCAATTTTTGCTTTAAGAAATGTTAATGGAGAAGTACGGGGAAGGACAGAGAACGCTACATTGTGTGTTTGTAGATCTAGAGAAGGCATACGACAGAGTGCCGAGAGATGAGTTATGGTATTGTATGAGAAAGAGTGGAGTGAATAGAAGTATATTAGAGTGGTGCAAGACATGTATGAGAACAGTGAAACAGCAGTGAGGTGTACAGTTGGAACGACTGAATGGTTCAAGGTGAAGGTGGGACTTCATCAAGGATCTGCTTTGAGTCCTTTCTTGTTTGCCATAGTGATGGATAGCTTGACAGACGAAGTGAGGCAAGAGTCATCATGGAACATGATGTTTGCGGATGATATTGTGATATGCGGTGAAAGTAGAAAGGAGGTTGAGTTGGGTTTGGAGAGATGGAGGTATGCATTGGAACGAAGAGGAATGAAGGTGAGCAGTAGCAAAACAGAATACATGTGCATCAGTGAGAACGGGGATGAGAGTGTAGTGAAGATGCAAGGAGCAGACAAAGTTGGTGAATTCAAGTACCTGGGGTCAACTGTGCAGGAAAATGGGGGCTGCGATAGTGAAGTGAGAAAGAGAGTGCAGGCAGGGTGGAGCAGTTGGAGAAGGATTTCGGGAGTCATTTGTGATAGGAAAGTCCCAGCAAAAGGTAAGATGTATAAGACAGTAGTGAGACCAGCTATGATGTATGGATTGGAGACTGTACCCTTAAAGAGACAGGAGGTAAAGTTAGAGGTGGCGGAGTTGAGGATGTTAAGGTTTGCGATGGGAGTGATAAGGTTGAACAGGATAAGGAATGAGCACATCAGAGAGACAGCACATGTGGAGAGCTTGGGAATTAAGCTAAGAGAGAAGAGACTGAGATGGTATGGGCACATCCTGAGAAGAGATGCAGAGCATGTTGGAAGGAGAATGTTGAAGATGGAGCTGCCAGGCACACGAAAACGAGGAAGGCCAAAGATGAGATACATGGATGTGGTGAGGGAGGACATGAAAGTGGCAGGTGTGGTAGAGAAGGCTGTGGAAGACAGGGAGCAGTGGAGATGAAAAATCCGCTGTGGCGACCCCTAATTGCATACCTGCAAACTCGTCAGAGAAAAAAAGGTGACAGTGTCCGGGGGGGTGCGGATAATGGTGACACCGACGCTGAACTCAAGTAAGTGTTAAGAAATAAGAAAACAATAAAAGAACCAAAACACAAATTATATTATACTGAAAAACATTTATTTTTTCCTTCTCTAGCCTGGACAAGGGCTTCACAAACACTCTTACGCACGCAAACACCATGGAGGGAAACTGAAAACTCTGTATAGTCAGCTGCTTCAGACCACCACTGACCATGGATGCTGCTGCACCAATACCTCCTCGCCGTCTATTGGGATTGCTGAATGTCCGAGTACAACTCCAAGAACTCCAGTGAAGACGTGTGGGCGTGCTGGCATTACTTATCCGTCGTCGACTCTAACCTGACTCGTACGTGCACTCGTACCATGGATTCGTTAATTGCACGAGCGCCGCGCGTTCAATCGTCCAATTACCAGATGATTCGCGCCACCCTATCGCACTCTCTTACAACACCTGCTTTCATTGTACAACAGTCGCAAGATATATCGCAATATTTCATGCTTTTGCATTGCACAACGGTCGCTTTAGACGTGCAGGTTTTGCACGACTACTTTTTCATATGCGGTTATTTCGGCAACAGTTAACGATCAATATGAAAATGTATCGGTCGCACGAATGTTTGGTCGCTTCTGATCGTGATCCAATTGTGAAACATGCTTTAGCAAACAAATATCTGTTGTTTTAGCTCCAAAAAGGCTGACTTACCTTCAATTACCATCAGAGTTTCCACATTGGGTTCAGGGGTCTCTTAACAAGCGCGAACATAGATGGCAGTGTGTTTCAAGATCCTGAGGCAAAGGCTGAGATTCCGATTGGTCCAGAAAAAATGTCAATTATAAGAATTGTCCAATAATGGCCTATAACATGGCAGCAAGCCCACCCCCCCTCTCTTGACAGGCGCGAGCTCAGTTGAGATTACGATCGGCCCAGATGCCGCCCCCCCCCAAAAAAAAACTCTCCGGTTCTACACGATTCACGTGAATGACCCAATTGACAATGAAAAAGGTGACTGTCGCCAAAAAGCGACAAGTTTGCAGGTATGTAATTGGGAGCAGGCAAAAGATTATTAGCCTAACCTGCATGTCTTTGGACTGTGAGGGGAAACTCACGCAGACACTGGGAGAACATTCAAACTCCACACAGAAAGGCCACTGTTGGCCACTGGGTTTGAACCCAGAACCTTCTTGCTGTGAGGCAACAGCACTAACTAACCACTACACCACTGTGCCGCCCACAGGCAAAAACCATAGGTGAACAAGATCAAGAAACACCATTGCCTTCTCTAGGCCTGAGCTCCTTTATGACAAACTGAGGCAAAGTGAACTGTCCAGTGGTCTGACAAATCAAAATTACATTATATTAAACAGATGCTCTTACCCAGACCAATGTACAACATACCCAGAGTAGCCTGAGGAGCAGTTGGGGGTTAGGTGCCTTGCTCAAGGGCACTTCAGCCATTCCTGTTGATCCAGGGACTCGAACCAGCAACCTTTTGGTCCCAAAGCTTCTTCTCGAACCATTAGTCCATGGCTTCCCATGAATATGAAATTCTTTTTGGAAATTATGAACACTGCGTCCTCTGGGCTTTAAAAAAAAAAAAAAAAAAAAAAAAGGGGACCACCTGACGTGTTTTTTTGCACACAGTTCAAAAGCCAGCATCTGTGATGGTATGGCATGGTAGCTTACACATCTGGGAAGGCACCATTCATGCTGAATGATATATACAGGTTTTGGAGCAACATGCTGCCCTTCAGACATCTCTTTTGGAGAGGGTTGTGATTATTCCAGCAAGACGATGCCAAACCGCATTCTGCACATATTACAACTGCATGGCTCTGCAGTAAGTGTGCCAAGTCAAGTTTATTTATATAGCGCTTTTAACAATAAACATTGTCGCAAAGCAGCTTTACAGAATTTGAACGACTTAAAACATGAGCTAATTTTATCCCTAATCTATCCCCGGGTGCTAAACTGGCCTGCCTACTTGCCTGCCTCCCACTGAAAACTTTTGACACATTAAGCACAAAATATGACAAAGGAAACCCCAAACTATTGAGCAAATGAAATTGTTTATCAGGCAAGAATGGGACATTTCATTTGCAAAACTACAGCAATTGCTCTCCTCAGTTCCCAAGCATTTACAGTGTATTGTTAAGAGTAGAGGTGATGCAACACAGTGGTAAACATGCCCCTGTCCCAACTTTTCTGAAATGTGTTGCTGGTATCAAATTCAATACTAGATAGAACTCGACGCCAACGGCGTCGATGGGGATGCCTCCACCCGGTAGACTACACCCCTTATTAAGTTGTGATTTGGGGATGGTCATTTAACCTCACAGTAATCTTGACCTGGTGAAATTACTTGTATCAGCCTTGCAGACATTGTGTTCACAAGGTTTGCGGACAGACATTTGACCTCACAGTGACCTTGATCTTTTGATCTCAATCTAATCAGTTCATGTTTGTCCCAAAGCGCACAAATGGTGAAAGTTTGGTGAAATTCCTTTTATTAGCCTTTGAGATATCACGTTCGCAAGGTTTCGGGACGGACGCACGGACCACCCGAAAACATAATGCCTCCTGCACCTTACGATGGCGGAGGCATAATGAGCATATATATTTCAGAAAACAAAATTTCTCAGTTTCAACATTTGATATGTTGTCTTTGTTCTATTTTCAATTAAATATTGGGTTTCCATGATATGCAAAATCACCGCATTTTGTTTACGTTTTATGCAGTGTCCCAAATTGAATTATTCATTTTGAGTAAGCAGAAATTGTTCCATCAAGCTCACTGCTACATGCCAGCATCATCATTGAAAGCAATTTTATTTTTGTGTATTTCTTTAGGTCATTCACTTTGGAGAATTAAAAACCCATACCAGTGCAAATAATTTATAGAATAACTCCAATGATCCTCAATATGCCAGCAGAAAGAGGAGAAGCACATGCCCACGTAGAGCCATGGCAGCTTCATCCCACATATGTCAGCTGTGATGTGAGTCAGCACAGATGCATCCAACACTGGCATGTTGTTCAGGTTCCAGCCACTGCTGAGGTAATGCTGCAGGGACAGAAGGGAGTGAAGGTATGAAAAAACATTCATCCAATCATATTAGAGAGCAGATAATTTGCATTGCCTTTTAGGAAAGTACACAGAAAAGACGACAATACAGAGGTACACACACTGATAAACAGAATCATGTACCATATCTTAAAGGCAGGGTATATACACTCACCAGCCACTTTGTTAGGTACACTCATACACCTGCTGTTTTATGCAGTTATCTAAATCAGCCAATCCCTTGACAGCAGCACAATGCATAAAATCATGCAGATAAATATCAAGGGCTTCAGTTAAAGTTCACTTCAAACATCAGCATGGGAAAAATTGTGATCACTGACTTTCACTGCGGCATGGGTGTTGGTGCCAGATGGACTGGTTAGTCCATTGTACATACTAACATACAATGTAATACATTGTTATTTCAGAGGCAATAAATACGCAAGTCCAGAAAGGTCACGCGTTATTTTTTCTGTTTATGATCAACACAAAATTTACTTTCACAAGATCACAACTTAGTGGCACGGTGGTGTACTGTTAGCACTGTCGCCTCACAGCAAGAAGGTTCTGGGTTCAAGCCCAGTGGCTGACAGGGGCCTTTCTGTGTGGAGTTTGCATATTCTCCCCGTGTCCACATGGGTTTTCTCCAGGTGCTCCAGTTTCCCCCTCCACAGTACAAAGACATGCAGGTTAGGTTAATTGGTGGCTCTAAATTGACCGCAGATGTGAATTGTTGTTTGTCTCCATGTGTCAGCCCTGCGATGATTTGGCGACTTGATCAGGGTGTACCTGGGCTCTCGTCCATAGTCAGCTGGGATAGGCTCCAGCTTGCCCATGACCCGCACAGGATAAGCAGTTAACGATAATGGATGGAAGATCACAACTTTTTTTTTTTCAAATCTTACCACTTAATTTTCCTCATGATAAAATTCATTATTGGCCATACATGCTACACATCAGGCAGGACCTTAACAGAAAGTAGTTAGCACAGTGGTATTGTTATGGCCTTACAGGTCTAAGGTCATGGATTCAATCCTAAACTTGGATAATTGTGAGACATTTTACAATATTTTCCCGAAATTTCCACTTTGGGATTAATAAAGTACATCAATCTATCTATCTATAGTTGTGGTCAGAGGTTTACATACACAAACATTGTCACCATGGACATGAATGTCAGGATAATATAGGGCTTTCAATGACTTGGTTGAACTGTTCTTTTTCTGTCCCAGAATAATTGTACAACATGCATCTTTCATGGAAAAAATGGTGCACAAGTTTTAATTTATTTTAGGTTTTCTAAAAACACAATCAAAATTAAACATACACTGCCAAAAATATACATAAGTTTACTTTAATCATCTTACTAAGTTCCAAAATGTATTTTAAATTACCAAGGCCTCTTAAAGGTGGAGTACAAGATTTTTTTCAGGAGTATTTTTTACCATATTGCTTGAAAAGCTCCTCACACCCATGTTGCAAGCAGTACAATAGAAGGTTTGACCCAAAAACGAAATATTTTAAATCTAGTCTACAGTGTAAAATAAAGGAAAAACGCCATCAAATCCTATCGAGGTACCACCTCAAAATGATTGGATACGGACACGTCAATCAGACTGAAGCCCGCGAGCAGTCCGTCCCTTCTGTGCGTGTGAGAGCAAGCAGCCCCTCCCCCAACCCGCGTGCTGCGAGCAGTGTCACACAGAAAGCGCAGGATTTTCAGTGCGCTCCCTCCAAACAACGAGGATTTACACGAAAACGGAAGGAGATATTCACAAAATTCTTTCACAGTGAGCGCCACAAGGCTCTCCTGAATACACTGATGTAATTTTTTTGTCTGTAATGTAAAAAATGAGGTCACTAGAGCGAGTTAAAAACGAGTGACTTTTCTGCCAAGTTTATAATGGCAGTCTATGGGGCTGCGCGCCTGCCCTCTCCTCACTTTCAGGCTTCTCATTCAAAAACTGCAAGTCCTATCGTGTAGGTAGACACATTGTGTGAATCAGGACAAGTGTGGCTACTACTTTTGAGAAAATTGTGTGTGGAGTGAAAATTGGGGCTGAAAACACAGTTTAAATGGAAAGTTTGAGCTATTTTTCCCAAGCTCTCTACACTCTAACTTAACGAGCTCCACTGGTGTGTAACGCAATAGACACCCATTATAAAGCCGGAATTTCTCAGGCTTTATAAAGGGGAGGAGGGGTGGAGACGCGGGGGGTGGGAGTATGGTGAGGGCGGGCGTGTTTCTTTTCAAAATATGGCTTGCGGGAACCGTTATTCCAAAATCTCGTACTCCACCTTTAAGTTCCTGTTAGTGATCATCTCTATACCAACATGAAAAGGGTTTGTTTGATAGCACTCATTGGATTGATCAATACGCAGTATAATGGGAAAGTCCAAGGAGCTTAGTGCAGATCTGAGAAAGTGGATCATAGACCTACACAACTCAGAAATGTCTCTTAGAAACTGAAGATTCCAAAATTATCAGTTCAGACAATTTGATGAAAATAGAAGTTATTGGGAGCCACTTTGCTGGAAGAGAACACAGTCACCCTCAGTAGAGAGGAAATTGGTTCAGACGGTCAGGAAAAACACAGGAAGCACCAAGGCCCACCATGAACTGGAAGCTGCTGGAACACTGTCTAGAGTTAAGCGAGATTTACATTGCCATGGACCAAGAAGCTGCCGTCTAAGAAAGAAGCCCCTGCTGCAGAATCAACACCTTCAAGCTCAAAGTTTGTGGCTGCCTACATGCACACAGAAAAAGCCTTCTTGAGGAAAGATTTATGGTCAGATGAGAGGAGACCGTTTGGTCACAATGACCAGATGTACAGAGGAACACTGTACCAATTGTTAAGTATTGTGGTAACATCATAATTTGGGGTTGTTTAGCTGCCAGTGGAACTGGTGCACTGCACAAAGCGTATGGAATAATGGAGGACTAACCTTAATCCATAAGACACTTGGACACAATTGAGTGCTCCAACAGAACAATGACACCAAACACACATCATAGCTGGTTGTGGACTGGATAAAGCAGAGTAATATTGATCTTGAAACTAGTCCTGACATCAACCTTATCAAAAATATGTGGACCATGCTTAAAATCAGGTCCATGCCATGAAGACACAAATTTAAATGAACTCTACCAATTCTGCCATAAAGAATGGTCAAATATCCAACCAGCATTCTGCCAGAAGCTTGTTGATGGTGACCAAAAGCAGCTGATCAAGGTGAAATTTGCTAAGGGACAGTTAACCAAATATTGGGTGTGCTGCATATATTTTTGCCCGTGTTGATTTCAGAAAATCCAAAATAGTGAAGTTTATTTCTATAGCGCTTTTAACAACAGGCACTGCTGCAAAGCAGCTTGACAGAAAATTAAAGACTGTGCCCAGAGCCATCTTCCAACTGTCCATATGGGGCCATCCTCCACAGGAGGAATGTGATGAGACTCAAGCCAAACATAGGACGTCAAGATGGCTCAGGCAGGTCCAAAGAGCAGAAGAGGTCATCACCACTGGTGTCTCAGGATCGACGTGTAATGTGACCGGGGGGGGGACCCCAAACAAACAAAACACACCACTTACAGGTTGTTTGGTATGCCCGGTGTCACCTAATGGTTAAGCACAGTATACATTTTGCACTGAGTGCAAACAGGGACTGCAGCAAGACTATGACAGCATAAATAAAAGGGAAAGCCAGAAGGTAAGACAGACATGAGGAAACCATGGGACACAAAGCAGCAGCCACTCCACCATCAACAAACCCAAGTGAGTGTGTGCGCGCGCATGCGCAGCATCCATACATCCCAGTTTACCAAAACACTATGCCTGAGGATCCTCCAGACCTACTCCTTTACCTAATAAAAAGCTATAAACAAAAGGATTGACTAAAAGGACTCATTTTCAGCCTAGACTTAAAACACGGAGACTGTGCCTGAGTTCCAAACATGTCTTGGAAGGCTGTTCCATAAATGTGGGGCTTTGTAAGAGAAGACTCTGCCCCCTGTTGTAGACTTCACCATCTGTTGGCACCTCATATAGCCTGCACAATACATTACAATTTGTATACCAAATTCTTATTTTTTTCCTATTAAAGATGCATGTTGTACAATCATCCTGCCACAGAATAAGAAACCAGTGAAAGCCCAATATTACCATAACATTCATGTCCATGTATGTAAACTTCTGGTCACAACTATCGATCCACCTATCCAGCCAAGGAAACCTCCCAGTCCCAGAGTTCAGGATCACCATCGTGTTCACTACGATATGGTTGCAGTTTTCAAACTTGCCTTCTCAAGTGACAGACACTCATTTAAAAGCTCTGGCCCTGACCAACATCTAGATGGATGGATAGACTTTATTGATCCTGAGGAGGAAATTTGGGAAAAGCATAGTCTAGTGGTATGCTGCAACTCTACCACTGTACCAACTTATTTTCTTTTAGGGCACACCCTGATGTATAGACAAAAATGCATTTTGAGAAAATGAGCATAAGTAGTTGTGATCAAGAAACAACTTTTTAAAAAAATTCTCAAGATTTAAAAAAAATAACACAACAACCACCCCCACACGGCCTTTCTGGACTTCCGTAAATAAATGCAGCAAAACTAAGAAACCTGCACTACCAGTATTATTGGGCGCAGTACAGCATACCTCTTCATCGGATGGAACTTTAAAAGGACCATTCCTGACAGGGAAGCCACTGCCAAAGTCCTTTGAGGCAATGTCTGCCCCATACTCTACTGTGACATCTTCCTCAATGGTGCTAACTAAACGCCAAAATTCCTTCTCAACCAGCTCAGTCGGGACCATCTACAGAGAAAACACAAGTTAGTGTCAGGAGCTTGACCACGCAGATCACTCATACAGCTAATAATGGAATTGGAATCTTTAAGTAAAGCATACATGCACAGGCATGTTGAAATAGTCCGACTTGAAGGAGTCTGCCATATCTCCAAAGGAGCGGAGTGTGTAGTCTCTGGGCGCCTGTTCAAAGCCAAATGCAACCTGAGGCTTGCCACACTCCTTTGGATAAAAGAACAAGTACATACAAAATTACAAACCGGCACAATTTGGGCAGGAGAAATTTTATGCTGGAGAAATATGGCCTTTTCTGAAGTTTTTATCCAAAGTAGTAAACCAACATTCAGACAAGGTGAGAAAAATAAGTACACCCTATAATTCAGTAACATGTAGAACCACCTTTAGCAAAAATTTTTTTAATTAAACATTTTATGTAGGCGTTTACCAGCATCTCAAATCACTGTGGAGAAATTTTGGCCCACTCTTCTTTACGAACTTGCTTCAGCCCATGGAAGTTTGAGGGCATTCATTCATGCACAGCTCTCTTAAGATCCTGACACAACATCTCAAATGGGGCTAAGGCCTGTACTTTGATTTGGCTATTCCAACACCGATTCTTCCCCCCCAGCCATTCAGGTGTCAATTTGCTGGTATTTTCGGTATCATTGTCCTGGAGCATGACCCAATTACAGACCAGCTGAAGCTGCTGGACAGATGGCCTCATTCTATAAAGCTGCTTTGCGACAATGTTTATTGTTAAAAGCGCTATACAAATAAACTTGACTTGACTCATGTGTTTCAAGAACATTCTGGTATACAGCGGAGTTCATTGGCATCTCTGTGACTGTGGCTGCAAAACAAGCCTAAAAACAGCCCCCCAACAGCTGGTATAAGGTGTTCGGCCATCATGCACAGTGCAATATTTAACAAAATCCAAATATCTCCATCTTGTTCTCATCAGGCCAAAGGATTTTGTTTCAGAACTTCTGTGACCTATTCAGATGCAATTTTGTAAACCTAAGTTGTGATGCCATAGTCTTTTTGGAGAGAAGGGGCTTTTTTCCCCAGCCACCATGAAAGTCATACTTGTTCAGTCTTTTTCTGATTATGCTGTCATGAACATTAAATGTTTATGTGCTTCTAGAAGCCTGTAGCTCACATGATGTAGTTCTTGTTCTTTACATCTCCAAGTATTAAACAAACCGTCTGCCCTTGGACTGAATTTGCTGGGACACTCTTTCCTGGGAAGACTAGCAATCATCTTGAAGGCCTTCAATTTGCAAACAATCCTTCTCACTGTAGAATGGTAAATTTCAAATTATTTGGAGATGACCTCTAACCATTTCCCAGATTGATGAGCAGCAACAATTGCATCCCTGAGGTCATAGCTGATGTCCTTCCTTCATGGAATGATGAAAAAACACATTTGAGTGCTCCAGAATGCCAAAGTGCCAACGGTTCTGCTTTTATAGTGGTAGTCACACTCCTTGATGATTGACCAATCTTGTGCATTTCATTATTAACACCTAGCTGCCAATTACTCTCTTAATGAATGTAGAAGTAGGAAGGGTGCACTCCCCCCAATTTCTGAACATTAGTTTACTTTTTGAGAAAAAATGACTACATATGGCGGCACGGTGGTGTAGTGGTTAGCGCTGTCGCCTCACAGCAAGAAGGTCCTGGGTTCGAGCCCCGGGGCCGGCGAGGGCCTTTCTGTGCGGAGTTTGCATGTTCTCCCCGTGTCCGCGTGGGTTTCCTCCGGGTGCTCCGGTTTCCCCCACAGTCCAAAGACATGCAGGTTAGGTTAACTGGTGACTCTAAATTGACTGTAGGTGTGAATGTGAGTGTGAATGGTTGTCTGTGTCTATATGTCAGCCCTGTGATGACCTGGCGACTTGTCCAGGGTGTACCCCGCCTTTCGCCCGTAGTCAGCTGGGATAGGCTCCAGCTTGCCTGCGACCCTGTAGAAGGATAAAGCGGCTAGAGATAATGAGATGAGATGACTACATATTGAAATCTGTTTGTTGTCACCAAGGGTATTTGTTTATAGATGGTTAGAACCACACAATTGTTATTTAGGCCCTGATAAACTGAAGGTGGATGTGCCTTTGTTTTCCAGCAACTGTAAGCCACTCTTACCCAATGTTCACACCAAACATGGCGAGAGCATCAAAATTCACTCTGGCTGCTCTGCCAACAAGGCTGGTAAGTTTGTGGATGCTCTGTGACGTAGATGAAATGGGCAGCTACAAGATAATTCAGAATGCCTCATCTTGCAAATTTTGTTTAAAAGGACTGCAAAGCAAATGCACATGTAATCTTTGCACCAACCAACCAGTTCACCTCATGAAATCTTTTAAATTTGAAGGCAAGAAATAGATCAACAAAGAAAAATAATGAACAATTGTGATCACTGGTTAACAATATCACTACGGAGACCAGGTATATGCCTTTCCACAAAAACAAACCAACCAACCAGCCACACGACAAAAGTGTCTGCTTTCATTTTAACACGTCCTACATACACCATCTCGTAATACCTCCCATTCGACAGCATCATTCAAGACACATGTAAATAAATTGCCAACACATTTTTGCATGCTGTGGCAGTAGTCAGCATGCAATTCCCTCTTATTTTCACAAAATATATGATGCACTTCACCAACTCACCCAAAACACCTACAGTTTCCATCACCTTGGTCCATGCCTAGTTTTTATTTTATTTTTTAAGGTCCCTGGATGCAAACAGGGACACTTCATAAATAATGGGGAAACCTGCCACCACAACTATCACTCTCCTTCATGGTAGGCTAACTTGGGAAAAGTTTGAACGGAACCAAAAATTTACACGACCGTGTTCTCTATGATTCTTTACAGCGGGGTACTTCTAAATTTCAATTGGTTGCTGCTGAACCTTGTTATAGCTCATTACCATAATATTTGGACTTCAACTTCATTCTGACACCCTCACTACCCAAGATGCGCCACCAATGAACTAATCGCGGACAGATGCTGTCTCACATAGAAAATTAATGACTTCCGGTCATTTTGATGCTCTCGCCACATTTGGTGCGAACATAGGGTTATGGGATTTATGTATGAGGAAAATCCTTGTTTATAAAAGAAACTGTGACTTCAGTGAATTGCAGTGAGATCTTTGACCACCTGCGCCAGGCACTTGGGACATCTCCAGTCCCCTTTGGGGACATCATGAAGTGGTGGAATTAGACAGAATGTGTGGTAGCTGTCATCGCAGCCATCACACAGCAACAGCTTGTCTTCATCACCGCCTCCCCCACACACCAAACACATGTACTGTTCCACCTTCAAAAGCACACACAAAAGAAACATCTGGAAATGGGCTGGAAAATCCACTATACCATAATAAAATGCTTGATGACTCAGGCATGATGTGGTCAAGGCAACTTTAAAAACTTCAAATCAAACCAGGCAGCAACACTTGGACTAATCAGCAACTTTGGTGTTCTTCACCTTTGATGTTTCTCCGTTAGGCATTGATTCAACTTGTTCCATAGGCTCCTGTTTCAGGTGGACTGGAAAGCTTGTCACTGAAAAATGTATCAACCATATTTAGCAACTTTTTAATCAGGAAGTGTAAATGTTGAAAAATTCTTTAGGTAGATCACCTGCTTCTGGTTTTGCCACATAAGAGCCCATTCGCCTTCTTAGGTTGGGTCTGTTTTCACATGCTTCCTCCTGCTCATTTTTGAAACAGTGACCCTAAGAGGGGAGAAAACACTTTCTGTTGAAAAGGTTAAGCAGAATGAAGATAACCAATGCAGTAATACTTTGTTTTGACTCAGGATTAAAATCCACAAGAAATGTAAAGTTTTTTTGTAATGTAAACTGGGAAGGTAGGTGACAAAGCACTAAAACCATGTCCTTAAAGAGGGTTTTACCAAAAATAATTTAAAAATTTTACCGTTAATGAGATTTTAGACCGTTTGGCTCTGCGGGCAATGGTGGAGATTTCTGCAGGCTGTACAGACTGTCGCTGAGGCAAGTCATGAGATTTATATACCTTATCTTTGGTATCATTTGTAAGAGTGGGTTTCTGTGAGTTCTAATAAAGAAAACACAAGACAAAATTTAAATTTTATATTGACAAATAATTCAGTCACAATGTGGAGAATCCAGTGCACGTAAATCAGTACTTATCCAATGAATCCTCAACAAATAAAAGCTCAGCTACTTCCAGTAATTACTCATTAGTCATGTCATTTTACCAATAAATATTTATTTAAAAAAAAGCCCCAACCCCCCCCCCCCCCACACACACACACAAACAAAATATGGTTCTAGTTATATTTTTCCCCACCAACTTAATTAGAACACAAGTGAAGTCAGGATGAAAACATTCTTTAAAAAAATAAAAATGATGAACAGTCCCCTCCAAAAGTACTGAAATGGCAAGGCTAATTCTTTTGTTTTTCTATACCTGTTACCTATCCTCCTTGTGCCACATGGGGCCTCCACAAAACTCCTCCACCTCTTCCTGTTGGCCGCCACAACCCGCACCTCTTCCCATGTACTCCAGCCCATCTCTCCCCTTTCCTGTTCTATGGTCAGTCTCCATGTTGTTTTTGGTCTTCCTTTTTTCCTTTTCCCTTCCGGTGCCCACATCATTGCCACATTACAATCATGGTCATGACCTTGTCTGAGAATATGGCCAATCTTCTTCCATCTACGAAGTTTCACCTCTTCGCTCAACGGTTTTGTGTTTGCTCTTTCTAATAACTCATCCGGACATATGTGATCTTGCCAAAGGATGAAGATCCTTCTCAAGCATTTGCCGTTAAAAACATTAACTACCCTATTGTCTCCTTTATTCATCTTCCATGTTTCACGTCCATACAGCAAGACGGGCAACACAAGCATCTTGTACAGCCTTAACTTTGTTTTTCTAGAGAAGTTATTAGAGCTCCAAATCCTCTTCAGTCTGACAAATGCCCCTCTTGCTTTTGAAAGCCCGTTTCTGAGATCGTTCATTCCACCTCCTTCTTTACAAACTTTAGCGCCCAAATATGTGAACTCAACATCCTCAATATCCTGCCTGCCAACTGTTATCTTTTCCTGGTTCTTTGCATTTACTCTCAACACTTTCGTCTTTACCAGACTGATCTCAAGTCCCACCCTTCTGGCTTCTTCATGCAATTTCATTGTTTTTTCTTGAGTATGTTGCTTAGTACAGGAGAGCAGAACGATGTGGTTGGCAAAATCCAAATCATCGAACCCAGGTCACTTTGTGAATGGTCTTCTGTGGGAATATTGTTCCTGTTATTACTAGCTTGTTCAAATCACACATCTCGCAAAGTCTTTCTCCATTATTTTTCCTTTCTCCTAACCCATGTTTACCCATGACTCGTTCATAATCCCAATTTTGATCTCCAACTTTGGCATTCATATTGCCAGTGACCATTAACATATCATGTACATTCCTTCCATCTAATACATCTTGCAACCTCATAAAATTCATCCTTTACTTGTTCATCTACATCTTCCGTGGGTGTGTAAACATGTATGACTGTCAGCTTTATGCGCTTGGAATAGTATCTTGCTTGAATTCCTCTCTTGCTTATTGGGATCCAGTCCATTAGCGCTCCTGCTGCCTTTTTTGACATTAGTATGCCTACCCCATCTCTGTGGTGATCATCTTCTCTTCCAGAATAAATAAAAGGTTTCTCCATCAGCCAACTGCACTTTTCCTTGCCCTGTCCAATGTGTTTCACTAATGCCCATGATGTCTATACCTCTTCTACTCATTTCCCTTGCCACCTGGACAATGTTGCCACTTCTGTATAATGTACATACATTCCAATTACCAATCTTTATGGTGTTCTTTGGGTGCACCCATGGCCTTGTCGACCTCAGTTTCCCACTGGCTTTGGCCCTCAGGTGTCATTAAATCTCTCTCATGAGGTGGCACCCCCACTATACTGTGAATTTGCTCTGCTTCTGGTTTCTGTAACACTTTTTTTTTTTTTACAGGAGCAGGTTATCAGCCCTCAGCCCAACCTCCAAACCTGGAGGACCAGTGGAATCACACTGTCAGGCCCCTACCCTTCGACCTATCTGGCACAGGTGGCCCTACCAGGAGCACACAACTCCCACCGGCATAGCTCTAGGGGTCATTGGAACACGCAAACCACTCCACCGTGATAAGGTTTGTTTTGCTATACACTGAAGATATTTGGATTCAAACAAAGAATAGCCATTCAGAGTCATTGTTTAAACAAGCAATCTAACGGAGCACACCTGAGCAACAAGAAACACCCTTCAGGCACATGTTCCAAAATGTGTGATCACTTGAAAAATGAATGGTTTCAAACAAAAGATGCCATGTTCGAAGTTGTTTAACATGTATAGATGCAAATATCAGGAAAAGGAAGCTGAAATTCTGATTCATCATTTCATATTCATCTTTTGATCTCAAACCCAAAGTTCTTCAGTGTATAGCAAAAGAATTTGCACTGCTGTTCTGATACTTTTGGAGGGGACTGTATCTTATAGTTCCACTAATATGAAGCAGTCCTGACAAGCTACATACGGAAGCATATGGATAGGAAGGGTCTTCAGGAACCAGTTCAACCCTTGCAAATCAGTCAGAAATCACTGTCCTCCTTCTGAAAACCATTAAACAATGCTAAACAGATTAATTAATGTTGAAAAGAACGCTGTGGTTTACCTGTTAATTCATGCCTCTGTACAAGATAGAACAAATATTTTTTGGTCAAAGAATCAGCTTTGTTGGGGTCTGATATGAATAAGGTCCTGATCCAAGAGAAGGTCAGGGGCCAGTGATAGAACTGATAGAAGTTTTGATTCCTGAGACACTTTCATCAGCACCCAATGAACCAGTGTAGCTACTGTTGTCCAATGAGTGATGTTTTGTGCTTTTAAGATTCTTGTCACCAACCCCTACACATCATGTGACCCTTTAATGGTGGGAGGGTGCTCTTTATGTTCCACTCCACAAAATGGATGGTCTGCTCAGAACATGGATGTGGCTCTACCTTCTGTACATGACCTTACATGCACATGTAGAAGCAACAGCAATGCAAGCTGTACTGTTCACTTACCGGCTTGCATAGTTTATGTACATCTGGAGAATTAAAAGCAATGTCCACTTAATAGCTCAGACACAAAACACTCCTGGCCATCTGGATTCCAAGTCAAACTCCAAAATGTTTAGCGATTTCATGTACAGTTGAACAAACTGACAAGTTAGGACTCTCTTTAAAGGAAAATGCCAGGATTTTTTTTTAAACCTGAGCTCAATTTTCCCACCTCTTTGGGTCTAAATATTTACTCGGGACAAAAACGATTGATATTGCTCTAGTATTTTGTTAGAACACTATAACCAGCAACCGCAAAATGACTACAATGTAATTCTACAGGACAAGTGTCCACGTCAACTGCTTGTTTTCGGCACTAACAGACTCAATGTTGTTATAAGTAGGTACCCCAAGGGCTGCTGCAGCACGCCTGGACAAGTAGGTATATCAGACATTTGCTGGCCGTACTATAAAAATTGTGCATGCAGACAATCATCTAAGTTTCCAAATCTGTCATTGCTTAACCCTTGAATATTTTATATTGTGAATACCATCATTAAAAAGCTTATAATTTCTGCTTTCCAAAAAAATTTCTCTCTTTAAGTTCTGTTCAGTACTTTGGGAATAATGGCAGGTTGAAGTTGGTGCAACAGACACTATGTACACCAGGTTCATGGGATGTCGGGAAACTGCCAGTGCTTTTTGAGTCACGGGGAAGCGGTCAGGCTCTCTTCTGATCGGTTTCCAACGGGATTACTCATGAATATCAAATCAGATAACTTTTATAGGGATAGCCCGTCAGCTAGTTTTGATATTATAATTCACAGGAGACTCTGGAGTTTTCATAGCTTTACCTATTTTTTTTTCTAATTAAAAAAAAAAATGCACGTAAATAAATCACCATTTTAGAATATAACGAGTTATTTTGATAAAAAATATTGAGATCTTGGCGGTCGGAATGATATTTTAAAAAACAGTCAGAAACGTCAATTTCAATTCAATTAATTGGAATTGTTTATTGGATGTGGATCACAGCTTTTTTGAGGTTAGCCTTGAAAGCTGTAAATATTATAATTTATATTCTTTAATATAAAACACTAGTCGGTCCTAGTTTTGAGAAATACAAAGGCCTACAGAGCACAAAGAGGGCATATAAATAATCATTTATTACTTTGAGAGTACCAATTTAATGTTTTTACCCAATTAGCACAACCAATACTAATTTTCATAATTTCTTTTAATTTTTCAAATTTTGTATTCATTAGACAGCCATCTATGTGCCTGCCAATTTCCATATGAATACCTTGAAAAATACAAAAGTTAAGAAAAAAAAAATTGATATTCATTAATTAGGCCCATTTTGGACCATGCTATCCTAATACACAATATTACATCAGTTTTCTAAAAATTAAGACGTTTTTCAATCTTTGATTTGTAATATCTCAAGAAAAGATAAACATTTTAATTCTGTAAAAAGTATGTCGCTCTGCATTCAATTCTGAATTCAATGAGGGCAGTTTCAAGCAATTTGGATTGAATTTTCACCCAATATACGTAGGACAAGTGCTGACGAGCACTTGATAGTGATTTTTCAATCAATAACTGTAAAGAAACTGTAGAACTTGAGTGTTTCTACAGTCATTGTTTTACCGTTCTCTTATTCTGGTCTCTGACGCAACACCCCATTCAGTGCCTGTAGCTGATTATCGCACTGGGGCTATTTTCTGAGGTTTATAAAAGAAGTCCCGCAGAATTTGTGAAGTCCATTTCCAAAGTAACGCCCAAATATTTAGCTGAGGACAATGAGTGTGTGACAACATGGAAAGAATCCCTTTTGTAAATGCTAACTGACTACAGGTACTGAATGGGGTGCTACATCAGGGACCAGAAGAATATATGGGAAAAAAAAAATAGGGTCCAGGTTAAAAAAAAAAAAAAATCCCAAAGTTTTCCTTTAAATGAGTAAGAACAGAGAGCAAGTTCCATTGCCTAAAAACTGACTCATGAAATTCGGTACACGCGTCAGTCATGGCCACAGCTACTCAGGTATAGAGGCTTAGCCCCGGGTGTGTCCAGGGGACTCCATAGCACCCCCACATGACATTGGGAATTCTGCCCGATATACAGTGGTGCTTGAAAGTTTGTGAACCTTTTAGAATTTTCTATATTTCTGCATAAATATGATCTAAAACATCAGGATTTTCACACAAGTCCTAAAAGAAGATAAACTCTATAGAACTCGATGCCAACGGTGTCAATGGGGATGCCTCCGCCTGGGAGACTACACCCCTTAAGTTGTGATTTGGGGATGGACATTTGACCTCACAGTAATCCTGACCTGGTGAAATTACTTGTATTAGCCTTGGAGATAGTGTTCACAAGGTTTTTGGACAGACATTTGACCTTAGACCATTTGATCTCAAAATCTAATGAGTTTATCTTGGTCCCCAAATGCACAAATGGTGAAAGTTTGGTGAAATTCCTTTGATTTGCCTTGGAGATATTGTGTTCACAAGGTTCTTGGACAGACATTCGACCTCATAGTGACCTTGACCTTAGAGCTTTTGATCTCAAAATCTAATCAGTTCATGTTTGTCCCAAAGCGCACAAATGGTGAAATTCCTTTCATTAGCCTTTGAGATATCGCGTTCACAAGGTTTTGGGACGGACGCACGCACAACCCGAAAACATAATGCCTCCTGCACCTTACGGTGGCGAAGGCATTAAAAAACCCCAGTTAAACAAATGAGACAAATAATAATACTTGGTCATTTATTTATTGAGGAAAGTGATCCAATATTACCATATCTGTGAGTGGCAAAAGTATGTGAACCTCTAGGATTAGCAGTTAATTTGAAAGTGAAATTAGAGTCAGGTGTTTTCAATCAATGGGATGACAATCAGGTGTGAGTGGGCACCCTGTTTTATTTAAAGGACAGGGATCTATCAAAGTCAGATCTTCATAACACGTTTGTGGAAGTGTATCATGGCACGAACAAAGGAGATTTCTGAGGACCTCAGAAAAAGCACTGTTGACACTCATCAGGCTGGAAAAGGTTACAAACCCATCTCTAAAGAAAGAGTCTGGACTCCACCAAGCCACAGTCAGACAGATTGTGTACAAATGGAGGAAATTCAAGACCATTGCTACCCTCCCCAGGAGTGGTCGACCAACAAAGATCATTCCAGGAGCAAGGCATGTAATAATCGGTGAGGTCACAAAGGACCCCAGGGTAACTTCTAAGCAACTGAAGGCCTTCCTCACATTGGCTAATGTTAGCGTTCATGAGTCCACCATCAGGAGAACACCCGAACAACAATGGTGTGCATGGCAGGGTTGCAAGGAGAAAGCCACTGCTCTCCAAAAAAGAACATTGCTGCTCGTCTGCTAAAGATCATGTGGACAAGCCAGGCGGCTACTGGAAAAATGCTTTGTGGATGGATGAGACCAAAATAGAACTTTTTGGTTTAAATGAGAAGCGTTATGCTTGGAGAAAAGAAAACACTGCATTCCAGCATAAAAACCTTACCCCATCTGTGAAACATGGTGGTGGTATCATGGTTTGGGCCTGTTTTGCTGCATCTGGGCCAGGACAGCTTCCCATCATTGATGGAACAATGAATTCTGAATTAAACCAGCGAATTCTAAAGGAAAATGTCAAGACATCTGTCCATGAACTGAATCTCAAGAGAAGGTGGGTCATACAGCAAGACAACAGCCCTAAGCACACAAGTCATTCTACCAAAGAATGGTTAAAGAAGAATAAAGTTAATGTTTTGGAATGGCCAAGTCAAAGTCCTGACCTTAATTCAATCAAAATGTTGTAGAAGGACCTGAAGCAAGCAGTTCATGTGAAGAAACCCACCAACATCCCAGAGTTGAAGCTGTTCTGTGGGGAGGAATGGGCTAAAATTCCTCCAAGCTAGTGTGCAGGACTGATCAACAGTTACTGGAAATGTTTAGTTGCAGTTATTGCTGCACAAGGGGGTCACACCAGATACTGAAAGCAAAGGTTCACACACTTGCCACTCACATATGTAATATTGGATAATTTTCCTCAATAAATAAATGACCAAGTATAATATTTTTGTCTCATTTGTTTAACTGGGTTTTCTTTATCTTCTTTTAGGACTTGTGTGAAAATCTGATGCTGTTTTAGGTCATATTTATGCAGAAATATAGAAAATTCTAAATGGTTCACAAGCTTTCAAGCACCACTGTATGCCCACTGTAACCTCAGATTCCTGACTGACTGGGAATCTGCTGTTCTACCACATCCATCTCAAGACTTATGCTGTATGTTCTGCAATTCTTTTCTGATCACTGTGGTTGCAAAGAGTGATTATCTGAGTTACTACATTATTTGTGTTTCCACCTGCAGAACTGACAATTACTGGAAGTTTTTTTGCACCATTTTGCGTTATCGCTAGAGACGGTATTTTCATGCAAAACAAGGACACCAATGGCTTCTCCAAGCAGTCCATCTGACCCCAACAACTAAGCTGAGGTCAAGGTCACGAAGATCACAGTTTTCCCAATTCTGATGTTTGATGTGAAAATAAACTGAAGCTCATCAAATTTAAAAAAACAAAAACAAACAAAACACTACCCAGAAGTCAGTGTGTATGTAAAGTATGAGACAGTGAACATGGGAGGATTAATGTGGGAGATCAGAAAAGAGGAAACAAAAGTATGCAAGAAAAAAAGGCTTAAATGCCTCACCAGAAGGTTGGCCCCCGTCTGGAAAAGGTAGTAAGGATAGAGAATCCTCTCATAATGAGCACGCAAGTGAGATCCAACAGATTTGCCAAGAGAAAAGCCCATCTTCAGTGCGATCTGGGTCCATTTCCTTTCCCTGCAGACAATGTCAAAGCTGCCCTCCTCCATCACCAACTGCAGAGTGCACAAAGGCAACCAGTTTCAGATTATAGGTTAGAATGCATGGCCAGGACCATACAGAAGTACAGCACAAGTTTATACCTTGTAGAGCTGATACAGGTCAAGAGATTTGCGCTCTACATGAGGGATTTTCAATGTGCAACCCTGCAGCTCCCAAAACTTGGCTATCTGGTCCAAAAAGTTGAGTTTCACTCTGGTTTGAGCCTGAGAAACATGACAGACAACAACAAACATTGAAAATAATTAAGCTACTGCTTCAAATGAAGTCCAGTTACACTCCCTTGTGCCACCATGTAATATTTCCTTTTACACTTTCAAAAACAGTGGTTATTAGAAAAAGCCTCTCACATGAACACTCAAGCACATACTTAAAGTGCTGATGACACGTTTTTGACATCTTTGGTGATGTTTTATAACATAAAAAGTAATTCCCGATGATCCATATATTAATTCACGAAGGCGCCTATTTTACAAGTTATGATAAAAAACGTGGCTATTTGGGCAAATTTGACGGGGCTGCAGAACCCAGGAGACGAAAGAGGAGGAGGGGCTATATGACATCAGAGAAAGAACCTTCCTCCTAACTTACCAGTTTGTTGTTGATGCGATAGGTGTTCAGTTTGTCATTATTAGTGTAATATATATATATATATATATATATATATATATATATATATATATATATATATATAAAAATAAAAGTTATGCCTTCGCGTTGTGTTGCCGGCTTTTGCTCCAAAACCTACAAGGATGGGGTAAGTTTATTCAAGTTTCCCAGAGATCCCGAGCTGCATGCGAAGTGAGTGAAGCAAGTCAGGCGCACTCGTGACAAGGGGAAGCCCTCACCAACATCCGTCCTGTGCTCTGAACACTTCGATTTGGATTGTTTTGACACCCTTCCCAGCTTAAAAGAATCTCTTGGGTGTTCAGTTCATCACAAACGTGTGTTACTACCATCAGCAGTGCCTACACAGTGTTGCCAGATTGGGAGGTTTCCTGCCCAGTTGAGCGGTTTCAAGTGCATTTTGGTGGGTTTTGAACATATTTTGGGCTGGAAAACGTCAGCAGTATCTGTTGCCAGATACTGCTGACGTTTTCCAGCCCAAAATATGTTCAAAACCCACCAAAATGCACTTGAAACCGCCCAACTGGGCGGGAATCCTCCCAATCTGGCAACACTGCCAGTATTCCGGAGGGGGTCTATTAGTAGCTATGCCGGATCCAAAGACAGTCCTCCTGTCAGAACATGTGTTGTGAAACGACATAAGATAAAGGTACGTAGAGCTATAGATTCTACATGATAATCATAAATGTAATCATAAAGTCGGCGTGATATCAGTCACGTATTTGCTTGTGAAAGCTTGCGGCTTTCATGTAACTGCCGCCTAGCAACGAGAGGCAAAGGGTAAAGAGGGTAGGCTATCATAGATTCTATTCGGAAGAGATCAACACAATTCTAGACTCCCAGAAGAGGAAGAGCTAGCACTAGAGAGTTCACCGGCGTTTTCATGAACCATTTCCATTGAGTAGAACAGCCAGTGAACCGCAGCGTGTTCTTCCGCTGACGTCACAACATGGCCGCGAGCCACGGACCCAGTTTTCTTGCGCTGTGCAATTAAAAGTTGGATATTCGCGTAACAACAGCTTCTTTTCACGTAATTATAACAGAAACCTAACACGTTTGCCATGTTGTATAGTTTATTTAAGAAATTGCATAGAGTCATGTTCGTGTCATCAGCCCTTTAAGCACACTGAAATGTCTCCTCTGCATTTAACCCATCTGAAGCAGTGAACACACACACACACACACACACACACACACACACACACACACACACAAAACCAAGTGAGCAATGAGCACACGCACATACCCAGAGCTGCAGACAGCTATACTACAGTGCCCAGGGAGCAGGTGCCTTGCTCAAGAGCACTTTAGCCCAACCTTCAGACCTATGGCTGCCCCATGTTAACCTAACTGCATGTCTTTGGACTGTGGGGGAAACCCACACAGACACAGGGAGAACATGCAAACTCCACAGAAAGGCCCCCATTTGCCACTGGGCTCAAACCCAGAACCTTCTTGCTGTAAAGTGACAGTGCTAACCACTACACCACCATGCCACCCATTCCTTAAAAAGTTATTAAAGTGGTGGCTGAGATCCTAATCAACAATCATTAAAATTATTAAAGCTGTTACATGCTCACTGCCAACATTATTAGAAGCACTACACTAATACCGAGTAGGACCCTCTTTGGCTCTCAGAACAGCCTCAACTTTTCACATCATATAGTAGTCATTCTTTTCAGATTCTGGTCCATGTTAGCATGTCTGGATGACCTAATGGCTGTAGATTTGTCAGCTACGCGTTCATTCTGTGAAGCTCCTGTTCTACCACATCCCAAAGGCGCTCTATTGCATTCACATCAGTTGACTGGGGGCAATGCATTACACGGAACTCAGTGTTGTGTACATGGAACCAGTTTAAGATGATTTGTGCTTTGTGACATGGTGCATTAAGCCATTATATGATAGGTAAATTGTGGCCATAACTGGATACATGTCAGCAACAATACTGAGATTGTAAAATTCAAATGATGCTCAACTGATACTGTTAAGGGACACACTGTTTGCGAAGAAAATATTTCCCCACACTATTACATCACCTGATGTAATACAGCCTGATTTTGAATAATTGTATGCATTGTGCTGCTGCCACATCATTGGCTGACTGGATAATTGCATGAATAAGGTCATGCATAGGTGTTCCCAAAAAGTGACTAGCGAGTATACTTATTATTTATCTGATTAAATAGACTATAATTTTAATAAAACTTAAAAAAAAAAAAAAAAGAGCTGTTTATCTGATACAGATCTATATTAAAAGGTAGCTTGGATACTGTGGAGAAAAAAAAAAAAAAAGAAGTTTAAGGGCACATATCTGTGTAATACCCTTAATCAGTCATGTGTGCTTTTTTTTTTGCTTAATACTGGAGAAAGTTTGAGAACCCCTGACAAAGTCCCTCCCACGCCAGGATCTGGTCTTCCCAGGCAGTCTCCCGTCCCAGTACTAACCAGCATTTGAGGCACATGGGCGTGATGCCAATTTCCACAGCCCTCGGCCTCTCACCGATTACCTAGGGTTACAGTGTGTGTGTGTGTGTGTGTGGGGGGGGGTCTAGTCCTTTAGTAACTGTGAGAGTTTAACTCTGTACACACACCTGTACTGCAGCGTACTTTGCCAGATGGCAATAGGTACCATTTTTATGATGGTCTTTGGTATGAGCCGATCATGAGTAGAACACACAATCTCCCAGTTGAGGGAGGCGGACAAGCTAACTACTAGGCCAGCTTACGGTCACCCCTGACAAAAGGATCATCACATTAATGTAATGGCCCAACATCAGAAATCTTTGTCCTTTTTCTTTTGTCGAACAGCTTCAATATGCAGCTACAGCTGCAACATGAAAATAAACAGGGGATGGACAGCACTTACCTCCAATTCATTGAGCCTCTGTATGCGTGGGGTGAAATGCAATCGGTCCACATCACAGGCAAATGGTGGTTGCCACCCCTAGAGAATTACACCAAGCCATGCTGAGCCTAATAATGTGCCATTTGACACAAGCAGCCTAAATTTATTGTCAACGCTTCTGGCCTTCTGAATTTATTCTTTATTTTTATCTTTTACACAACTGTTTTAACATTAACACTTTCCCACATACCATAAGCCTACAGTTTAAAATATACTTTACATTCTTGATGCATTATTTTAAAATTATCTAAACTGTTTTACATGTAATTGTACATCCACCACATATAAAACCACATGAAGAAAGACACAATAACTAACCCTGAAAGTAAAATGCATTAACCAACAAGTCACTTACTGGTGGTGTGTAACTGTGTAGTGCTGTACCACAAAATACTAATTTCACATTTGCATTATTAATTCTTTTCCACATTTCGGTTTCAATTACTGGTAATGAAATGGTCTCATGCAAAACTATAACATGAAGTACCCCTTTTACATCCTGCCAATGGTTATGCCTAAAATGTCCCCAAAACTGCTGTAATAGTTTCATTCTAGTTTACACCATAAACCAATACAAATGTAGGAAATGCTTTTGAATTCAACGCGACCATGAGATCAATAGGGGTTCAGCAGGAAACATACCCATGCTTAATAAAATGTTATTAACCATAAGTCATGTGGTCATGAATTCTTAAGGTTAGCCATAAAAAAAAAAAAATGAAGCTGTAACGCTGGGTGGAGTAAATTTCTTCAGGATACGTGTGTTAATAAATCAGCAGGATGAGAACAACGATATGAACAATATAATTAATAAATGTGTCCAAGTACAATTCGCTCGGCAATATATGGCCTTCAATTTAAAATCTCACCGCGCTATGCTTGTTCCTGTTTGGGTGGATGCCCTACATAAGCAATGGTGCAACTAGACAATAAATCAATACTATTTGTACAGTAAGCCAACACGTCCACCCAGAGAAATAGTAATCAAACGACGATTCCTTCGCAACATACTTTTTTTTTACTCCCCCAAGTACCAACTGTTAGTGCAGTTCATTCCCACAGCTAACTGCTTCATTACACCAAGCTACAATCCGCCATATTGAAAACCTGCCTTCAAAAAGTGTTTCGGACTTAACTGAACAATCAATAACAAAGGGCAATACAACAATGTCGCCATTTCATATTTCAGTAACACAAAACTTACCTGCGGTGGTCTGATCTTACAAATACCAGTATTTTCTGCAATGGGGCGTATTTTGTTGATAAACGCAAACGGGTCGTCGAATTCTTCCCAACTAGGCTCAAACACAGGACATTCCGGCGGTGGAATAAACTCGTTGGGTCGAGGTTGGGTCATTCTGGGCAACTGCAACTACATCCAACCGATGACAGGCAGAAACTGGAATAAACTGTTTAAAGTAATACTTTATCAAATATTCTCCTAACTATTGCACAATAAAGAATGATTACACAAAGTCCGACAATTAACATCCTCATCCACTTTGGAACGCACAGACGAAGGTTTAACGTTTGAGTATTGTATCGTGTTCCGCTTAAAAAAGTAGAGTCCACCGCTGTTCACTAATCATCGCTCTACATTGTTCATTAAATGGTAAAATAACCATATTTACAGCTAATATTTTAGGCCAACAAGATTTTAAATGTAATAAAAATAAACGCCGAGATCCACTCACGTATATAAATAACACTGCTTTATACCAATAACGGCCATCAACATCGGTCTTGAAATTTACATTTCCACTCGCAGGCAGAATGGCAATATAGCACGACGGTTGAATTTAAGAAAATTCATTATGCAAACGTAGTTACAATAATAGACCAAAAATGCCAAAAAGCGACATTTAATAGCATACAAAAAATACATAAGCGCACAGAAGCATGCGATTCATCCATTTCGGAAATCGTTACAAGTTTTGACAATGGCATCAAAGTTTCTCTTATTAAATAAGCTGTATTATCGCAATGTTTGAAACCTTCTTTGCTTTGACGTCCAACTAAATTGTTTAGTCTTTACTTGATACGTTTTAAAGGAAAACGTGCAACTGAATGGCTTTAATAAACACAGTGGTGAAGTAGGCTATATTACACAGAAGTAAACCAAGAGGCACGTTACGCGGATTAATGCCCAACAGCTGAGAACAGCACGTCGGCCAGAACTACTTCTTTAAATGGACTCTTAAGTTTACCTGTTAAACGTCATCCCCGAGAACGATCTAATCCATTTACCTCAGCCAAAACATTACCCATGAATGACAATGTACACCGCGATGAACGATCCTTTTTAAAAAAAATAATAATTAAGTTTATCTACATCTCGTGAACGTAGGCCCGGTACGAATATAGCTAGGACTTGAAACGTCACTCACATGCGATTTTGGAACACAATTCAGAGCTACTCAAAAGAAAGTTACCGAGGCATATAGTAAATAGGATTGCTTACCGAGGTATCGCATCAGTTCGGCGCTAAACTAGACTAGAAGTACTTTTCTTAAATGCCTTTCTAGCGATGAAACGGCCATCACTGCTTCTTTCCATTCACAAGGCATCCGTTTGCACGTAGCGCACGTCAACGCGGAAGCAGTGCCACCCAACTGTACACATTACTGACCCAGCCTACCAGAGGAAAAGCTTAACAAAATACTAAAATTAAATAAGACCTGCACGTTGTAATTACGATAAAAAAGTGCATTAAAAAGATTTATATGCCTATATTTTGCAAAGTCTTAAACTCGAAAAAAAAAAGTATTTTTTGTCCCTTTCGGAATACGTTAAAAACCGAAGACGATCAAGAAGCTATAACTCAAATTATTTTATTTATTTTTTTGGCACCCCGGCCCTACTGCATGCTCTTGTGAGAAAATATCAGTGCACCTAAAACACAATCAGCACATACAGTACTTTCCCCACAGGAAAACAAACACTTTCGTTTGAAACGTTTTCGACTGCCTTTAATAACTGAATATGTACATCAGCATTAAGAAATAGAGTTTTTAACGAATGAAAAACAAAGGTATTAAAATCAAACATATTGAAAATAAAAGTGAATGAACAGAATATTAAGAATGAAAAAATCAAATGCATTTAAAACTCAAAACATTTTACAAAACATTACTCCCAGTGTACTGCTCAAAGAGGTATGTTTAAAACTACACCAAAAACGTGTAACAAGAGAAAGCAAGTTGTGTAGCACGATCTCGTACCAAACAAGCTTAAGCACCCTACACGTGTTTAACTCGATCTAGTGCTATGTAGAAATATTTCTTGTCATCAAGGTTGTGCCATCCAATGGGTCCAATCTCACAATCTGCACAGATAAGATATTTTATTTTGCCTACATCTTTGGTGAAGCCAACATTCTCAAAGGTGTACATATCATCCACCAGCCAGTGAGCTGTTAACGTATCTCCGTCTAAAGTTCCATCAGGCTGGTTAATGTTGTTCTTTTGCATTGAAGGGAGAAAGAGCTGGTCGTCGTGGGGGTGGGTATTAAGCCAAAGAGAAAGAGAGAGAGAACTGCATCAATTTAGGTGCACTGAGATTAAAGAACAGAAAAACACAACTAGACTAAAAAAAATTATACACAGGTATTAATGTTTTATTCCGTGCACATTTTAATTTGAGTATCATTTGACCATATGCTGCTCACTTATAATCTTACCTGCTTTTCTGCAAATACAGCCATGCCCGGGCAGAGCACTTTTGAGCCACAACGCTGGCACACCACTGATTTCGTATTTTTCCCATCTTCTGAAACAAGGTTGGATGGGTCACTGCAAAAGCTCTGATTAGCCTTCTCCATTATTTAAAAACAAAACAAAAAAAACCTCCAACAACCAAGCTACAAGAAAAGAAACATTTAATTAATACAGAGATATCACAATATAACCGATCGCGCAATAGCCTACTGCTCAGTAAAATGATTTCTAAGCCATCTTTAATAGTGGGTAGCGCTATCGAACCATAGATAACATTTAACCTGATACCAAGAAAAACGTGTAAGTATTTGCAAAAGGAAAATACATGTATCCGCTCATACGTACAAAACTGAAACAGTTTTTCCCCCCTAAAACCAGGGGAAAAAACTGCATTTTTTTTTGTTTGGCTTTACACCTTACTAAAACAACTACCCACCAAAAACTGTCCGTCAGTAAATCATATCGGGTGGAAAACAAAGCGCGAACGTTAGGGTCCTGCTACTTCTTCTGTAAGTCATCAGTGGTTGGCAATCCATCGTGATGGTGCGCTACTGCCGCTAAGTGTGCAGGAGTTCCCCCTTCTTTCTTCTTCTATATTGTTTTATGGCGGTTGGCAAACAGCTTTTAGGTGCATTACCGCCACCTTCTGGACTGGAGTGTGAACCAGAATGTTTACTACCGTATTGTGCTAAATTCTCCTAATAATTCCTGTATCATTTAAAAACCTAAAAATAGTCCTATATCCCACATTATCTGACCTCAACTGCAATATCTCTCTGATACCTAGTGTCATATGATTTCTTTGAAGCGCCTCTTTAAGTGTCTGTCTCTCTTGTTGATATCTAGGACAATCCAACATCACATACTCCACCGTTTCCTGTAACCCACAATGTTCACATTTACCATCAGGGCTCTCAAGTCTCACGCATTGAGCGTGACAGTCACGCTTTTCGGTCTTTTGTCACGCACTCCCGCCACACATTCCCAGATAGCAAAAATCAGTTGAATCAACATTGAAATAGCGTTTGGCAGAAAACATTGAAATAATGTTGAAATGATATTGAAAGTGTCCCCTTGAATTTGGGTTGAATCAACGTTGAATTTTCAACCCTATCAGCATTGAATCAATAGTGATTCAAGCATCATCTATTTAGATGATCATCTATTTAGATGATGGTTGAATCACTATTGATTCAATGCTGATAGGGTTGAAAATTCAACGTTGATTCAACCCAAATTCAAGGGGACACTTTCAATATCATTTCAACATTATTTCAATGTTTTCTGCCAAACGCTATTTCAATGTTGATTCAACTGATTTTTGCTATTTGGGAATTGCTCAAGGGCACCTCAGCCCAAGGCCGCCCCACGTCAACCTAACTGCACATCTTTGGACTGTGGAGGAAACCCACACAGACACAGGGAGAACGTGCAAACTCCACACAGAAAGGCCCTCGCCGGCCGCTGGGTTCAAACCTGGAACCTTCTTGCTGTGAGGCAACCGTGCTAACCACTGCACCACCGTGAGAAATTGGGTTGATGTTGATGTTTCACCATACACAATGATGGAAAGGCCTGTCTGTGGACATGAACCAGATATGATATGAACCAGAAAGGATTATACAGTCTTTACCTGGACAATAAAATATTGCCTAAATACAGTACTAGCAGTTAAACTTACTGTACAATTCAAATAACTGCCTGACTAACAAAATATTTGAATATTTGCTCTGGTTTCCCCCACAGTCCAAAGACATGCAGGTTAGGTTAACTGGTGACTCTAAATTGACCATAGGTGTGAATGTGAGTGTGAATGGTTGTCTGTGTCTATGTGTCAGCCCTGTGATGACCTGGCGACTTGTCCAGGGTGTAGATACCCCGCCTTTTGCCCATAGTCAGCTGGGATAGGCTCCAGCTTGCCTGCAACCCTGTAGAAGGATAAAGTGGCTAGAGATAATGAGATGAGAATACATAACATGTCATAATAAGTCTGTATAGTAATCCTCAGTCACTGTTTTATCCTACTCAGTATGGTGGTGAATCTGGAGCCTATGCCAGGAACACGGCCTGAGGTGGGATGGGGTTCTTGTCCATCAGAGTACCATGTGTACAAGCACATGTTCACTTAACCACTATTTTAAACAACACTACCACAAAGAGGAGAACTGGCCAGTGTTGTTGAAGCAAATTTCTTCAGTCGCAAGCACGGACAGTCTATGGTCGCAAGTCTCGTCGTCAATGGAGCTCGAGCTCTTCTGAAAGTTCTTCTGAGAGACGGTTATTTGGACCATTCCAAATAGCGGCCAGTACGGTAGAATTTTCTGTTCGTTTTTTCCTTACATGTTGCACACACAAGATTTGCACATAACCATAAATAATAATATATTCTTCATAGTTCCTTGTGCTCTATTAAAATTCTAAATTAAATAAATGAAATTCAATGAAATATAGGAAACCCCCCTCCCACAAAATGGTCTCACCCAGAGTGCACCCCAGGCTCCCGTCCAGTGGTGCAGTGTATGATGACAACAAAATCAACATATATTCAACATTGATCAAATGTTTCCTTCAACCATTACATTGATTCGAACACATTTTTTCAACTTTTTATTTTATCAGTGGTTGATTAATGGTTGATCCACCATCAGTGTTCAACTATAACTGTAAATCAACCATCTTGACCAAATATCAACATTGAAATAACATCATTTGCTATCTGGGTTGTATTTCTCACGCTGAAAAAAAAATTATAACATAAATTTCTCTGGCGCGCCGCTATTGCTATGGAAACGGCAGAAAACAAGCGCGTCTCCCATGAGTCGAGCCTGCCACTTACCAGCCAATCAAAAAAAGGAAAAGGGCGGGGCTACACAATAGCCAATCAGAAGCACTATTGTATCTGAGTCGATAACGCAACAACCAATGAAAAAAGCATTGTTATCCCGGGAATTGTTCACGTGAGTCTGTTACAACCATCTTCTGAAAGTTTTGTTCAGTGGACACCATGAGGGTGAGCTCCGAGCAGCGCAGAGACCAGAGGAAGTCATATCCTGTTTTAATGTTACAACAAATTCACAACTTGTTTGACACAAGAAATGACAACTTGCCTGCTGTGAGAGAATGTTGCCCAGATAATTAGCATGGACATGGTTTTACAGGAGGTGAGCTGTATTGCACCTGTTTAAATGATCCCCTGGCGAACAGCTCCACTTGTTCACAGGCAATAATAGACGCTGGTCAGTAATAATAACAGCGACACTAACGTGTGTTTAAAGCAGCATGTGAATACCAGTAAGAGTGAAGATTTTTTTTTTTAAATTTGTCAGCAGTTATGAAAGACCCGTTTGTGAAAGATTAAGTTTTTATTGTTCATAATATAGAAACTGCGTGACTCCAGGGGAAGGTATAGGGAAGAGGAAAGTCCAACTATTACAGATTACAGGACCCAACATCCTTTGACATTGAGGAGTTTTGGGGAAGAATGTCCTCAAAAAAGAACAAAGTAAGAAATTTTATGCACACAACATGACTTGCTCATTGTTAAGATAAAAGGAAAACATTTAAGTAATAGAGGCCCTTGGTTCCTTTTTCAAAGGTGACTGGCTTGAACCAATTTGGGAGGTTATCAAAGATCGCAATGTTGGTTTTGGTGCTTCCTCATTCAAATGCTGACGCTGAGAGGGTATTTTCAATGGTCAGTCTGAACAAAACCTCAACCCGAAACAGCTTGTCTCTGGACGGGACATTGGCCTCTATCATGACCCTGAAAATGGCTGGACTTGAGCCGAACTGTTTTAAGTGGGAGCCAACAACACAAATGATGAAGGACTCCAAAAAGGCAACAAACACTTACAATAAACAACACCAGTCATAATCTCTCTGCTCTCACACACACATACACTTATTCAGTACACGGAAATTGAATAAAGACTTTGTATTTGGTTGAATTGTCAGTGCCATGTGTTATCCTTTCTTCTGCAAGTCTGAGCAGTTATTAATAACAACAACACTAATAATAATATTATTAATGAAAGACCCCCATTCCTGCGACCCATCCAACTGGCCCCCCAACGGGGGGGGTGGTCACTCTTGCCTGCATTCAAAACTTGAGAGCCCTGTTTACCATTAACATACTTATCCATTATGTTTAACGTACTGTTCAGACCAGTGTGACCAAACCTCATCCTTGATATAATGTCTTCCTCCTTTCTATTTCTTCCTCTCATTTCTCCTACTTTCTTTTGAATGCTGTAGTAATATAGACCCTTATTTCCTCTATCCCACTCTTCCTGCCATTTCTTTCTTATTTCTGTCTTGATTATACTTTTAACCTCAGCCTTACTATATTTTACATCCATATGTGACCCCTCACCGAATCCAGGGACACATGTCGGCCGAAACGAATCCGAGATAATCACAAAAGAAGCATTTTTTTTTTCGAAATTTGTGATTTTTGTTTTTTTCCATCATGTGCAAGTTGAGATCTTGAAGAATGCAATCAGTATTTCAGATAATAGATTATTTTGTTGGAAAAGCATACATTTTTTTGTTGCAAATTGTCTCATTTTTGTCAGGACTGTAGCCTGCTGGGGGGTGTGTGGGTAAATTACCATATGGGCCATTCACATGATGATTTAAGTCTTTTTTTTTTTTCCGCGAATCAGCTGTATGATCCGAGCTGAGCGCATGGCTACTTAACTGCATACAGGCGTGTGATTTCACTATGGAATGAGTTACTAAACAGAGCGCAGAGGACCTGACACACCGCGAAGCAAACAGACACACGGTATTTACATCGGAGATAACCATTTCTAGCAAAAAAAAAAAACGCAACCTTGTTTTCCAGATTGAATGGAATACTTGAATGATCGGATGATACACGGACCGTTCTAGGACTACTTTCCATCGGAGGCATTGGTGTGTGCAAGGCGCCGTTTCTCTTTCTGATGGGGTAAGTTTATTAATCTAAGGCTGTGTGGTTATTTTTGCATGTAACGGAGAGTGTTGTGGTTTGGTTAAGCCTAGGTCACAACCAGACGTACGATTCTTTGGCCGTGTGATTTTTGGCATTTCCCAAATCGCTGCAGTTTTTTTTTTGTTCACGGAGAAAGACGCACGTTGGCCGTAAGTTTGTCTTGCAACCTGAAAAAAATGTAAGCGCCCGTAGAGTTTGTTTGACATGACAAAGAGCCTCTGCAGCCGGTCTGCGGCTCGAAAATCAGCACATCACACGCGCGCTCTCGTGTGTTTCATGCGTGCTCTCCGTGCGTTTCTTGCGTTTTTTGCATGTAGACCGGCCGTAGGAGCGCGTACCGTACGGCCGGTTGTGACCGAGGCTTTACATGAAACTAGTGTTGTGTTAGTTGTGTCATCATCGTGCTGTCTTTCTTTCTTACGGTGTGAGTAATTTTTCAACCACAAAACGTTAAATTATACTTTAGGACTTATTTTTGTACTTCATAATTGTTTTGGGCATACTTTGCATGGAAGGAAAATTGACGTGGTGATCTTTGTTTACATGAAAATAGTATCGTGCTAGCTCGTAGGGGGTAGGGCTTTCCTTAATGTCATGCAAATGAGCACCATTATGTGCTCGCCCTACACCCAGAGTAGCTGAGATGGAAAACTTTGAGGGCGATTTTCTCCCTTTTCTGTTTTAAGAAGTATACACTTTCAAAAGGCCACACATTCTTCAAATATTGTCAGATCTCCACATGGAAGGCATCATTGGAAAGCTTAGAAACTGTACTTTCTGAATCTGTCAATAACTCAAAATGCCCCCGGGCAGACATGTGTCCCTGGATTCTGTGATCTGCCACATATTTATTTCTCTTTTTTTATTGCTCCTTTTGCACGTCTGTCAGCTCATTTCCCTCCACACCAATATATGCGCTCCTTTTGCACATGTCTGTCAGCTCATTTCCCTCCACACCAATATATGCAGGAATCCACATGAATTTAACTTCCACTCCTGCTCTTTTAATTCTGAATATTGTTAGAGTTATGTCTAGCACTATGTCTTGTCTTGTATTTGACTGAATGTATTTAATACTTTTCAGCGCACTACTGAAATCAGAACCTATCAAAACTTTGACTGGTTTTACTTCCTCTACCCAGCTTAAAACAAGAAGAATAGCTAACAGTTCCCCTGTATATACTGCTAAATTATCACTAACCCTTTTATTTAACATGACATTAACTTCTGGAATGATAAACGCTCTTCCTACTCTATTGTCCAATGTTTTAGATGCATTTGTAAATATTTTAACATATTCTGAATAACTTCATTTTTGCTGATATTTTCCCCTTTCTCCTTCTTTAGTAGTAGATTTAAATCGACCCTTGTTTCTTCTAGAATCCATGGTGGGACAACACAGAGTGGCACAATAGGACTTACCATTTTGTCAGCTATTCCAAACTCATTCATTCTCTATCATCCAACCAAAACTCTTTGTATGTTCTTTTTCCTTCTCCTGGCATGATTTTAATACATTCTGAGTCGGATGACTTTCATTATGACCCCTTAAATTTGCCCAGTACGTTAGCACTATCTGAGTTCTTTGCTTTTCCAAAGGCATTTCACCCATTTCTACCTGTAGAGCTGGTATCGGAGTAGTCTTAAAGTGCTGATGACACGTTTTTGACATCTTTGGCGATGTTTTATAACATAAAAAGTAATTTCCGATGATCCATATATTAATTCACGAAGGCGCCTATTTTACAAGTTATGATGATAAACGTGGCTATTTGGGCAAATTTGACAGGGCTGCAGCACCCAGGAGACGAAAGAGGAGGAGGAGCTATATGACGTCAGCGAAAGAACCTTCCTCCTAACTTACCAGTTTGTTGTTGATGCGACAGGTGTTCAGTTTATCATTATTAGTATTTTTATTATACATTATTATACATTATTATATATATAGTTATTATGCCTTCGCGTTATGTTGCCGGCTTTTGCTCCAAAACCCACAAGGATGGGGTAAGTTTATTCAAGTTTCCCAGAGATCCCGAGCTGCATGCGAAGTGGGTGAAGCAAGTCAGGTGTACTCGTGACAAGTGGGAGCCCTCACCAACATCCGTCCTGTGCTCTGAACACTTCGATTTGGATTGTTTTGACACCCTTCCCAGCTTAAAAGAATCTCTTGGGTGTTCAGTTCATCACAAACGTGTGTTACTACCATCAGCAGTGCCTACACAGTGTTGCCAGATTGGGAGGTTTCCTGCCCAGTTGAGCGGTTTCAAGTGCATTTTGGTGGGTTTTGAACATATTTTGGGCTGGAAAACGTCAGCAGTATCTGTTGCCAGATACTGCTGACGTTTTCCAGCCCAAAATATGTTCAAAACCCATCAAAATGCACTTGAAACCGCCCAACTGGGAGGGAATCCTCCCAATCTGGCAACACTGCCAGTATTCTGGAGGGGGTCTACTAGTAGCTATGCCGGATCCAAAGACAGTCCTCCTGTCAGAACGTGTTGTGAAATGACATAAGATAAAGGTACGTAGAGCTATAGATTCTACATGATAATCATAAATGTAATCATAAAGTCGGCGTGATATCAGTCATGTATTTGCTTGTGAAAGCGTGCGGCTTTCATGTAACTGCCGCCTAGCAACGAGAGGCAAAGGGTAAAGAGGGTAGGCTATCATAGATTCTATTCTGAAGAGATCAACACAATTCTAGACTCCCAGAAGAGGAAGAGCTAGCATTAGAGAGTTCACCGGCGTTTTCATGCGCCATTTCCATTGAGTAGAACCAGAGTAGAACAGCCAGTGAACCGCAGCGTGTTCTCCCGCTGACGTCACAACATGGCCGCGAGCCACGGACCCAGTTTTCTTGCGCTGTGCAATTAAAAGTTGGATATTTGCGTAAAAACAGCTTCTTTTCACGTAATTATAACAGAAATCTAACATGTTTGCCATGTTGTATAGTTTATTTAAGAAATTGCATAGAGTCATGTTCGTGTCATCAGCACTTTAAAGAATATGGGACATGGCTCTTTACCTGGGCATAATTATGTATAAAGGACATAAGAAATGCCATCTAAATCACTGCAGGGCGTCAAAAATGTGAAAATCATCACATTATTCAAGTTTTTTTATACATCAGCGTAAAACAAGGATTCGTTAATGATCTAGGTGGTCATGTGACCCGTGACGCAACAAAAACTTTCCAAGGAGCCAGCGCTTGGGAATCTAATGTAAACAGGTTACCGAAATGGACACCATCGACAGTGATATTCCCGATGTTTCACAGAGATGTGAAGTTAGACCCTATCAATTCAAACCGATAGCTGGAAATTCACATGAACATAGATCTTGTCTTTACTCTGACGGGTCAGGCCAGGGAGCAGACGAACAGGCTAAACCGACTGTCTGCTAGCTGCACAGAGTCGTCACTCAGGGTCCACTACATCGAGACTGTGTCTGTTCCCCGAGCTCAACAAAAAGGTAGAAATATTCAGAGAGTTTGTTCCAGTAACCTAATCAGTATAAAATTAGATCATACTGACTGTACAGCTGCTGCCAGCACCTTTGATCTAAAGGTGGGGCTATTAAATATTAGATCTCTTACATCTAAAGCGCTAATGGTTAATGAACTCATTACTGATCAGGAGTTTAATGTACTGTGTTTAACAGAAACATGGATTAAGCCAAATGAATATATAGCATTAAATGAAGCGAGTCCTCCTGGATACAGTTATATACACCAGCCTCGTCTAACTGGCAGAGGAGGAGGCGTCGCGGTTATTTATAACGATTATCTAGGTGTAACACAAGAACCTGGTTATAAATTTAATACATTTGAAGTTCTTCATACGCATATAATGTATGTAGCCTCGAAAAATAAGTCTACCCAGTTAATTCCATTGCTTATTATTTACAGGCCCCCGGGGCCATATTCTGAGTTTCTTTCTGAATTTGCAGATTTTATCTCAGATCTGGTTATTTCCTTAGACAAAGCTTTAGTTGTCGGAGATTTTAATATTCACTTCGATAACCCAGAAGACCCTTTAAAAACAGCGTTTGTGTCCATCTTAGATTCAGTCGGGATTAAGCAGAATGTCATAGGACCGACCCATAATGGTGGTCACACCCTTGATCTAATACTAACATTCAGATTAAACGTAGACAATATAGTCATACTTCCACAGTCTGAAGTTATCTCAGATCATTGTCTCATCTCATTCAAACTATGTCTGAGTAATAATATATGCACCTCACCACGCTACTGTATTAAACGTACTTTCACGTCAACTACTGCACAGAGCTTTATAAATGATCTCCCAGAGCTGTCAACTTTGATTGGGTCACTGTCAGCCCCTGCAGAACTTGATCAGGCAACTGAATGCTTAGAGTCAACATTCCGCCATACTTTAGATAATGTAGCTCCTCTAAAAAGGAAAATGGTCAGAGACAAAAAATTAGCACCCTGATATAATGATGACACTCGCACATTAAAACGGACCACTCGAAAATTGGAACGTAAATGGCGTCAAACAAAATTGGTAGTGTTCAAATTAGATTGGAAGGAGAGCTTCCTGAAGTATAGAAAAGCTCTTAGTGCTGCAAGATCAACATATTTCTCCTCCCTAATAGAAGATAACAAAAATAATCCTAGATTCCTATTTAATACTGTAGCAAAATTAACCAGGAATAAGTCCACTATCAACACATGCACACCTGCAGTATGTAGTAGCAACGACTTCATGAATTTTTTTAATGACAAAATTGAGAATATCCGACAAAAAATTCAAACTACTAATTTAAGGTTAGACAATGAAAGTGACCTTGTAGTTAACAATATAACTGTATCAGATCATCAGTTAGAATGTTTTACTCCCCTAAAAGAAACTGAATTACTTTCATTAATCTCTACATCAAAAGCCTCAACTTGCGTACTAGATCCTTTACCTACACATCTATTCAAACAGATAATGCCTGGAGTAATTGAACCACTTCTAAAAATAATAAATTCTTCTCTTATGATTGGCTGTGTACCCAAATCCTTTAAACTAGCAGTTATCAAACCCCTGATTAAAAAACCTGACCTTGATCCCTGTTAGCTGTCCAATTATTGGCCAATATCAAACCTCCCCTTTATCTCCAAGATCCTTGAAAAAGCTGTGACACAGCAGTTATGCTCATATTTACATAGGAATAACATCCATGAAATGTATCAGTCAGGATTTAGACCTCATCATAGCACAGAGACAGCACTGGTTAAAGTAGTAAACGACCTACTGTTGGCGTCTGATCAGGGCTGTGTCTCGCTACTTGTGTTGCTTGACCTTAGTGCAGCATTTGATACCATTGATCATTCCATTCTTCTGGATAGACTAGAAAATGTTGTGGGAGTTAAGGGAATGGCCCTCTCCTGGCTCAGGTCTTATCTAACTGATCATTATCAGTATGTTGATATAAATGGTGATATTTCTAGACGTACCGAGGTAAAGTTTGGTGTTCCACAAGGTTCTGTCTTGGGTCCACTGCTTTTTTCTCTATATATGTTACCTCTGGGCGATATTATTCGTAAACATTGTATTAGTTTCAATTGTTATGCTGATGACACACAGTTGTATGTCTCTGCAAAACCTGATGAGAGACACCAGCTTAATAGAATTGAGGAATGTGTTAAGGACATTAGACACTGGATGCTTATTAATTTCCTTCTGCTTAACTCTGACAAGACTGAAGTACTTGTGCTAGGACCACATACAGCTAGAAGTAAGTTTTCTGATTACACAGTGACTCTGGATGGCCTTTCTGTTTCTTCACGTGCAGCAGTAAAAGACCTCGGAGTGATTATTGACCCCAGTCTTTCATTCGAAACTCACATTGATAACATCACCCGGATAGCTTTCTTTCATCTCAGAAATATTGCAAAGATAAGAAATTTAATGTCATTGCATGATGCAGAAAAACTAGTCCATGCTTTCGTTACCTCCAGGTTGGATTATTGTAATGCCTTACTGTCTGGATGTTCCAATAAGTGCATAAACAAGCTCCAGTTAGTTCAAAATGCAGCAGCAAGAGTCCTTACTAGAACTAGAAAATATGACCACATCACGCCTGTCTTATCCACACTGCATTGGCTCCCAATCAAATTTTGTATTGATTATAAAATACTACTATTGACCTTTAAAGCACTAAATGGTCTCGCACCACAGTACCTGAGTGAACTTCTGCTCCTCTATGACCCACCACGCCTACTTAGATCAAAAGGTGCAGGCTATCTGCTGGTACCTCGTATAGTGAAGGCTACATCAGGGGGCAGAGCCTTTTCTTACAAAGCCCCACAGTTATGGAACAGCCTTCCAAGTAATGTTTGGGAATCAGACACAGTCTCAGCATTTAAGTCTAGGCTGAAAACATATCTGTTTAGTCAAGCCTTTTGTTAATGGTGTTTATGAGGTAAAGGAGTAGATCTGGAGGGTCCTCAGACATAGTGTTTTGGTAAACTGGGATGTATGGATGCTGTCAGTCCCCACTCGCTTGCTCACTCGAGTTTGTTGACGGTGTATAGTGGCTGGCTGCTTTATGTCCCGGGGCTCCCTCATGCCTGTGTTACCTTCTGGCTCTCTCCTTTTAGTTATGCTGTCATAGTTAGTTGCCGGAGTCCCTGCTTGTACTCGGTGCAATATGTATACTGCTCCTACTTATTCAGGTGACATTGGGCATACCTAACAACCTGTGTTTTCTTTCCCTTCCCCCCCACCCCAAATCTGTCCCTCTGAGTTACATGGAGTCAACAGGAAATCTTTTGGTGGAGAGGGTGGAGACCTCGACTGGCTATCATAGCCTGCAGGGAATCGGCCGTCAGACATTCTGTCGCATGTCCCAGACCCGGTGAAATGAACTGAATTGTCTTGGCCAGCCCTAAGGGTCCCATCTGCATCTCATCATTGCTGAGGAGTGTGCTCCCATCACCCAATCAAGCATCCAGCCAGAGCAGGTCATGATATATTTTTTACCATATTAATTGTTGTGTGTTATGCCTGATGTAAAGACTCTCGTCTCTGCGAGCCTACCACACAGATTTAATACTTCTCATTTTTAGGGCATACCTAACAACCTGTGTTTTCTTTCTCCCCCCCCCCCCCCCCCCCCCCCCCCCCCCACACACACACACACACAATCTGTCCCTCTGAGTTACATGTTGATCCTGGGATTGAGATGCTGGCCTCTTCTGCCCCTCGGACCTGCTTGATCCATCCTGGTGCCCTGTGTCTGGTCGGAGTTTTATCGCACCGCTCCTGTGAAGGACGGCCCCATGAGGATAGTTGAGGGTTATACCTGTTAAAACTGTTAATATTATAGTCAGGCTGTCTGTTGTTGCCCAAATGAGGATGGGTTCCCTTTTGAGTCTGGTTCCTCTCGAGGTTTCTTCCTCATGTCGTCTGAGGGAGTTTTTCCTTGCCACCGTCGCCACAGGCTTGCTCATTGGGGATAGATTAGGGATAAAATTAACTCATGTTTTAAGGCTACGTTCACACTGCAGGCTGAAGTGACTCAAATCCGATCTTTTCGCCCATATGTGACCTGTATCCGATCTTTTATTGACAATATGAACGACACAGATCCGATTTTTTCAAATCCGACCCAGGCCGTTTGGATATGTGGTGCTAATTCCAATTCCTATCCGCTCTTTTCATATGCGACTTCAGTCTGAACCGCCAGGTCGCATTCATCCGACTTACACGTCATCAACAAGCCACAAACGTCACTATTCCGCGCTGAAGTAGGCGGCGGGTCTCTCAAAAAAGTTACAACAACATGGCGCATAATCACGGGCGCAGATAGAGGGGGGGACGAGTCATATTTAAATTCACCTCGTTCGGTCCCCCCCACTTATAGGGAGGAAAAAACGTCTATGCTGTCTTTCTTTGCATAAGGCAAACCTCACGGAAAAATCAAAAGACTAATTACCATTCAGTTTATTGAGGTGCACGGCAGTGTATACATAGTTGCAACAACTCACATAAAACAAAACAAAGACTGATATTCGGTTGGTTGAGCTGCGCAGACTGCACAGGTTGCGAGCTCGAGCTTGGTTGCTATGGTTACTAACAAGTTTGACAGGCATATCGGGGTTGGGGTTGGTTTGCTGGCAGCTTTGTCCCCCCCCAGTTTTTTGTCCCCCCCAGTTCAAAAAACGTATCTGCGCCCCTGCGCATGACATCAATGCGAGGGACGCTTCGGGCTGTGAAGGTTCTGAATCTTCTCAATGGAAGGACGCAGAGGTTAGGGAGCTGATTTCCATTTGGGGGGATGCAGCTATTCAAGCTAGATTGGATGAGTCATACCGCAACCGGGCGGTTTTACTTCCGTAAACACTGGCCATGCTCACTGCGTGTGACGTCGTCGTATCCTGCAGTGCGCATGCGGAACACTTTTAGGTCACTTTTCGTTCATACTGAGGATCACATACAAGTCGCATATATTTGTTAATGTGAACGACCTCACAAAAAAATCGGATTTCACAAAAAAATCGGAATTGAGCATTAAGCCTTGCAGTGTGAACGTAGCGTAAGTCGTTCAAATTCTGTAAAGCTGCTTTGCGACAATGTTTATTGTTAAAAGCGCTATACAAATAAACTTGATGATTCTGAGAGTGAGAGTTCATTCAGCCCTCATGAAACTGAAAGTGGTCGGCTCGATAACACTTCCTGGTAAGTTAAAAACAATTCTGCTCAAAGGCTAATGATCTGTTGAAAGAAGTATTATTTTTGTATCATACATTGAAAGTTCATCATAGATCTAGCTAAAGTCTGTTGCAAACTAGTTTTTTTTTGCTGATATTTTTCGAGATTGATTGAGATACAATGCTTCCAGAGTCCGAGATGAAAACATTCAAAATGGCGAAATGAGTCAGAATTATGATAATCAATAATTGATACACCCAAAATTATAATACTAATCCTTACCTCGGCTTTCAGTTGCTTAGCGCAGAGGTCTTCAACAGGGGGGTCGCACCGGATCACTCATATCAACAAAAATATTCCTGCCCTGTCCCCATGCAGGGATGCAAACAGCGCGCCTTTCGGCGGATGCCGCCTTTTTCACGGCTGAATTGCGCAGATCCGATTTAAAAAAATAATAATAATAGCGATATTAATTCATGAAACATGAAGTATAAGGATGAGAAAAAAACAGTTTAAATCGGGAAGCTGCGCACATTTGTGCAGCCTGGCGCAAATGTGCGCAGCTTCCCGATTTAAACTGTTTTTTTTTCTCATCCTTATATTTCATGTTTCATGAATTAATATCGCTCAGTACCTGAGTATTAATGTTGAAAGAATCCTCAGTGAAATGGTCCGAACACAGTTTGTGGGAAACAGTAGGTGCAAAGTTTTTTCAACAGGTGTTCTATAAAGTTATCCTACCTCTTGGATTTGTCCTACCAAGCCTACTGCGCATGCGCGAAGCCTACTGCGCATGCGCAGGTGAGCCCACACTTTCCTCAGCTTCGGGTCCTTGGAAAATGCAAAAAAACTTACTCCAGGGCATTTCCCATTGGAATTATTGCAACCATAAGCAGCACAATACACCATGATGTCCAATGTATGATGTCCAATGTACTTTAAAGACTATAAAAACAATTTTCTTGTCATCCACTTCTCCATTCATCTACCCGCTTGTGCTGTGCCCGAAAGTTTTTGTTACGTATGATCACGTGACAGCGGCTCTTCTGGTTGCAAAAAATGCATATCGGAAGTCGAGCAGAAATGCCATCTAATCACGAATATAACAATTTTGCTGAATTTAATAGATGATTTTGTATTTGTTGATGCAATTAATTTATATTTTTAATGGAAAGAAACTGATATAGCGTGCGTTTATGTTTCATGTCCCATATCCTTTAATGGCCCCACAGCACAGTCTCAAAACTTGACTCTGGATTGTGTACAATTTTTTAAGTAATGTTTATGATGTAGATTCATATATTATACAGGGAGTGCAGAATTATTAGGCAAGTTGTATTTTTGAGGATTAGTTTTATTATTGAAAAACAACTATGTTCTTGATGAACCCAAAAGACTCATAAATATCAAAGCTGAGTATTTTTGGAAGTTGGAGTAGGGCTTTCTTAGTTTTAGCTATCTTAGGAGGATATCTGTGTGTGCAGGTGACTATAACTGTGCATAATTATTAGGCAACTTAACAAAAAACAAACATATACCCATTTCACTCATTTATTTTCACCAGGGAAACCAATATAACAACTCAACATTCACTAATATACATTGCTGGCATTCAAAAACAAAAAAAACAAAAACAAATCAGTGACTAATATAGCCGCCTTTCTTTACAAGGACACTCAAAAGCCTGCCATCCATGGATTCGGTCAGTGTTTTGATCTGTTTGCGATCAACATTGCGTGCAGCAGCAACCACAGCCTCCCAGACACTGTTCAGAGATGTGTACTGTTTCCCCTCCTTGTAGATCTCACATTTGATGAGGGACCACAGGTTTTCTATGGGGTTCAGATCAGGTGAACAAGGAGGCCACGTCATTAATCTTTCTTCCTTTAGACCCCTTCTGGCCAGCCATGCTGTGGAGTACTTGGATGCGTGTGATGGAGCATTGTCCTGCATGAAAATCATGTTTTTCTTGAAGGATGCTGACTTCTTCCTGTACCACTGCTTGAAGAAGGTGTCTTCCAAAAACTGACAATAGGACTGGGAGTTGAGCTTGACGCCATCCTCAACCCGAAAAGGTCCCACAAGCTCATCTTTGATGATACCAGCCCATACCAGTACCCCACCTCCACCTTGCTGGCGTCTGAGTCGGACTGGAGCTCTCTGCCCTTTGCTGATCCAGCCACGAGCCCATCCATCTGGCCCATCAAGACTCACTCTCATTTCATCTGTCCATAAGACCTTAGAAAAATCAGTCTTGTGATACTTCTTGGCCCAGTCTTGACGTTTCATCTTGTGTGTCTTGTTCAGTGGTGGTCGTTTTTCAGCCTTTGTTACCTTGGCCGTGTCCCTGAGTATTGCACACCTTGTGCTTTTTGACACTCCAGTGATGTTGCAGCTCTGAAATATGGCAAAACTGGTGGCGAGTGGCATCTTGGCAGCTTCATGCTTGACTTTCCTCAGTTCACGGGCAGTTAGTTTGCGCCTTTTTTTTTTCAACGCGCTTCTTGCGACCCTGTTGACTATTTTGAATGAAGCGCTTGATTGTTCGATGGTCACGCTTCAAAAGCTGGGCAATTTTAAGAGTGCTCCATCCCTTTGCAATATATGTCACTATTTTTGACTTTTCTGAGTCCGTCAAATCCCTCTTCTGACCCATTTTGCCAAAGGAAAGGAAGTTGCCTAATAATTTTGCACACCTGATATAGGGTGTTGATGTCATTAGATCACACCCCTTTTCATTACAGAGATGCACATCACCTGGTATGCTTAATTGGTAGGAGGCTTTCAAGCCTATGCAGCTTGGAGTAGGCCAACATGCATAGAGAGGGTAATGTGGTCAACATACTCATTTGCCTAATAATTCTGCACTCCCTGTACATCCATAATCAAGAACTGACCTGATTAGACCTCTATAGATAGCTTTCAAGGCCGATCTATTTGCTCCCCACTCTCTACCCCTCAAACATCTAATAATATTCACTGTCTTTTTACATTTTCCAACTATTCTTTCAATATGTGTTTTCCAAGTGAGCTTCTTGTCAAACCAAATCCCTAAACATTTAAAACAATCTACTCTTTCTAGGTTTTCTCCATATAGTTTAAGACTAATTTGATGATCTACTTTCTTTTTAGTAAAAAAAAAAAGTACCTTTGTCTTTACAACCGCAAATCTAAACCCCCATTCTTGTGCCCATGCCTCTACTTTCTCTATTGCTTGTTGTAGTTTCTTCACTATAAACTCTATATTTCGTCCCCTTTTCCACATTACCCCATCATCAGCAAACAGTGAGACCCCAATAGACCTATCTACATTACTAAATATTTCATTTATCATAATTGAAAACAATATTGGACTTACTATACTACCTTGCAGGTTTCCATTTTCTACTAAATAATTCCCACTGTACTCTTTTCCTATTCTTACTGAGATCATCCTATCAATTAAAAACCTTTTAACCCATCTATGCATTCTCCCTCTTATCCCCAATTGATGTAACCTAATTATTAACCCCTCTTTCCACTTTATATCATATGCTTTTTCAACATCAAAAAATACAGCCACTACACTTTCTTTATTAAACTAAGCTTTCCTAATGTCATGTTCTAGATAAAGAGCGGGAACTATAGTGCTTCTTCCTTTCCTAAATCCACTTTGATAACATTTTATTACACCTTTGATTTCTAAATAATAAACTAACCTTTCTTTCTTTGTGTTATTGTGTGCTTGTGCGGAGGTTTTTAAATGCTCCCACGCTGTACTCCTGATAGGAGCATCGTGTGTGTGGGGGGGTGTTCTTTTTTCCTCATCTTTCCTCATGTTACTACTGTGTTTCTTTTTCTTTTATCCCTGTCTTCCTGTCCTGTTCCCCCTCTGTAAGGACAGGTTGATGGTCAATTTCACTGGTAACAGTGATAATAAAGGGTTCATTCATTAATCATTTTTTCCGTAATTTTTTCCTTCATGTGATGTTAGGGCCTACAACTCGATGCCAAGCTCGGATCTTTACCTGGTTTACAAATAGGAACAATTATGGATTCCTTCCATTGATTGGGCAATGTTCCTTCTTCCCATATCTTATTATACATTTTTTGTAGTATTTCCTTACTTCTATCACTAAGATTTTTTAAATATTTTTTAGCTTATTTGGTCCTTCCCTGGAGTTGTCTTTCCGGATATCTTCAGTGCTTTATTCAATTCTGTCACTGAAAACATCATATTAATTGTATTTCCATATTCCTTTTCATCCTGAAGTGCTTCTATGTTTTTAGCTATATAGTCCCTTCCCTCCCTCTTTTTTCCACATTGCTCAAATTACCTGTACTATGTACTTTAACAAAGGTCTTTGCTAATAATTCTGCTTTGTTCTTATTGTCTATTATTATATCTCTACCATCTTTCATTATTGGATACCCATACTCTTTACTATTCCCTGACATTCTTTTAAACCCCATACTCTAATGGTATATTTCTACCTAGAGAGTCACAATATTTCCTCCAATACTCTCTTTTAGTCCGCTTTATTATACTTCTCACTGCTGCTTGCTTTCTCTTGTACAACCCCGATTCCAAAAAAGTCGGGACAAAGTACAGATTGTAAATAAAAATGGAATGCAATAATTTACAAATCTCAAAAACTGATATTGTATTCACAATAGAACATAGACAACATATCAAATGTTGAAAGTGAGACATTTTGAAATTTCATGCCAAATATTGGCTCATTTGAAATTTCATGACAGCAACGCATCTCAAAAAAGTTGGGACAGGAGCAATAAGAGGCTGGAAAAGTTAAAGGTACAAAAAAGGAACAGCTGGAGGACCAAATTGCAACTCATTAGGTCAATTGGCAATAGGTCATTAACATGACTGGGTATAAAAAGAGCATCTTGGAGTGGCAGCGGCTCTCAGAAGTAAAGATGGGAAGAGGATCACCAATCCCCCTAATTCTGTGCCGACAAATAGTGGAGCAATATCAGAAAGTAGGTCGACAGTGTAAAATTGCAAAGAGTTTGAACATATCATCATCTACAGTGCATAATATCATCAAAAGATTCAGAGAATCTGGAAGAATCTCTGTGTGTAAGGGTCAAGGCCGGAAAACCATACTGGGTGCCCGTGATCTTCGGGCCCTTAGACGGCACTGCATTACATACAGACATGCTTCTGCATTGGAAATCACAAAATGGGCTCAGGAATATTTCCAGAGAACATTATCTGTGAACACAATTCACCGTGCCATCCGCCGTTGCCAGCTAAAACTCTATAGTTCAAAGAAGAAGCCGTATCTAAACATGATCCAGAAGCGCAGATGTCTTCTCTGGGCCAAGGCTCATTTAAAATGGACTGTGGCAAAGTGGAAAACTGTTCTGTGGTCAGACGAATCAAAATTTGAAGTTCTTTATGGAAATCAGGGACGCCGTGTCATTCGGACTAAAGAGGAGAAGGACGGCCCAAGTTGTTATCAGCGCTCAGTTCAGAAGCCTGCATCTCTGATGGTATGGGGTTGCATTAGTGCGTGTGGCATGGGCAGCTTACACATCTGGAAAGACACCATCAATGCTGAAAGGTATATCCAGGTACTAGAGCAACATATGCTCCCATCCAGACGACGTCTCTTTCAGGGAAGACTTTGCATTTTCCAACATGATAATGCCAAACCACATACTGCATCAATTACAGCATCATGGCTGTGTAGAAGAAGGGTCCGGGTACTGAACTGGCCAGCCTGCAATCCAGATCTTTCACCCATAGAAAACATTTGGCGCATCATAAAATGGAAGATATGACAAAAAAGTCCTAAGACAGTTGAGCAACTAGAATCCTACATTAGACAAGAATGGCTTAACATTCTTATCCCTAAACTTGAGCAACTTGTCTCCTCAGTCCCCAGATGTTTCCAGACTGTTGTAAAGAGAAAAGGGGATGTCTCACAGTGGTAAACATGGCCTTGTCCCAACTTTATTGAGATGTGTTGTTGTCATGAAATTTAAAATCACCAATTTTTTCTCTTTAAATGATACATTTTCTCAGTTTAAACATTTGATATGTCATCTACCGTATTTTCTATTCTGAATAAAATATGGAATTTTGAAACTTCCGCATCATTGCATTCCATTTTTATTTACAATTTGTACTTTGCCCCAACTTTTTTGGAATTAGGGTTGTAATCAATCAAATTTTGAAAACTCAGTGGTTTTTTTTTTAAACTTTGAAAGCCTTATTTCTACTTTGTATTGCCTTAGTCCATTCTTGTGTCCACCATGGAACTAAGTTTTCCTTTCTATTACCACTTCTTTTTGGGATAGACGCTTTTGCTGCTCCTGTTATAATTCCACTGATTTCAGAATTCAAGTCATTAACTGATTGAATATTTACAACATTCAATTTCTCCTCAGATAATCCTTTGAACTTACTCCAATCTGCTTCCTCAAATTTCCATCTTCCTTCTCTTTCATCCTGTTTTATATCATATTCTATTCATATGTTAACTAATATTGGGTAGTGATCACTTCCTAGAGTACTTCCTTTCAGTGCCTTCCATCTACTTTTTTCTAGCCAGCGATTGTAAAACCAGTGTGATATCGATTGCTGATTCTGTACCTCTCACCACATTCTCCCTTGTGCCTGAACCGTCATTTAAACACACCAATTCCTTTTCATCCATTATTTCTTCTATAATGTCTCCATTTGGGTCTTCTTGGTTCCCCCATATTGTGCTGTGTGCATTGAAGTCTCTACACCAGACTACCTTCCCTCTCCAATGCTCCAAAATTGATTCTAATTTTCCTTTCTCTAACTGTTTACATGGGTTATAGAAGTTTATAATTTTCATACTTCCTTCTTTAGTCCATACTTCAATCCTATTTCTAACTCTTGTACTGTCATTAGCTGTCTGTATTTCATTCCTTGTCTGATAAATGTTGCACATCCTCCACCATTTCCATTGACTCTATCTTTGCGTATGCTATGATATCCTTTAATATTAAAGTCTAGACCTGGTTTGAGCCATGTTTCCTGTATGCATATAACATCTGGTATTGTTTTTAATGAATTGATGTAACTGCTGGCTAGGCCACGTCAGCCACATGGACGACGGCCGCATCCCAAAGGACGTGCTGTATGGTGAGCTGGCCACAGGCTCCAGACCCACAGGACGACCCGCACTACGCTACAAGGATGTGTGCAAGCGCGATCTGAGGGCAGGCGGCTTCAACCTCGCAGACCTGGAGACGGCGGCCTCAGACCGTGCCGGCTGGCGGTCCACCACCAAGGCCGTTGTTGGGGAAGCCGAGGAAAGGAGAGAGACCCGGTGGGGGGGAGAGGAGGCTCCGACAATAGCAGAGACTACAGACGGCATCAACAGACACCCGACCAAGCAACTTCACCTGTAGCAACTGTAGCAGACCGTGTGGCTCACGCATCGGCCTATACAGTCATACTAGGCGCTGCAACTCGACAACTGATGGATGACCCCTGGCGCAGATCACCATGATCTTTCGAGATCGAAGGAGCCAACAAGATGTAACCTTTACACTCTTCCCCATTTGCTATCAGACTTCTAGCATTCCATTGAAGAATAAGCATTATGGTATGATTTGATGATTTCCCTCTGCTGTCCCTTCTCCTTGACTAAGATCTGCACATATTTTTCCCCAAGATAAGTCTTTTGTGTTCAGGAACTTTGCTGCTGCCTTCACTATAATTTAGATTTTTTCAGTTTTAGTCTTTGCTTGTTCTGAGCAATTGATAACATAGGCTAAAAACAGAACCAATCTGTCTGTTGTGATTCCTGTTTGGTAGTTATCTGACAGCCCTCTGTCTTTGCTTGCCTGTTTATTTTGGATTATACTTTCATTTTTTTCCCTGATATTCACAATCTTCACTGCCTCTGCATAAGTTACTCCCTGTTCTGTTCTTACTTGTTGAACCTCAACTGCCTGTTTCCTCACTATGCATCCTCCATATGCTGCTGTGTGATTTCCTCCACAGTTACAACATTTTACTTCACTATTCCTCCCACATTCCCCATGTGCATGCTCCCCTCCACATCTTCCACATCTCTGCTTTCCCTTGCACACACTAGCAATATGGCCATACCTCTGACACTTATAGCATCTAATGCCGCTTTTCCACTACAAACGCGGCTGAGTCGGGCTGAGCCGTGCCATGCTGAGTCGAGCTGAGCGGGGCTGTTGGAGTTGCATTTCGACTACAACCGCGCTGAACCGTGCTGGCTGGAAGTGGGTGGACACATTGGGTGGAGTTAGCGAAAGTGGGTGGACGTCACGTGATGTCGTTAAGCGGCGCGAACAGTGACATCAGTGATCTTTTAAGCGGTAGTCTCACGACCCGGATAGTAAACAATAAACATGGAGGACATGGAGTCGTTAGTGTTGCTGGTCTTGGTGCTGTGGCTTGTTGTCACCGACAACGCCAACAGATACTGGCAAGAGCGTATAGATGAGGCAAGGCGCATAAGGCTTCAGAAATTCTCGTAATTCTTCTTCTTCCGGGTTTACGGTGTTTACAGATCCCAGCATGCTCGCGGGGCGTGTGTGGGCATGTGAGGACACTCCTCCTCACCAATCAGTGCACAGGGGAGTGTCTGCTCACGCCCCCAGCCTCACTCAGCTCGGTTTGGCTCGCTTCAGCCCCACTCCAAAACCGTGCGAGTTTTGGGTGCTAAGCAGGGCTGAAGCGAGCTGAGTCGTGCTGTTTTGAGATAGTCGAAACGCGAGCCGTGTCGGGCTGAAGTGAGCTGAAGCGAGCTGAAGTGAGCTGAAAAAGGGTAGTGGAAAAGGGCCATAAGGGGAGGAGGAACATATGCTCTTACACTGAAGCTCATATATCCAACCATCACCTTTCCTGGAAGAACTTCATCTTTTAACTCCAGTAACACAGATGGACTATCTACTCTTTCCCCATTCCTAATTGCTTGTAGCCTTCTAATTCCTGTTATTGTTCCTTCTTCAAGCATTTCCTTCAGTTCATCCAGATTTTCTCCTAGGGGGATTCCTGATATCGCTCCCCTAACTCTGTTTTTCTCACCAATCACTCTTCTTTCTGCTATTTCTTTCTTACATAGTTTAAACACTTTATTTCTCTGTTCAGCATTTTTGCACTTCACCAGCAAACTGCCATCTCTTAACACCTTAGCCATCTCTATATCCCCAATGGTTTTTCTCAGTCCATTTGTCAAGGCAATCGAACTTACAGACGATACCTCATCTCCTGCTTTAAACTTAAGAATAATCTTAAACTCTTCCTTCATTATTTTTTTCCGTGCTTCACCTCTTTCCTCATCCTCTTCAAGTGCTCGTTTGCCTGGTGTCGTCACTGTGTTATTTTTCCTTTCCTTCCTTCCTTCCTTCCTTCCTTCCTTCCTTCCTTCCTTCCTTCCTTCCTTCCTTCCTTCCTTCCTCCTTTCCTATTTTTTACTACTCTTGTCCATTCAAGGTCCATATCGTCCTCCTCAGAAAGTCCTCCACTGCTACTAGCCATTCTGATTCAGTCACAGTCCAGATTATGCCAAAACCACCTTTTCCACTGTCCAACAGTTGCTTCAAAATTTTTTCCGAATCACCCATCACACTCCGCATGTCTTGGCTCTGGTAGAAAACTCCCAGTTTTCCTGTGCAGGAGTTTGGATCACTGAGCTCGATATAAAATCTGGAGAGATCATAGCCTATTCCCCGCTGTAGAGATGAGTGAAGCCATCTGGCCGTCATATTACCACTCCCATCACGTGTATTTGGCTTATGTGTTAAACCATGGTATCCAATCAAATTTGCTCAAAGAAAAGTATTTCCTGACTTTTTTCCCCTTTCATTACCTCCTCTTATTTTCTCAACTTTACCCACATTCCTTTATAGCACTCCCCTTCACTGTTATTGTTTTTTTCCTTTTCCAGTTCAGTCTCTGATCATTTTTTTAATGGCTATTTTTTACAACTATAATTATTTCAACAGAGATTATTTCAGTTTTTCTCTTATACAGTGTACCTTTCTCTTTCATATATTTCTTTTACCTTATATATATTTTTACTTACTTACTTTAATTATTATACCAACACAAGGACTGTACAATACTTCCTTTCTATTTAAGACAGTTGTTGAAACAGGATTATTTTCTCATTGGTGCCCGAGCACCAAGGTGCAGGCCATAGTCCTGCACCATAAGTGCAAAGGCCTATTGTTTTTGCCATGTTTCTTCTTCTTCTTCTTCTTCTTCTTCTTCTTCTTTTCTCTCCGCACGCCAACTCGGCCTGCACTGTACGTGCAAAGCCCTATTGTTTTTGGCATGATTTTCTGATTATTAGGGCCTGAGTGCTGGAGGTGCAAGGCCTCTGGTGTCCACCAGAGGCCGCTGCACTGGATGTGCAAGGCCCTATTATTTCTGTATCGATTCTTTTTATTGGGGCCTGAGCACTGGAGGAGCAAGGCCCAATTGTTCTGTATCGATTCTTATTATTAGGGCCCGAGCACCAAAAGTGCAAGGCCCTATTGTGTTCACTAAGATTTTTTGTTATTATTAGGGCCTGAGCACCGAGGGGCAGGCCTGCACCATAGGTGCAAAACCCTATTGTTTCCGGCATGTTTTTTCTTCTTCTTTTTCTTTTTAGGTGCAAGGTCCTATTGTATTCATAAGGATCTTGTTATTATTATTATTATTATTATTATTATTATTATTATTATTTTTATTATTATTTCAACACGTTGCCATTTTGGAGGTGGATTCCCATGGGTGAAAACTCATGAAATTTGGTATACACATCAGTCACCACTACTCAGCAATAGGGGCTTGACCCCAGGTGTGTCCGGGGTACTCCATAGCACCCCCATATATCATTGATATGTGGTACACTTTTGAGGTACTCCTCCTAGGCGTTTTGTTGGATTCATGCCATATTTGGTATACATGATGTCAAGATCTTGCGGACGTTGAATTGTAAAGGGATTTGGGACAACTGGCAAGCTCTTGAAATGGTGAAAAAATAAATTTACATGTTACGCCACGCAAACAGGAAGTGTATCATAAATTCACTGTGCATTGCCTGATATGGCTAAGACTTCATAGATTATAGGATGTAATGGTTTTGATGACATCCACATTCCCAATTTGATCCTCTGGTATAGCACCACCACATAGACCTGGGCAGTAATGATTCCATTGCCTAAAATCTGACCCATGAAATTTGGTACACACATCAGTCATGGTCACGGCTACTCAGGTATAGAGGCTTGGCCCCGGGTGTGTCCAGAGGACTCCATAGCACCCCCACATGACATTGGGAATTCTGCCCGATATACAGTGGTACTTGAAAGTTTGTGAACCTTTTAGAATTTTCTATATTTCTGCAAAAATATGATTTAAAACATCAGATTTTCACACAAGTCCTAAAAGTAGATAAAGAGAACCCAGTTAAACAAATGAGACAAAAATATTATACTTAGTCATTTATTTATTGAGGAAAATGATCCAATATTACATATCTGTGAGTGGCAAAAGTATGTGAACCTCTAGGATTAGCAGTTAATTTGAAGGTGAAATTAGAGTCAGGTGTTTTCAATCAATGGGATGACAATCAGGTGTGAGTGAGCACCCTGTTTTATTTAAAGAACAGGGATCTATCACAGTCTGATCTTCATAACGCGTTTGTGGAAGTGTATCATGGCATGAACAAAGGAGATTTTTGAGGACCTCATAAAAAGCGTTGTGGATGCTCATCAGGCCGGAAAAGATTACAAAACCATATCTAAAGAGTTTGGACTCCACCAATCCACAGTCAGACAGATTGTTTACAAATGGAGGAAATTCAAGACCATTGTTACCCTCCCCAGGAATGGCCGATAGTCAGCGAGGCCACAAAGGACCCCAGGGTAACTTCTAAGCAACTGAAGGTGTCTCTCACATTGGCTAATGTTCATGAGTCCACCATCAGGAGAACACTGAACAACAAATGGTGTGCATGGCAAGGTTGCAAGGAGAAAGCCACTGCTCTCCAAAAAGAACATTGCTGCTCATCTGCAGTTTGCTAAAGATCACGTGGACAAGCCAGAAGGCTATTGGAAAAATGTTTTGTGGACAGATGAGACAAAAATAGAACTTTTTGGTTTAAATGAGAAGCGTTATATTTGGAGAAAGGAAAACACTGCATTCAAGCATAAGAACCTTATCCCATCTGTGAAACATGATGGTGGTAGTATCATGGTTTGGGCCTGTTTTGCTGCATCTGGGCCAGGGCGGCTTGCCAGTTAAACAAACAACAAATTAAACAAATTAAACAGCTAAACAGTTAAACAAATTTAGTCAGTTACCAATTGTGCAAGTTCTCCCACTTAAAAAGATGAGAGAGGCCTGTAATTTTCATCATAGGTACACTTCAACTATGAGAGACAAAATGAGAAAAATCCAGAAAATCTCACTGTCTGATTTTTAAAGAATTTATTTGCAAATTATGGTGGAAAATAAGTATTTGGTCAATAACAAAAGTTCATCTCAATACTTTGTTATATACCCTTTGTTGGCAATGACAGAGGTCAAACATTTTCTGTAAGTCTTCACAAGGTTTTCACACACTGTTGCTGGTATTTTGGCCCATTCCTCCATGCAGATCTCCTCTAGAGCAGTGATGTTTTGGGGCTGTCGCTGGGCAACACGGACTTTCAACTCCCTCCAAAGATTTTCTATGGGGTTGAGATCTGGAGGCTGGCTAGGCCACTCCAGGACCTTGAAATGCTTCTTACGAAGCCACTCCTTCGTTGCCCGGGCGGTGTGTTTGGGATCATTGTCATGCTGAAAGACCCAGCCACGTTTCATCTTCAATGCCCTTGCTGATGGAAGGAGGTTTTCACTCAAAATCTCACGATACATGGCCCCATTCATTCTTTCCTTTACACGGATCAGTCGTCCTGGTCCCTTTGCAGAAAAACAGCCCCAAAGCATGATGTTTCCACCCCCATGCTTCACAGTAGGTATGGTGTTCTTTGGATGCAACTCAGCATTCTTTCTCCTCCAAACACGACAAGTTGAGTTTTTACCAAAAAGTTCTATTTTGGTTTCATTTGACCATATGACATTCTCCCAATCCTCTTCTGGATCATCCAAATGCTCTCTAGCAAACTTCAGACGGGCCTGGACATGTACTGGCTTAAGCAGGGGGACACGTCTGGCACTGCAGGATTTGAGTCCCTGGCTGCATAGTGTGTTACTGATGGTAGCCTTTGTTACTTTGGTCCCAGCTCTCTGCAGGTCATTCACTAGGTCCCCCCGTGTGGTTCTGGGATTTTTGCTCACCGTTCTTGTGATCATTTTGACCCCATGGGGTGAGATCGTGCGTGGAGCCCCAGATCAAGGGAGATTATCAGTGGTCTTGTATGTCTTCCATTTTCTAATAATTGCTCCCACAGTTGATTTCTTCACACCAAGCTGCTTACCTATTGCAGATTCAGTCTTCCCAGCCTGGTGCAGGTCTACAATTTTGTTTCTGGTGTCCTTTGACAGCTCTTTGGTCTTGGCCATAGTGGAGTTTGGAGTGTGACTGTTTTGAGGTTGTGGACAGGTGTCTTTTATACTGATAATGAGTTCAAACAGGTGCCATTAATACAGGTAACGAGTGGAGGACAGAGGAGCCGCTTAAAGAAGTTGTTACAGGTCTGTGAGAGCCAGAAATCTTGCTTGTTTGTAGGTGACCAAATACTTATTTTACCGAGGAATTTACCAATTAATTCATTAAAAATCCTACAATGTGATTTCCTGGATTCTTTCCCCCCATTCTGTCTCTCATAGTTGAAGTGTATCTATGATGAAAATTACAGGCCTCTCTCATCTTTTTAAGTGGGAGAACTTGCACAATTGGTGGCTGACTAAATACTTTTTTGCCCCACTGTAAATCTTTAACACTTATATCAAATCATATTCTTCATTGTAGTCTGAATTAGGGGTCGACCGAGAATCGGCCTGGCCGATATATCGGGTCGATATTCTGCATTTTTAGGGTTATCAGTATCGGCCATAATTTCCACCGATATGCTGATAACATGCCCTTTTGCAGCCATTTCGTTCCTAACGCGACTGTCACTGAACGTCCTTTCCTGCACTCGCCTCTCTGAGTTCAAGAACACAGTCCCGCCCGCTACAACATCTGATTTGTTTGGCACAAGAGATATAGCCAATCGACATGTGTAGCTAAACGCTGTGAACTGTTTCAAGGCGGCCATATGGGCACTCGGGCAGAAGCAGATCCCACTTCAAGGTAAGGACACGCTGCTTTTGCTGCAGTAAGTCACAAACACACAAGTTGCAAAAGCAAAACATCATTATATTTTTACCTTCTTCATCTACTACTCGTTAAAATTATCCATTTGCATCTGTGTAGCCACGCAAACTTAGCTTACAGAAGGAAGCACTTGAATTAGCCTACGACCAACTCGTCTCCCTGAAACTACATGTAATGTTGTCCATAGTAAGCAGTCCCCAGCATAACGTAGGCTGCAGTCATTTTTAAATCCCCGTCTGGAAACATTGTGAATGTGTCAGTAGTTCTACTCGAACAGTAGAATGACAGCCATACAGAGAGGTGGTCAAGGGAAGACGAAATAAAACGTAGTGTTTGTGTTCTGTAGGCTAGCGCAAGCCTACTGGCTATTTGTTATGGTGATGAGTAAACTTCATGACGTGACTCGTGCTCAAAAAGCGCATTGCACTTGTATATGTTGGGTAACTTTATAAAGCGCTATTTGAACATTTAAACAAGCCAGGTGTGATATGGTGCTAGTAGGCTATGTAATACTGTAGGGAGTTTGTCAGGACACTTGTTGTGGGCTCAGTAATTAATTGTGTTGTGGATGCACACTTGCTTGGATAAACGGTAATGAACGAAATACATCAATTAAACTCTTGACTTAAATGTTCTTATGCTACTTCACATTGCGCTGTAATGTACTCCACTAGTATTTATAATTCTTGTGCAAGTGATTCTCCTCGCTAGCGCTTTAACCAGAGCTTTTAACACTCCGTTCTCACTTTCTCTATCCTGGCCCTGCACAAAATTTCATGTTCAATTTTACAATTAAACATACATTTCATGGATATGAAGGTCTGTGTCAGTGTGTGCTATGTTTAATTTCATGTGAATTATAATGTTTACATTTATCGGTTGCACATATCGGTTATCGGCATCCCAATTCCATAATAATCGGTATCGGTATCGGCCCTGAAAAAAACATATCAGTCGATCCCTAGTCTGAATAGATCAACCGTTTCATATGTTAACTCATGTAAATGTCTTACATCCATTATAATATATATTATGATACTATATTCTTGCAGTGTATGCTAAAACAGAAATAAATGTTATTGTAGCAGTTCCTGATGTGGGTGGAGCACAGAAGCACGGCAGGCGAGAGTTGATGTTCACATACACACTCTTTATTTGACTTATTTTAGCTTTTTAGCTTTACTCACTCACACTATCACACACACTACATGCACACATGCGTTGTGGTCGAGAGAGAGCCTCTTCTCTGCTCTCCCCCCTCCTTTTATGCTCCGTCCCTACAACAAACAAACACACATGCACACTAATTGACAGCAGGTGTAATGACTTAGCCACTTACCTTCCTGGACCCTGCCCTCCATTCACAAACTGCTGCTTGGCCACGCCCCCACTGCCACAGTTATATATTATATGATAAAATATTTGAATAAGGGTTTAGCGCCAACTCACCAAAGATCATCATGTAGAGCCAGTAACTCTTAAATGTCACCTTCTGGCCCATCCCTATAATGTTGAAATGCAGTTGTGCTGTACATTTCATCATTTGGTTCACAATGATGACAGCCAGGCGGGCAGGAGTTGGTCCGCCAACCTGGGACAGCATATCAACCTGAAACATAATATCCACCTGAATATAATTCTTTTATGTATGGTCGTCATGTTCTTTTATTTACTCTTACTCAAACTGTTACATTATGTGAGTGTAATATGTGATGACCCTTCCCTGAATAGTGATATAATTACAGACCACAGGACAGTGGCATGTTTCTGTCTCTTCCAATGTGTTTAAAGTGTCCATTAGATTCATATTCTCATGAGATTTCACATGCCTCTTTCCTGAATAATAAAAGTACAATTAGACACCACTGCACTCCTGCTTGCCTCGCTGTTGGAGACAATCTCTTCCAGTGCATCAACCTCCTCCTTTGTTTCCAGTAGTTGCGGCAGAATTTTCAAAGCATCAGATATGCTAGTACCCTTCCCTTTCTTCTCCAAATTGGACAGGCGCGTTGATAGTGACGGTAACATATCTTTGATCTCTGACATTTGTCCAAGAAGTGTCCTTCCCAATGCTGAAAGAAATATTAAGAATACCATAAATAAATAAACAAATATTTGTTATAATATATGGTTGTATACAAAGTATCCTCATACACTGACCTAGCATATCTGATGTCAAATATTTTCTTTTACATATCTTATAGCTTCAAAAGATCATATATTCTGAGATTGATCCCAAATGTTATGAACATATCCAATGTGCTTTAGCATAATCTGAGAGAGAAATGACCAGATCCAAAGTTAAAATTCTTAAATTCAAAACCTGCATGATAAAAATTAAATATAATGTAATATACAAACAAAGATTATAATCACACCTTAATTTAACCATTCTTTTTTTTTACTTACTGGCAATATCCATCTCTCTTTGTGGTGTTTGGTCCTTCTTCTGTGACCATTCTGACATCTTCGCTGTTGTTTTGTATTCTATCCTCCTGGACGTCCGAGACTTTGGTGTTGTGTGGGTTGGACCCACACTACTGGGTTTGAGCTGAGGAGTGGTATAGCTTGTCGGGACTTTCCTCATAGGCACATCTGATGTTTGACACATGTTTGCTCGGTTGTTTGCTTTAGTGCAGATCTGTTTGTAGCGGTTCGCTATGAATGAGTGGAGCACAGAGGACGGCAGGACAGAGATTAGGTTGACACACTTTTATTGTCACACTTTTCAGTCTAACAACTATGTTTTAACTTTTACAGACACCCACACACACTGGGCGTCTGGTTCCGGGGAGAGCTCCTCTGCTCTCGCTCTCCCTCCTTAAATAGGGCGCGGTCACTGGGAAGACACACACAAACACAGGTTAATTGCCGTCAGGTGTAGTGATTCTGCCACTTACCTTCCCTGACTCCGCCCTCCTGTCACAGACTGGCACTTGACCACGCCTCCGCTGCCACATACCCCCACCGCCCGACTCAGGCCGGGTGGCCGTCCGGCCCGCAGCCAACTCCCCCCCCCCCCTTGACGGGAGAGGAAGTCCGCCACGACCATCTGCGCCCCCGGCCTGTGGACCACCTTAAAATTGAAGGGTTGGAGTGCCAGATACCAACGGCTGATCCGCGCATTGGCATCTTTCATGCGGTGGAGCCACTGGAGGGGTGCGTGGTCTGAACAGAGGGTGAAAGGGCGCCCCAGCAGGTAGTAACGGAGGGCGAGGACCTCCCACTTGATCACCAGACACTCCTTTTCAATGGTGCTGTAGCACCCCTCACGCACTGACAGCTTCCTACTGATGTAGAGGACGGGGCGGTCCTCCCCCTCCACCTCCTGGGACAAAACTGCCCCCAGCCCTCTGTCCGACGCATCGGTCTGCAACACAAAGGGGAGAGAAAAGTCAGGGGAGTGTAAAAGTGGCCCCCCACACAGTGCAGCCTTTACCTCAGAAAAAGCCTGCTGGCATTGCTCCATCCACTGGACTGGATCTGGTGCCTGCTGGCATTGCTCCATCCACTGGACTGGATCTGGTGCCCCCTTTTTAGTGAGATCAGTCAGCGGGCTGGTGACGTCTGAATAATTAGGTACAAACCTACGGTAATAGCCAGCCAGCCCCAGGAACTGTCTCACCCCCTTTTTGGTCTTGGGCCTCGGGCAGGCCGCAATTGCTGCCGTCTTATTAATTTGGGGATGCACCTGCCCGTTGCCCAAGTGGAAGCCCAGATACCGTACTTCCACCCACCCAATCGCACACTTCTTTGGGTTGGCTGTGAGCCCCGCTCGCCTCAGCGACCTAAGGACGGCCCTCAGATGTTCAAGGTGCCTCGGCCAGTCATTACTATAGATGATGATATCATCTATATAAGCGGCCGCATAAGTGGCGTGGGGGCGGAGGACTCTGTCCATCAGCCTCTGAAACGTAGCAGGCGCCCCAAACAGCCCAAACGGAAGGGTGACGAATTGGTGTAAACCAAACGGTGTGGAAAAGGCCGTTTTCTCTCGGGATAGGGGAGTCAAGGGGATCTGCCAATATCCCTTTGTCAAATCCAGTGTCGAATAAAAGCAAGCAGTGCCAAGTCGATCGAGCAACTCATCAATACGAGGCATTGGGTACGCGTCGAATTTAGACACCGCGTTGACTTTTCTGTAGTCCACACAGAACCGGACCGACCCGTCGGCCTTGGGTACCAAGACCACTGGGCTGCTCCAGTCACTGTGGGACTCCTCGACGATGCCCATTTCGAGCATTGTCTCAAGTTCTTCCCGAACCACCTTTTTTTTGTGTTCGGGTAGTCTGTAAGGGCTGCTACGTACTACTACCCCCGGGGGCGTCTCTATGTGGTGCTCTATGAGGTTAGTGCGACCGGGCAGGGGCGAGAACACATCTGAAAACTCGGTCTGCAACTGGGCAACCTCCGTGAGCTGGGTCGGGGAGAGGTGGTCTCCACAGGGGACCAGAGGGGTACGTGATGTCAATGCCCCTTTTTGAACCTCCGGCCCCAGCTCCGCCTTCTCCGGAACCACCGACACCAACGCCACGGGGACCTCCTCCTTCCAGAGTTTTAGCAGATTGAGGTGGTAAATTTGTAGCGCCCCACCCCTGTCCGTTCGCCTCACCTCGTAGTCGACATCCCCGACTCGCCGTGTGACCTCAAAGGGTCCTTGCCACTTGGCAATCAATTTGGAGCTTGATGTGGGCAACAGTACGAGTACTTTATCCCCCGGTGTGAACTCCCTTAGGCGCGTACCCTTGTTGTACAGGCAGGCTTGCCGTTCCTGGGCCTGTCGCAAATTCTCCTGGGTTAGGTGGGTGAGCGTGTGGAGTTTTGCGCGCAGGTCCATAATGTATTGAATTTCGTTCTTGCTTTGTGAAGGTCCCTCCTCCCAATTTTCCCGCAGCACGTCTAGAATGCCACGCGGCTTACGCCCATATAATAATTCGAACGGGGAAAACCCCGTGGAGGCTTGGGGAACCTCTCGCACTGAGAACAACAAGGGCTCGAGCCACTTATCCCAATTACGTGCGTCCTCACTTACGAATTTTTTAATGATATTTTTGAGGGTGCGATTGAACTGTTCCACTAAACCGTCCGTTTGTGGGTGATACACACTGGTGCGGATCGGCTTAATCCCCAATAACCCATACAGTTCGCGCAGTGTCCGTGACATAAATGTAGTGCCTTGATCAGTCAGAATCTCTTTTGGGATTCCGACTCGGGAGATGATGCGGAAGAGTGCCTCTGCAATACTGCGTGCTGAGATATTGCGCAGAGGCACTGCTTCCGGGTATCGCGTTGCATAGTCCACCAGAACTAATATAAAGCGGTACCCTCGTGCTGACCGATCTAATGGCCCGACGAGATCCATTCCAATTCTCTCAAACGGGGTCTCGATCAATGGAAGAGGGTGCAAAGGCGCTTTTGGAATGGCCGCTGGATTTACTGACTGGCATTTGCGGCATGCCATACACCACCTACGAACATCGCCGCGAATCCCCGGCCAATAGAATCGGGCCATTATTCGGGCTAGTGTCTTATCCTGCCCTAAGTGTCCAGCCATGGGATTAAAGTGAGCCGCCTGGAATACCAATTCCCGGCAGCTCTTCGGAATTAAAAGCTGCGTGACTCGCTCTTTAGTTTGAGTGTCCTGCGTCACTCGGTATAACCTATCCTTCATAATCGCGAAGTAGGGGAAGGACGGGGTGGCGTTCGGCTGGAGCGTTTGACCATCGATTACTCTCACTTGGTCAAACGCATGTCGCAGAGTCTCGTCTCGTGATTGCTCTAATGGGAAATCTGCGAGGGATTCCCCAAGAGAGAGAGGAGGGGCCGACGGTTCCTCACTCTGACGCGGAGATGACGTAGACGGCTCTGTGACAGCTGCTCCCACCAAAGTGACACCGGGACCTCCCCCCGTTAACTGGCAGGACCCACTCTTGACTAAGTGTGTCATTAAATCCGAAATCCCGGCCAATCAGTCCCCAAAATTAAAGAGTGGGTAAGGCGAGGATTAACCGCCGCCTTCACTATAACTTTTTCCCCTCTGAAAAAAATGTGGACCGACACCAAAGGGTAGCTGTGAATGTCCCCGTGCACACACAACACCTTCACCCCCTGTGCTCCCCCCAATGCCTCGTTTTGAACCAGGCTTTGGTGAATTGAGGTCTGATTACAGCCAGAATCCACCAACGCCTGATATGTATCCCCTTGGATACTCACCGGTATGCGATATGCTCCGGCCCGATCGAGGGCGGCCTCTGGTGCGTCGGGGATCCAAACCACCGCACCCACTTCCATCGCTGTGCACTGCTGTTGCAGGTGGCCCGGCTCCCCGCAGCGCCAGCAAACCGGCTTGGGCTTTCCCTCTGCACCGGTGTTCTGGGGCTCACTCACCTGAGGGGGGGGGGAGAGACAGACACAGAAGGGAGAAACGGGAGGGCACCGTGGGTGCGGCGGGCCGGCTGGGGTGGTGCCGGCCCCCGCCTCCACGGTGGGGGAATGGGGCGAGGACGGGACACAGGAGGAGGGAGAGAGAGAGAGGAGAGGAGAGGAGAGGAGAGAAGAGAAGATGCCGTCTGCTGTCCTGCCGCCAGAACAGCCGCCAAATGGTCCTCTGCCAGCTCGACTGCCTGATCCAGCGACGCCGGGCGGTGGCACTGGACCCACTCCGCGGTTCCTGCTGGCAAGCAAGCGATGAATTGTTCCAGCACCACCTGGTCGATGATCCCCTCGGCGTCGCGGTTGTTGGCCCTCAACCACCGCCAGCAGGCGTCCCGGAGCTGCTGGCCAAACGCGAACGGCCGGCCGACTTCCTCCAAGCGCAACGCGCGGAAGCGCTGGCGCTGCTGTTCTGGGGTGCGCCCCACGCACTGGAGGACGGCCCGGTGGAGGTCCGCGTAGGCCAGCCGGCGGTCGGCGGGGAGCTGTAGCACGGCCAGCTGTGCCTCTCCCGTTAGCAGGGGGAGGAGGCGCGCTGAGCGCTGCTCCATCGGCCACCCCGAGGCTTCTGCGACTTGCTCAAAGAGCGTGATGAACGCCTCGGGGTCATCCTGCGGACCCATCTTGGTGATGGTGAGGGGAGATGGGCCCGCGGTAGGAGCGCTGGTGGACCCCGCCGACGCGAGGAGGTGCCGGAATGCCTCTCGGTCTTCTTGCTGGGCCAGCACCAGGGCCTCGAAGCATCGCTCTTGTTCCTTTCGGAGGGTGACGAGCACCTGGTGCTGGCTTTGCTGGGCCGTGGCGAGGGCGTGGACCAGGTCGGCGAACAGGGAGGACTCCATGGGGCTGATCGGCTGGTGCTCCACGTCCCGGGTTTCAGCACCACTATAGCGGTTCGCTATGAATGAGTGGAGCACAGAGGACAGCAGGACAGAGGTCAGGTTGACACACTTTTATTGTCACACTTTTCAGTCTAACAACTATGTTTTAACGTTTACAGACACCCACACACACTCGGCGTCTGGTTCCGGGGAGAGCTCCTCTGCTCTCGCTCTCCCTCCTTAAATAGGGCGCGGTCACTGGGAAGACACACACAAACACAGGTTAATTGCCGTCAGGTGTAGTGATTCTGCCACTTACCTTCCCTGACTCCGCCCTCCTGTCACAGACCGGCGCTTGACCATGCCCCCGCTGCCACACTGTTCCAATCTCTTTGTTCATTTTGCGCCTCTTTGTTGGCTGGTCAATCTCCGAATCGGAGAATGAGATGTCCCCCTCAAGTTGTTTGAGCCTGTCTGCTTCCTCCATGTCTGAGAGTTCACTCTCAGACACCACCTTTTCTCTGTCATCATCATCTATCATTGAATGACACACGCTCTCTGGTTTGGTATCTATGGCCCTCTAAATATTCAAAAATAATGGGGTCGCCACTTCCACTGTATGAATGTTGCACTTCTTAAGATAAGAATCTGTCAAAACAGCCGCAAGAACGTTTGCCACAACTTTAGCTTGCCTGATTTCAAGGCTTTGTGAGAGCAGTATAATTTTCAACATTATTTTCACCTGCAGAATTTCAAAGGGCTCTTTCATCTTAAATATCATATTAATTTATTGTTTCAAGATAAAATGCTCCAAGTGGGCGGCACGGTGGTGTAGTGGTTAGCGCTATCGCCTCACAGCAAGAAGGTCTGGATTCGAGCCCTGTGGCCGGCGAGGGCCTTTCTGTGCGGAGTTTGCATGTTCTCCCTGTGTCCGCGTGGGTTTCCTCTGGGTGCTCCGGTTTCCCCCACAGTCCAAAGACATGCAGGTTAGGTTAACTGGTGACTCTAAATTGACCTTAGGTGTGAATGTGAGTGTGAATGGTTGTCTGTGTCTATGTGTCAGCCCTGTGATGACCTGGCAACTTGTTCAGGGTGTACCCTGCCTTTCGCCCGTAGTCAGCTGGGATAGGCTCCAGCTTGCCTGCGACCCTGTAGAATAGGATAAAGCGGCTAGAGATAATGAGATGAGATGAGATGCTCCAAGTATATGTTTGGAGAAGATTTTAATAAAACTCCAGGGTAAGAACGGCCTTTCAAATCAATAAAATCAATGTACCTCATTTATCAGCCTTGGACCTGACCAGCTGCCTCTGCAGGTGATTGACTGCCCCCTCTGTAATGTGGAAATTGTGAAAAAAAAAAAGATTTTGCCCTGTGAAATATTGACACAATAGGCACAAACTTTTTGATTTTGGTTCACTGATGTACGCTAAATATTTAAATAATTTTCAATTATAATTACCATTGCAACTGTCAGCTCCTTTTTTCTTTCGCTGGCTTCTTTGCTGTTCCCCTCCAGATTGGTTCCCTTCTGGTTCAGTGGTCATAAACTCGCTGCTGTCACTCTCCTCATCCCACGTTTCTAAATAAAATTTATTCATATATTATCAAGTCGTACACAGCTTTTTGGTACACGTGACTAGAAAACACAAACAATAAAACAAAACAGTCAATCACAAGAATCAGTCATAAAACAAACATACAAGAACACACCAGCATAATGTACTCATAACATGATCAAGAGTATATCTTAGATAAGCTTTATAAGAGTATATCTCTCACAAGAACTGTAACCGGTGTGGCCAGTTATGAACTTAAGGAAAGACCGAGCAGGTGCATCACACACAAAGGCTTTTATCCTGACTCTGTAAACCCTGTCTTGGTAGGTGAAATTGTTGGTGCTTAGGTCTTCTGTTTCCTTTATGAAGTCAGTCAGGAAATCTGTTACGTTGTTTGGTTTTGTAGGTCCTAGCCACTGTGCGATTGCAAATGGGCGACTCCCATTAACAGATGCTAGGAGGGGCCAGAAAGTTGAAGATTTGCTTTCAAACAAGGGTATTCCATCTACATTCACTGTCAGGGCCAATGTTTCAGCATTATCATTATTGCTCTTGATGTATCGCATGAGACCAGGTGCAACTCCAAGGTAAACATACTCTCCCCCAGCAACTTCTGTCACATCCACTCGTCTCATTGTATGTTTCAATGCATGAGGGTCTTTAGGGAGGAAGGGAAGAGACTTGCTCAAGATTGATAGCAGTCCACTCAGACTATGTGTCAGGATATCCTCATCTATTGACCACTGAGATAAGTCATCTTTCAAATGTTCTGATTGTCTGGATCCTTCAAGGCATCCAACCAGTTGATCTCGTAACCATCATTACCATGGTCCACCCGTACTGATTCATTATCTTCATTAGTATTTTCTACCTGCAGACCATCTTAGCGTCATGAATTACAGAGTTTGTTTTCATGTCATCATTAACATCAGCATCATGGGTGGAGTTCTCAGTATGATCTGATATTGAGGAATTATCTTTTTCTCCAAGACTATTGGCTGTGTTTTGACAAGCACGTAAGAATTCTACTCTTCTTTTCTGATATTCCCTCATGTAAGCAGCTCTCTTTTTCTTGCCCATGATATCTGCATGTAAGAATTTTGAATACATGTATGGGAGCTGAAGAAACTGTGCATCACTGTATGTAGTTTTTTCACTAATGAAACATTTTTGTGTGTTAAACTAGGAATATACGAAAAATAAGGTCTGATAACATTAAACACTGATGAATGATACCTTTTTTTTTTTTTTACACTCGCCTGTATTATCCAAGTTAAATTACCAAGTCTTCATTAGGTAATGGATTTACCCAAAAATGAAAAATTTAACAGGCTGATGCAACCTTACATTTTCCCATCTCAAATTCTAGGACTATTCTAAGATCTGTATTACCTTTATTTTGGTTAGTTGCTGATCGTTGCCTCATTGTTAAGTATGTAAAATCCTTGAAATACCACCGAGAATAAAACACGTGACGTGCATGCCATTGCCATTTTGATTCGGACAAGCTAGCAAGCTCCTCTCTGATTGGATGCATTTCTGGAGTCATTAGTGCCTTAAACGGGTGCAGAACAAAATCTACAACACATTGACTTTTGTATGAATCTGGTTTTCCTTAGACTTGCATGAAATTTAATTTGATTATAGTAACTAAATAAAATAAATATGAACCTATGCCTCCGGTCTCTGTTTTTTTGATATTATGCCGTACGGTGGCAGCACTGCCAGTAAATTCGGCTCACAGGCCCAGCTGTTTCTGTCCCATAACCATATGACTTATGCCATAATGAAAATAAAGTAATAGGTATTAGGGTGTTCTGGAAAAAGAAAAAAAGCTTGTCCAGACTTGTTGCACATTAAATCGACTATCTTGTCCGTTAGTCCTTGGTCATCACTGATTTCAGCCACCTAGTGTCATATTTGCAAATGCTTCAAAGCAAAGTAGAGCCCTGCACTCCCGCGGGAGTCCCGCGGGACCCGCCGCAAAGCAGCGCGGCACGGGACAAATTTTGAAAGCTCGTTGCAGGTGCGGGCGGGACTGGAAGTGCACATATGCGCGCGCGGGCGGGAGCGGGAGTGCACATATGCGGCGCGGGCGGGAGCGGTGATAAGCTGCAGTCCTGCTAACTAAAAACGTGTTTGAAATAAAATTTATAAATGATTAATTTATGTCTATCATATATAATTTGTGCTGGATATTTTATTTGGCATTAATAAAAGCATTTTAAGATGCCTAAATTTGCAGAGAGAGTCAGATTGCCAGATTGAGTGAGGAATGGCATCTTAAATTTGCCATTGATCACCCTAACGGGAAATCCTTTGATCACTCTAATGACTCACCGTTCACACCCAGCCTCCAGTGACCCACACTAACATGATGCCTCAATGACACCTTAGATGAGCTGGTCATCAGAATTCTGATTCTGATCCAGGAGAGGATAAATATCTCTCATTCGTTTCTCGATTCTTTTCCTCTTCCGTGTTTGAGATCTCCGATCATGGCAGAAGAGCAGAGCTCCTTTACTGAATCTCACAGTGCTTCAAAAGTAAGTGCTGGTTTAAAAAGAGGTACATTTACCGTTAAAAAGTCAAGAGTCCTGAAATCGGACATTTGGAAGTCGTTCTCACTCGTGTACGACGCGGATGGAAATCAGCTGCCCTTTGCTTGCTGTGATAAGTGCCAAAAGGTTCTGACATACAACGGCCATAAATCAGGTACATCAGACCTGTCATTGCATCTGCCTGTGTGCAACTCCTAGATGCACTGCTGTCACCAAGTCACCTTGTCCCAAATGGAATTGACATGCTGTATAAAGTAGCAACTTTCCTTACTCCAAAGCTGCGTCATCTTAGGATGATCAATGCAAATGAAAGACAATACGTGATGGAAGCTGTGAAAGAGATGACCGAGGAGTTGGGGTTTGATGTCCAAACTGATGAAAGCGCAGAGCCACCTCCACCTAAAAAGGTCACTTTTCGTGAGTTTGAGGAATGGGAGGATGTCGGTGCTACGGGTGCTGAATCGAAGTCTGTAAACTCAGAGATTGATGATTATCTGAAAGTGAAACTCATTGGATCCGAATCACACCAATCTAAAGATATCCTGCTGTGGTGGAAAAATCACTGCTATGACTTTCCCACACTTGCCACACTGGCACGGCATGTACTGGCCATTCCAGGTTCCAGCGCACCATCCGAGCGCGCGTTCAGCATATGTGGTCGCATACTGGAGGAAAGGCGCAGTATGTTGAAGCCCTCAACAGTGAACAATTTGCTGTTTCTCCATAGCTGTTCAAAGAACCCGATATCCTAAGCAATAGGCTTAGTTGTTTCGTTTACCTGCGTTTGATTTTCTCGTTTTTCTTATTCATATTCAAACAAGGTCAGCTATGTTATATTGAGTTTAACACTTGCACGGAGGCTCAAGCCCAAATAGTTTTAGAAATGTGCAACCATAGCCCTATAATGTCTACAGTAGCCTATACTGTCGATTTTTTTGTTGTTGTAGGCTAGGACTGTGTTTTGTTATAACATTTATATATGCTATGCTTATAGGGTATTCTATAGGATATTCTAGTTAGAAATGCTTAACAAATGTAAACTGGGTTAGCCTAATGTTTTGTATGGCTGAACAATAAATATACCAAATTTCCACTTGGAATTACGTGCTCGCCTGTCTTTTATTATTATTATTATTATTATTATTATTATTAGTGCTGTAAAAAATGTCTCGTTATTATCGCGTTAACTTGACTCAATTTTAACGGCGATAATTTTTTTATCGCGAGATTAACGCTCTGTGACATGATGTAGGTTTTTCATAAGCTTTTGAAACTAGTAGAGATGGGATTTATGGCTCTTTGATTGGATCCGCATCTTTGTGATCCGTTCTTTGAAAAGAGCCATTGAAAAGACTGGCTCATTTGGCTCTTTTTAAATGTTTATTCAGTTTTAAGAAGACAGCGTCTGTAAACTCAATGCTATCCCAGAAATCCTTCCTGTAATATGCAAATTTGGCCGCCTCGCGACGCATCAACAGGCAGAAAAAGTGTAAAAGTACGAAATGTGTTAAGTGAGATGAAACAGTAAAGATCAGATTCAAAGATTCAATTTATCAACGAACAACTTAAAGTTAATATAATAGTGTACTTTATATTATAATCAAGCATGTCAAGCCTACCGTCACTGTGTAACCTGTCTCTCTGATTAAAGTTGTAGACTAACTCAAGCAGTAAATCACTTCACTGAGTGAAGTGGAAGAAGAGTGACGTTCACTCCTCTTGCTAGCTCTGCTTTGCAATAAAAAAAAAAAACACACCATTGGTACAAAGCAAGCCCATTCACTTTTTTATACTGATCAGAGAATTACAATGGTTTCTCGTGATAAAAATGTGCGATTCGCAATTAAATATTTTAATTGCTTGACAGCACTAATTATTATTATTATTATTAGAGACACTACATGCTGAATTCAGAAACAAGGTAAATAATAACAAACTTGAATGTGAGCTGTAGATATTTATGCTCAAATACACTCAAAGTAGGGGGCGGGGCACCATCACGCTGTGTCAAGACAAGAACTTTCCTGAGAAATAACGCGAACGTCTGCATCATACGGGATTTGTGGGCGGGAGCGGGACAAAATATGGCAGGCGCGGGCGGGAGCGGGACTGAAAATCATAATTTTTTTGTGGGTGCGGGCGGGAGCGGGACTGAAAATCATAATTCTTTGCGGGCGCAGGTGGGAGCGTGACTGCACAATGCGGGTGCGGGCGCGGGCGGGAGCGGGACTGAAAAATCCGACCCGTGCAGACCTCTAAAGCAAAGCCAAAGGCATAACCCCATCGTAACTCAAAGTGATAATTTTTTAAAAATGATTAATTCAAACTGATATTAACACCTGACCTATTCCTCTAAGGGCCTAAGGATGAGAATTTCACTTTAATCTGCTTTACAGTAATTAAAATGGATGTAAATAGGCCTACTTACCTCAAGAAGTGTAGGCCCTAGGCCTAACAATGGTTTGCAGCTTAGGCTTGGCCCTATGTGGTGATCCGTCCAACTGCAAGAACACTTTTCCGCTCTACAAGAACACTGCTGCACTATGCAAGCACGCTTTTCCACTCTAGAAGAACACTACTGCACCATGCAAGAACACCAACACGAATGGCGAGTTCGAGGATGAGGCTGTGTAATCAGCCATATCGTTAATCCCCCGCGGTTAATTCCTCCCCCTTGGTGGTGGGTGGCATGGCTCAATGAATGACTCAACACACCCGCCGACATGTCATGCATACGTTTATGGCATGAACGACTTTAAACAAGGAGGCGGTTCTTAAGTATTGTGAACACCCTGGGACACCATATAGTGAGTTGCTTCAGTTGGGTGAATATTTGTCGAGCATATTTTCATAACATGAGGGCGCCAGTTTTAAGGAAATACCCCCGCAAGTTACCTTTACCAAAAATAGTTGTAAAAGTGCTACGCAAATGCAGAACAATAGCATATCCAGGAACAAGTTAGTGCCCGGCGTATGCGCTTCCTGAGCACTTTCCTACTGTGGATATTTATAAAGGAGCAACACATATAGAATCCAGTGGCGGCTGGTAGTCTTTCAAACAGGGGAGGCTGGTCGGTTACGCTATTTCCAGATTTTAAAAGAAAAAAGAAAAAACACATCAATTTTGCCCATACTCTTGCCTCTGATCTGGCTGATTGTTGGCAGGGTCACAAACTGTGAAATAACAGGTTCTTTTGGCCCATTAGCCTACTGTCCAATATACATGTTGGTGGTGTGTGTGTGTGTGTGGGGGGGGGGGGGGGGTATAGTTTAACATTTTATATTTTAAAATTGTGGCATGTTGTTTAAAAATTGATCATTATTGAAAGCAGCTCTTTGTCAGGAACCTCAGCAGTAACAGCAGAGTGTTCTGGAATAGGCACAAGCACTGACCTTGGGGAGCCAAACATAGAGCTGGGTGCCACACATTTCATTCAATGACACTTTCCCTATATTTTCCTTATTTTGACTGAGAAATGTTTTATTGACAATTTTGATAACCCTTCACTTTTAATCCAGGTCTGTAGTGTGAAATGTTCTCGGCTGTGTTTTTGTTTAAAAATGTTTTCCAAATTGTAGCTGTGTTTAATTCATATCCAGAAAAATATATATTCCAATAGAATATACTCAGCATAAACATTTTAAATAGATTCTATATTTTTGGTCCATCCATGACATATTACTAAAGTAGCCTATTTACTGTTGTTGATGTGGGTCACTTGCTGTTAGCCAATTCACTTTCTTGTACCAGGAGAGCTGAAAGGAACGAGTATTATTCCCTACCTTTTTCACCAAGTCAATTTGAGGCATTGGTCTACCCTGCTCTTTAATTTTAATTTTTTCCTTGAAAGGAAGACTGGCAAATGGCTTCGCCAAAATTAAATCAGCAATGCTTGGCATCCGTGCGCAGCTTTCTTGCTAGCTGACTAGCCCCCTCAAGTTCAAGTTCAGTCACTCAAATAAACGAAATTTCTGGAACTAAGATAGCAAACTTGACAACACTATATTTACACTTTATTTACAATGAAAATATATACAAACTAAAAAAGCTGGTAGAAACCGTATGTAATGAATGAAATCGAAATGTAAGCTGATCTCTTACAATACACCACAGCACTTGCGAATACGCATGGGACTGAACTGAAATTCACCGCTGCCTGTCTATATTTGAAACGAGCTGTCAATCAAAGAAAATATCCATCCGCTTTCACCAATCACCAGTCTCCTCGTGGAAAGCTTTGCCATGTCCCTCCCACTGTGAGGCTGGGAGTCCGTGGGGCGGGCGTTTTCGCAGTATTTGTCCAATAACCATCTTGCATTTTGATATTGAAAAGTGCATAGCTCCCAAATGCCATTGAAGTCCACTGAGGCTGGGAGTCCGTGGGGCGGGCGTTTTTGCAGTATTTGTCCAATAATCATCTTGCATTTTGATATTGAAAAGCGCATAGCTCCCAAATGCCATTGAAGTCCACTGAGGCTGGGAGTCCGTAGGGCGGGCGTTTTCGCGGTATTTGTCCAATAATCGTCTTGCATTTTGATTTTGAAAAGCGCATAGCTCCCAAATGCCACTGAAGTCCACTGAGGCTGGGCTGCATCGCGCTGTCACGAGGGGGAAGAACTCACGCACACATTAGGTGAACTGGGGAAAGTTATAATGGAATGATTTTGCACTGTAGTTGGGTTGAGCACATATATTTCTATGATTCTGGATCTGAAATAGCAATGTTATAAGGTCGGCTATAACATAAGCCTAGCGCAATTCATCCTACACGATGTTCATCATTTTTAGAGGAGGCTGAGCCTCCCTCGTTGTCTTAGACATGGTAGCCGCAGGGTCTTAAAAGTCTTAAAAAAGTCTTAAATTTAATATTCCAAAATTAAGGCCTTAAAAAGTCTTAAATTGCTTTGCCCAAGTCTTAATTTTTTAAACAAAGGTCTTAAATTTACTCATACTATTCTACAATGTGAAAACGTGGGTTTTGCGTAACATCAGTGAATTTCTTGGAGTATGCGCAAAGAAAGAAACAATATTGATACATTTTCGCGCCGGCGCAATCGTCGGAGTCCGTGGTGGAGAGGAAACTCCGCGAATCGCAGCATGGGGAAGTGTCGTTTTAATCAGCAGTGGCTTTCAGATGAAAGATATCGTGATTGGGTGAGAGAGGTTCCTGGAAGCGATGTTGAAGCAAGATGCTGTGTTTGTCAAAAGACCTTCAAGTTGTCCACTATAGGTCATTTCGCTTTAGAGTCTCACATAAAGAGCTCAAAGCACAAAGCACATTGCATCTGCCCTCCACCACCACCAGCCCATCGCTCAGTTCTGCACGGTTTAATCTCCGAATGCACCTGGAGTTGGCACTAGCACCACTATCGAACGTCAGCAGCATCAGCCAAGCCAGACATCATCGGCAAGGCTAGCAACAACACAAGGGCTGAGCAGTGGCATGATGGGTGTCGGTGGAACCCCGACACTTCGGGCAGAGGTGCTCTGGATTTTAAAAACAATTACGGAACACCACTCGTACAGCTCAAATGAGGGCATAAGCGAACTCTTTAAGACTATGTTCCCAGACTCGGAAGTCGCTACAACATTCTCCTGTGGAAAAAACAAAACGTCTTGCATAACAAAATTCGGTCTTGCTCCTTATATAACGAAAGAGTTGGTCAAAGACGTTAACGAGGCAAGTGGTGGATTCGTCGTAATGTTTGACGAAAGTCTAAACAAGATGACGAAAAGTAAACAAATGGACCACTCTCCTATCCATCTGTCTCTCTCTCTTACACTCTCTCTCTCTCTCTCTCTCTCTCTCTCTCTCTCATATATATCTGTCTATTGCTCGCTCTCTCCTGTCTGTCTATCTCCTATCTATCTGTCGGTCTGTCTCTCTCTCTTAACTGTCTACCACTCTGTCTGTCCTATCCATCTATATATCTCACTATTCTATCTATATCTTTTTATCTTTCCTCTCCTCTCTCCTATCTATCTCTTATGTCTGTCTACCACTCTGTTATCTATCTATATTATGTCTATCGCTCTCTCCTATCAATCTCTTATCCATCTGTATACCTCTTTCCTATCTATCTATTTATCTCATTGTGTCTCTTATCTATCCACCTCCACATATATGTCTTCCCTCCCTCCCTTGTTTACTAGGAGTATTTACATTTCTTTTTATTCTTCAAAATGTAAACTGGTTGAAGCAAGTTGAATGCTGGGAAACTAAGACAAAGAGTTTGTCTGTTTATCATCTCTGGGTGCATGGTCATAATTAGTTTAGAGACAGTTCTTTAGGCCTTGAGTTGGGCCCTCAGTTTGGCTTTTTGACTGGTGAGTGCACACCATTGTACCAATGTATTGGTACGCCAATTGCATTTTTGTGCACCTTTAAGAGACTTTAGGCTTACCTCTTTTCTATCTCTCTCTCTTCCCATCTATCCCCCTCATCTCTTATCTATCTGTGCCCCTCTGTATCTCTCTCCCTCCCTCGTTTACAAGGGTACAAAATGTAAAATGGTTGAAGCAAGTGCTGGGAAACTAAGACAAAGAGTTTGTCTGTTTAGAGTGTTGTGAATGTTTTGATATTTTATTTAAAAAAAAATACACCCACATCACTTTTTTATTTTAAGTATCATCTCTGGGTGCATGGTCATAATTAGTTCAGAGACAGTTCTTTAGGCCTCGAGTTAGGCCCTCAGTTTGGCTTTTTGACTGGTGAGTGCACACCTTTGGCATTAATGTGTTGGTATGCCTATTGCATTTTTGTGTACCTTTAAGGCCATGATTTGGACCCTACGTTGTGCTCCTTTCTTCCAGGTTTAGACTTGTTTTTTTGTCTTGAATGTGAAGATTCGACAAGCAATGCACATAATGACTTTTAAGTATATAACTTTTATAATAAAAGTATTTTTACTTGAAACATTTGTCATTATTGGGAATTTGATCTGGTGTTCTACGACTGCATAATGGGTGCAATGTAGGTCTTAATTCTCATTTAAGTGGTCTTAAAAAGGTCTTTAAAAAGTCTTAAATTTATGGTGGTCAAACCTGGGGAAACCCTACTTAGAGCAATCGCCAGTGATAGAATCTGATAAAAGCTCCCTGTTATATTTGTAGAGGCATGCATACACGTAAATTAGTATTTTGTAGGCCTATAGGCTACATTTAGAAAAGTTAATGTTGGAGGTCAATACCATGGGCATAGCACTAAAATAGTGGTTTTATAAATCACTATGAGAGAGCTTTATTTTCATGTAAATTTTGCATTGAAAATTAATAATTGTATATTTGAGGTCAAAAATATTTTGTAGGATAATATCAAAAGAATTAATGCACGATTAGGTCTTTAAATTGTACATGTAATAAAATAGTAAAAAAAAGTCTGATATACAGTAGTGCTATACAAGTGCTATATCAGAAGCAATTTCATAGCACATTTGAATACAGTGATATAAGCGCTTTCATAATTCAGAAATATAACAGTTAAATAGGATTATAATATGTATGAATAATTGCAAAAAAATAGGAATAATAAAAAAATAAGTTGACTGCTTGAAACTCATGCAAAGAATGCTAAATAATCAGGAAATATGTTGTTTACTACATTATTTATGAGATGTGTGATTGAGCGTCAGTCCAGTGCTACTTGCATAACACTTGTATAGCACTCAGTGACTGCTGTGCGACTGCCAGAGAAGTGCTTAGGCATGCTGTTCTCACTTCTGTGATGGTCAGGAGCAGTTATATCGCCGTTGCAGAGGTATATGCGCAGAGGTAACAAAAGCATGAATTAGTTTTTCTACGTCATGTAGTGACATTAAATTTCTTATCTTAGCAATATTTCTGAGATGAAAGGTATCCGGGTAACGTTATCGGTATGAGTTTCAAATGAAAGACTGGGGATCAATAATCACCCCGAGGTCTTTTACTGCTACACATGAAGAAACAGAAAGGCCATCCAGAATTACTTTGTAATCAGAAAACCTACTTCTTGCTGCATGTGGTCCTAGTACAAGTACTTCAGTCTTGTCAGAGTTAAGCAGAAGGAAGTTAATAAGCATCCAGTGTCTAATGTCCTTTACACACTCCTCAATTCTATTAAGCTGGTGCATCTCATCTGGTTTTGCAGAAACATACAACTGTGTATCATCAGCATAACAGAGAAAGAAAAAAGCAGTGGGCCTAAGACAAAACCTTGTAGAACACCAAACTTTACCTCAGTATATCTAGAAAAATCACCATTTACATCAACATACTGATAGCGATCAGTTAAATAAGAGCTGAGCCAGGAGAGGGCCGTTCCCTTAATTCCCACAACATTTTCTAGTCTATCCAAAAGAATGGTATGATCAATGGTATCAAATACTACACTAAGGTCAAGCAACACAAGCAGCGAAACACAGCCCTGATCAGACACCAACAGTAGGTCATTTACTACTTTAACCAGTGCTGTGTCAGTGCTATGATGAGGTCTAAATCCTGACCGATACATTTCATGGATGCTATTCCTATGTAAATATGAGCATAACTGCTGTGCGACAGCTTTTTCTAGGATCTTGGAGATAAAGGGGAGGTTTGATATTGGCCAATAATTGAATAGCTGACAGGGCTCAAGGTCAGGTTTTTTAATCAGGGGTTTGATAACTGCAAGTTTAAAGGATTTGGGTACATAGCAATCCTAAGAGAAGAATTTATTATTTTTAGAAGTGGTTCAATTACTTCAGATATTATCTGTTTCAATAGATATGTAGATAAGGGATCTAGTACACAAGTTGAGGATTTTGATTCAGAAATTAATGAAAGTAGTTCGATTTCTCTAATGGGAGTAAAACATTCTAATTAGTGATGCAGTGCACAGCACGCATCACTATTGTTCTACTATGTGTTTCTTCTTCTTCTTCATCTTCCATACAAATTTTGATTGCGAATAACTCAATAACCGTTCATCGCACACGGACAAACAATAGATCAAAATGTGCGGCTCGATCGGACTCGGTGTGCTATTACTTTGTACGTTATTGTGTGATTTTTTCGTGCCGTAGGCGCGAAAAAAATCACCCAAAATTTCCCATTCATTTCTATGGAGTTTTTTGAAAAACTGCACACATTCGTCTGAAACTTGGCACACTGTTACTTGACACACTCAAGGTTCCTCTCAGCAAGTTTTAGCTCACTGCCTCAAACTCTCTAGCGCCACCAACAGCTCAAACTCGCAAACTTTGCTTGTGAATAACTCAATAACCATACATTGCACGCGGACAGGCAATATATCAAAACGTGCAGCTCGATCGGACTCGGTGTGCTATTACTTTGTACGTTATTGTGTGATTTTTTCGCACCGTAGGCGCGAAAAAATCACCCGAAATTTCCCATTCATTTCTATGGAGTTTTTTGAAAAACTGCACACATTCGTATGAAACTTGCCACACTGTTTCTTGACACACTCAAGGTTCCTCTCAGCAACTTTCAGCTCACTACCTACAACTCTCTAGCACCAGAAATTTCCCATTCATTTCTATGGAGTTTTTTGAAAAACTGCACACATTCGTATGAAACTTGCCACACTGTTTCTTGACACACTCAAGGTTCCTCTCAGCAACTTTCAGCTCACTACCTACAACTCTCTAGCGCCAGAAATTTCCCATTCATTTCTATGGAGTTTTTTGAAAAACTGCACACATTCGTATGAAACTTGCCACACTGTTTCTTGACACACTCAAGGTTCCTCTCAGCAACTTTCAGCTCACTACCTACAACTCTCTAGCGCCACCAACAGCTCAAACTTCCAAATTTTGATTGCAAATAACTCTAACCGTATGTCGCACGCGGGCAAGCAATAGATCAAAACGTGCGGCTCGATCGGACTCGGTGCGCTATTACTTTGTACGTTATTGTGTGATTTTTTTCGTGCCATAGGCGCGAAAAAATTACCCGAAATTTCCCATTCATTTCTATGGAGTTTTTTGAAAAACTCCACACATTCGTATGAAACTTGCCACACTGTTTCTTGACACACTCAGGGTTCCTCTCAGCAAGTTTTAGCTCACTACCTACAACTCTCTAGTGCCACCAACATCTCAAACCCGCGGGTACATTTCAGCTTGTAACTTTTGAGCCGTTCGCCCGCCCGTTGGCGTGTCGTCACGAAACCTGGCTAAGCGCACTGCATCACTCTCACAGTTTCCCCCAGGGGAACTGTTGTCTCTAGTTGCTGATCTGATACAGTTATATTGTTAACTACAGGGTTACTTAAATTGTCACTTAATTTGCCTGATCTTAAATTAGTAGTTTGAATTCTTTTGTTGGATATTTCCAATTTTGTCATTGAAAAAATTCAGGAAGTCGTTGCTACTACATACTACAGGTGTGCATGTGTCTATAGTGGTCTTTTTCCTGGTTAATTTTTCTACAGTATTAATTAGGAATCTAGGATTATTTTTGTTATCTTCTATTAGGGAGGAGAGATATGTTGATCTAGCAGCACTAAGAGCTTTTCTAAAATTCAGGAAGCTCTCCTTCCAAGCTAATTTGAACACTACCAATTTTGTTTGATGCCATTTATGTTCCAATTTTTGAGTGGTCTGTTTTAAAGTACAAGTGTCATCATTATACCAGGGTGCTAATTTTTTTTCTCTAATAATTTTCCTTTTAATTGGAGCTACATTATCTAAAGTATAGTGGAATGTTGACTGTAAGCATTCAGTTGCCTGATCAAGTTCTGCAGGGGCTGACAGTAACCCAATCAAAGTTGATAACTCTGGGAGATTATTTATAAAACTCTGTGCAATAGTTGACATGAATGTATGTTTAATACAGTAGCGTGGTGAGGTGCATATATTATTACTCAGACATATTTTGAATGAGATGAGATAATGATCTGAGATAACAATCTGAGATAACGTCACACTGTGGAAGTAAGACGATATTTTCTATGTTTAACCCAAATGTTAGTATTAGCTCGAGAGTGTGACCACCATTATGACATTCTGATTAACCCCTACTGAATCTAAAATGGACACAAACACTGTTTTCAAAGGGTCTTCTGGGTTATCAAAGTGAATATTAAAATCTCCAACAAGTAAAGCTTTGTCTAAGGAAATAACCCGGTCTGAGATAAAATCTGCAAATTCAGAAATAAACTCAAAATATGGCCCTGGGGGCCTGTAAATAATAAGTAATGGAATTAACTGGGTAGACTTATTTTTCGATACTGCATACGTTATAATAGTATGAAGAACTTCAAATGTATTAAATTTATAACCAGGTTTTTGTGTTACACCTAGATAATCATTATAAATAACCATTATGCCTCCTCCTCTGCCAGTTAGACAAGGCTGGTGCATATAACTGTATCCAGGAGGACTAGTTTCATTTAATGCTGTATATTCATTTGGCTTAATCCATGTTTCTGTTAAACACAGTACATTAAACTCCTGATCAGGAGTTTATTGGATTCATGCCATATTTGGTACACATGATGTCAAGATGTTGCTGATTTTAAATTGCGAAGGGATTTGAGATATCTTGCAACAAGTTGAAATGGTGAAACAATGAATTTATAACAGGAAATGTGTCATAAATTCAACATGCATTGCCTAATATAGCTCACCCTTCACAGGTTATAGGATATGATGGTTCTGATGATATCCACATGCCCAATGTGACCCTCTTGTGTAGCACCACCATTTGGCAACAGAAAGGGTTGCTTTTTCATCAATATCTGTGTGGCAGCGGGGGTGTGGCCAAGCAGCAGTCTGTGAATAGAGGGCGGGGTCAGGGTAGGTAAGTGGCTAAGTCATTCCACCTGCTGTCAATTAATGTGTGTGTGTGTGTGTGTGTTTGTTACAGGGATGGAGCATAAAAGGAGGGGGAGAGCAGAGAAAAGAGGCTCCCTCCTGACCACAACGCATGTGTGTGTGTAGAGTGAGTGAGTGAGTGAGTGAGTGATTCTCTGGCACTGTGCTCAGTTGGTTTCAGTCATACCTCACTAACCGGACAGAGTACATCTCCATGGGCCACTCCACCTCAAACCCTCACACAGTCACCTGTGGTGTTCCCCAAGGGTCAGTCCTGGGCCCTATTCTCTTCATCCTTTACCTCATTCCCCTTGGTCAGGTCATCAGTCATCATGGTTTTTCATTCCACTGCTACGCTGATGAAATACAGCTCTATGTCAATGTCAAACATGCAACTCCACCCTTCTCATCACAACTAGCCCCGTCCCAACTCACCATCTGTCTGGAGGAGATTAAGGCATGGATGGGGCAAAATTTCCTCCAACTCAATAGCGCCAAAACTGAAGCCATCCTGGTTGGCACTCCTCACCAGATTCAATCATCACCTATACTCAGCATTGACTTCTCTGGCTCCAACATTCCCCTCTCATCTGTAGTCACCAATCTTGGTGTGAAAATGGACCCCCAACTTACCTTTGAATCCCACATAAACCACCTCTGTAAGACCTCCTTCTACCACCTCAGAAATATCTCCAAACTCCGCCCCATTCTCTCCTTCTCAGATGCCGAAAAGCTAGTCCATGCCTTTATCGCTTCCAGACTGGACTACTGCAATGCACTTCTCATTGGGATCCCTAGCAAGAGCCTGCAGAGGCTGCAATACATCCAAAACTCTGCAGCTAGGATCCTGATGAGAGTGCGCAAATACGAGCACATCACCCCTATCCTCCATTCACTCCATTGGCTTCCTGTCTCTGCCCGCATCCAATACAAAGTTTCCCTCCTCACACACCAATGTATCCATGGACATGCCCCCCCACCTCAAAGAACTTCTTCTCCCACATAGCGCACCACGCTCCCTCCGCTCCACTCACTCAAACTCTCTCCAGATCCCTAGAACTAGGCTGAGGACAATGGGAGACAGGGCCTTCTGCACTGCTGCACCTAGGCTGTGGAATGCCCTCCCTGACACCCTGAGGGCACCACAGTCCACTGACTGTTTTAAAAGACATTTAAAGACATTTCTTTTTAATAAAACTTTTAGTCCCACTTTTTAGTAGCTTCTCTTTTTAGTAGTTTCTCTTTTTTAGTAGTTTCTCTTTTTAGACTCTAATTTCTCTTTTTAACCTGTAGCCCTTTGAGATCTTTGGATGTAAAGGGCAATATAAATAAAATGTATTATTATTATTATTATTATTGAGTGAGTGAAAGGAAGGAAGGAAGGAAGAAAAAGAAAGAAAGACAGACAAAGAATGCTGAAAAGCTAAAATAAGTGAAATAAAGAGTTTGTGTGTGACCATCAACTCTCACCTGCCACACTTCTGTGCTCCATCCACATCAGGAACTGCTACAGTGGTGCCGAAACCCGGGACGCACAGAAGGGAACCACCCCATGGAGTCCTCCCCATTCGAAGAGCTCATCCTTGCCCTCACTACTGCCCAGTAGAACCAGCATTAAGCACTGATCACCCTCCGAAAGGAACAAGAGCAATGCTTCGAAGCCTTGGTGTTGGCCCAGCAGGAAGATCGCCAGGTATTCCGGCATCTGCTCACGTCAGCAGGGGCGTCGACCATCACCGCAGCTGGCACCTCTATGAAGATGGGCCCGCAGGAAAAAACATTCTGGACAAGGCATCGGGCTTACCATTCTTAGAGCCTGGGCAGAAGGAAAGTGTGAACTTGAAGCAAGAAAAGAAGAAAGACCATCGGGCCTGACAAGAATTGAGGCGCTTGGCAGTCCTGAGGTATTCGAGGTTCTTGTGATCTGTCCATATGATGAAGGGAAGGTCTGACCCCTCCAACCAATGTCTCCATTCTTCCATGGCCAGTTTAAACGGCCAACAGTTCTCTATTGCCAACGTCGTAGTTTCTCTCAGAGGTGGAAAGCCGACAAGAGAAAAAAGAGCAAGGATGAAGCTTGTTGTCACTAGCCGATCTTTGGGACAATATGGCCCCAACCCCTGACTCCGAAGCATCGACCTCAACCACAAACTGCTGGGATGGATCTGGAATGGTGAGTATAGGTGCTGACGTGAACCTTCATTTGAGGTCAGAGAACGCCTTCTCGGCCCCTTCCCCCCAGCTGAAAAGGACCTTGGTGGAAGTTAGGTCCATGAGGGGCCCAATCACCATACTAAAGTTCCTGATGAATCGCCTGTAGAAATTCGCAAACCCAAGAAACTGCTGGAATTCTCGCCGAGAGGACGGGGTGGGCCAGTCAGCGACTGCTTTGAGTTTCAGGGGGTCCATCTGAATCTGTGCGGGGGAGATAATGAAACCCAGAAAGGAGACAGAACTTCTATGGAACTCACTTTTCTCGGCCTTAACAAAGAGTTTATTTTCCAGGAGTTGTTGAAGGACCTGCCTGATGTGGATGCGGTGTTCATCAAGGGAGCGGGAAAAAATCAATATACAGTGGGGAAAAAAAGTATTTAGTCAGCCACCAATTGTGCAAGTTCTCCCACTTAAAAAGATGAGAGAGGCCTGTAATTTTCATCATAGGTACACTTCAACTATGAGAGACAGAATGGGGGGAAAGAATCCAGGAAATCACATTGTAGGATTTTTAATGAATTAATTGGTAAATTCCTCTGTAAAATAAGTATTTGGTCACCTACAAACAAGCAATATTTCTGGCTCTCACAGACCTGTAACAACTTCTTTAAGAGGCTCCTCTGTCCTCCACTTGTTACCTGTATTAATGGCACCTGTTTGAACTCGTTATCAGTATAAAAGACACCTGTCCACAACCTCAAACAGTCACACTCCAAACTCCACTATGGCCAAGACCAAAGAGCTGTGAAAGGACACCAGAAACAAAATTGTAGACCTGCACCAGGCTGGGAAGACTGAATCTGCAATAGGTAAGCAGCTTGGTGTGAAGAAATCAACTGTGGGAGCAATTATTAGAAAATGGAAGACATACAAGTCCACTGATAATCTCCCCTGATCTGGGGCTCCACGCAAGATCTCACCCCCTGGGGTCAAAATGATCACAAGAACGGTGAGCAAAAATCCCAGAACCACATGGGGGGACCTAGTGAATGACCTGCAGAGAGCTGGGACCAAAGTAACAAAGGCTACCATCAGTAACACACTACGCTGCCAGGGACTCAAATCCTGCAGTGCCAGACGTGTCCCCCTGCTTAAGCCAGTACATGTCCAGGCCTGTCTGAAGTTTGCTAGAGAGCATTTGGATGATCCAGAAGAGGATTGGGAGAATGTCATATGGTCAGATGAAACCAAAATAGAACTTTTTGGTAAAAACTCAACTTGTCGTGTTTGGAGGAGAAAGAATGCTGAGTTGCATCCAAAGAACACCATACCTACTGTGAAGCATGGGGGTGGAAACATCATGCTTTGGGGCTGTTTTTCTGCAAAGGGACCAGGACGACTGATCCGTGTAAAGGAAAGAATGAATGGGGCCATGTATTGTGAGATTTTGAGTGAAAACCTCCTTCCATCAGCAAGGGCATTGAAGATGAAACGTGGCTGGGTCTTTCAGCATGACAATGATCCCAAACACACCGCCCGGGCAATGAAGGAGTGGCTTCGTAAGAAGCATTTCAAGGTCCTGGAGTGGCCTAGCCAGCCTCCAGATCTCAACCCCATAGAAAATCTTTGGAGGGAGTTGAAAGTCCGTGTTGCCCAGCGACAGCCCCAAAACATCACTGCTCTAGAGGAGATCTGCATGGAGGAATGGGCCAAAATACCAGCAACAGTGTGTGAAAACCTTGTGAAGACTTACAGAAAATGTTTGACCTCTGTCATTGCCAACAAAGGGTATATAACAAAGTATTGAGGTAAACTTTTGTTATTGACCAAATACTTATTTTCCACCATAATTTGCAAATAAATTCTTTAAAAATCAGACAATGTGATTTTCTGGATTTTTTTCTCATTCTGTCTCTCATAGTTGAGGTATACCTATAATGAAAATTACAGGCTTCTCTCATCTTTTTAAGTGGGAGAACTTGCACAATTGGTGACTGACTAAATACTTTTTTGCCCCACTGTATTGTCCAGATAAACAAAAAAAAGGTTAAGGTTGTCCCTCAGGACATCATTAACGAGGGCCTGGAAAACTGCGGAAGCGTTAGTCAGGCTGAATGGGACCACGAGATATTCGTAGTGGCCTGTGGGGGTGTTGAACGCCATCTTCCATTCATCCCCTTCCCTGATCCTCATGAGGTGGTAAGCATTACGCAGGTCAAGCTTGGTGAAAATCTGGGCTCCCTGGAGTAACTCAAACGCCATAGTCATGAGAGGTAGGGGGTAATGGTTCTTGATGGTGATGTCATTTAGCCCCTGGTAATCAATGCAAGGGTGCAAGGATTTGTCCTTCTCCACAAAAAAAAGAATCCTGTCGCTGCAGGAGAAGAGGAGGAATGAATAATTCCAGCTGCTAAGGACTCGGTGATGTATTTATCCATGACTTGCTTTTCAGAAGGAGAGAGAGAATAAAGTTGCCCTTTAGGTGGTGCAGTCCCAGAGAGAAGGTCAATTCCACAGTCATAGGGCCTATGGGGAAGAAGTGAAACAGCTTGAGACTTGCTGAACACAGGTTTTAAGTCATTATACTCAGGAGACACGTTAGAGAGGTCAGGATATTCACCAATGGTGGGCTGGAGCAGCTCGGCGTGAGGGAGGGCAGATCTCAGGCATGATGATAAGCAGAATTGACTCCATCCTAAAATGGTGTTGTTAGTCCAGTTGACATGGGGGTTATGTAAAGTTAGCCAGGGCAGACCAAGAACTATGGGCACATGGGGATTACTCATGACAAAAAATTGGATGGATTCAGAGTGGTTGCCAGAAATTCTTTAGGTGACCGGGGCTGTTCTATGGGTGATAGTGGTCAGACCAGTACCATTAAGGGTCAGAACAGTGAGGGACGAGTTCAGAGCCAGTGGTGGAATCCCCAGGCACTTGGCGGTGGTTGAGCAGATCAGGCTTCTGTCAGCCCCTGAATCAATGAGTGCCTGGAGGTTGTGAGGCTGATTGCCATGGATAATGACCACTGGGAGTAGCGGTCGACCAGTAGGGGGCTGATTCTGGACATTGATGGAGTCTGACAGCCCGTTCAGAAATGCGTCAAAGAAGGCACTCTTATTCCAGCCACAACTCAATCGCATAGTCAAAAGCGGACTGGGCACCCTGTCGCAGCCCCATGATTTCTCTTGCTGCCTCTCTGCCAGACAGAGAGCAATCAAAGGTTCGCCTCATCTCCTCTGTGAAATCCTTGAAGCCGGTGCAGCATGGTGCATTGGCGTCCCACATAGCTGTTCCCCACTCCCTAGCTTTGCCAGTGAGGAGAGTGATGGTGTAGGCCACTCAGGAATGCTCTGTGGGGAAGACCTGTGGTTGAAGCTCAAGGGTTAGCAAGCATTGAGATAAAAATGATCTGCAGGTTCTCTGTCGTATGGCTGTGGGGTGGGAAGTCTCAGCTCTCTGAAGAGGGCTGGAGCAGGAGCTGGAGGAGCGGTAGGTGGAGGGGGTTGTGTAGGAGCAGACGTTACTTGAAGCTGTTGTAGCTGAGTTGCAAGAAGATTGAGAGTGTCAGAGATGGCAACAAGGTTTTGGTTCACCTGTTGGATGTCCTGTTGGTGGGTCCCAAGGAGAGCGCCCTGTTTTTGCACCGCTGCTCTTAGCTGGGCAAAATCTGCTGGGTTTGTGTTGACCAGACTGTGCTGTCAGAAATGGCGAGCTGAGGTGAAGTGAGGACCCAAGAGCAGACTCAAGACAGGCAGTGTACAGAGAAAAACTTCTTTAATGAAGTAGAGGGTGGAGGTGCAGTAGGGCTCAGGCAAAAATCAGTGGTCAAAGAATGGGCCAGGAGGTCAAAAACACAGAAGCAGGTAAGCATGGTCAGAGACAAAAACAGGACAGAAAAATCTTCACAAAAATGAAACACCACAGGGATAAGGGAAATCAAGGCAGAGGAAGAAAAAACACAATCCAAAAGAACAGGCAGGTAAAACAGGGGCAAAAACTTGGACAAAAAAACAAGGAACAATTCAGGCAGGGGGAATCAAGAAGACACAATACCAAAGAGCTGTAGCGAGGCGAGGAAAGTCTACAAGACACAGTCTGGCAACTGGAGTAGCTCCAAACAGTTCTTAAAAAGGCCCTGGCTGATGGGAGAGGAGTGGTAACAGGTGTGGTAGTGCCACTTCAGGAAAGTGGCTTTCAGCAAGGCAGGACTGAATTCCTGTCCCAGATCTGGCCTGGAGTCGGCATGGAAGTCCCACAAACTCAAGCATGGATGGAATGGACCAGACTATGACAGGAACAGTTTATCTCTCGACTTCCAGAAGGAAAGGCAGAATGGGTCCAGTGTCATCGCCCGGCATCGCTGGAACGAGCCATCAAGCTGGCAGAGGACCATCTGGAGGCAGATTTGACAGCAGGCAGACGAGGTATCTTCCCTCGCTTCTCTTCTCTCTCTCTTTCCCCTCATCTCTCATTCCCCTCCCCACCCCGTTCCCCTGCCGCGGAGGCAGCAGCCGGCTCCTTTCCAGCCGGTCCGTCACACCCGTGGTGTCCTCCCATCTTCCTCTTCCATGTCTGTGTTGTCTCCTCCTCAGGTGAGTGACACCCATAACGCCAGTGCAGAGGGAAAGCCTGGGCCGGTATGCTGGCGTGGCGGGGAGTCGGAGCAACTCCAGAATCGGAGCTCCACAAGGGAGGTGGGAGCTGTGATCTGGATCCCTGACACACCAGAAACCGCCCCCGATTGGGATATATATCATGCTTTGGTGGATTCCGGTTGTAATCAGACCTCAGTTCACCAATGCCTGGTGCAAGGGTGAGGCATTGGGGAGAGCACAAGTGGTGAAAGTGTTGTGTGTGCACAGGGATGTTCAAAATTATCCTTTACTGTCTGTCCATATTCTATTCCGGGGGCCAAATGCATAGAGTAAAGACGACGGTTAGTCCTTGTCTCACCCACTCGTTGATTTTGGGTACTGGTTGACCAGGGTTTAAAAAGCTGATGGAATATTTAACACATAGTGGGTCCTGCACTAGTAGGTCACGGGAAGATCCCAGTGTGGCGTTGACTGGAGAAGCTGTCACAGAGCCGTCTACGTCAACACTGCGTCAGAGTGAGGAGCAGCCCACTCCTCCTCCCTCTCTCTGAGATTCCCTTGGGGATTTCCCGTTAGAGCAGTCACGAGATGAGACTCTGCAGCATGCATTTGACCAAGTGAGAGTAATCGATGGTCAAACTCTTCAGCCAAGCACAGCACCGACATTCCCTTATTTTGCTATTATTAAAGATAGATTGTACTGAGTGATGCAGGACACTCAAACTAGTGAACAAATAACCCAATTGTTAATACCAAAGAGCTGTAGGGAACTCGTGTTCCATGCAGCTCACTTTAATCCCATGGCTGGACACTTGAGGCAAGATAAAACACTAGCCAGAATAATGGCCTGGTTCTCTTGGCCAGGGATTCACGGGGATGTCCGTCGGTGGTGTGTGGCATGCTGTGAATGCCAATTAGTAAATCCTGCAGCCACTCCAAAAGCACCTTTGCACCCTCTCCCTCTAATCGAGACCCTGTTTGAGCTAATTGGGATGGATCTCGTCGGGCCATTAGATCGGTTGGCACGAGGGTATCACTTTATTTTAGTTCTGGTGGACTATGCAATGCGATATCTGGAAGCAGTGTCTCTCCACAATATCTCAGCAGGCAGTATTGTGGAAGCGCTCTTCTGCTTTATCTCCCGGATTGAGATTCTGAAAAAAATCCTGACAGACCAAAGCACTTTGTTTATGTCACGCACACTGCGCAAGCTGTATGGGTTATTGGGGATTAAAGTCTATCTGCACCAGTGTCTATCACCTACAAACGGATGGCTTAGTAGAGCGATTTAACCAAACACTCAAGAACATAATCCAGAAGTTCGTAAGTGAAGATGCACGTAATTGGGATAAGTGGCTCAAGCCCCTGTTATTTGCAGTATGAGAGGTCCCGCAAGCCTCCATGGGGTTTTCTCCATTTGAATTATTATATGGGTGTAAGCCAAGTGGCATTCTGGACGTGCTACAAGAAAATTTGGAGGAGGGACCTTCACCTAGCAAAAATGAAATCCAGTACGTTCTTGACCTGTGCGCAAAACTCCACACCCTCATGCACCTAACCCAGGAGAATTTGCGGCAGGCACAAGAATGTTAAATCTGGCTGTATGACAGGGCACACGCCTTAGAGAGTTCACGCTGGGAGACAAAGTGCTCATATTATTGCCCACGTCGAGCTCCAAATTAGTCGCCAAGTGGCAAGGACCCTTCGAGGTCACACGGCGAGTCAGTGACGTCGACTATGAGGTGAGGCGAATGGATGGGGCGGGGCATTGCAAATCTACCGCCTCAACCTTTTAAAATGCTGGAATGAGGGGGTCCCTGTGACATTGGTGTTGGTAGTTCCGGAGAAGGCGGAGCTGGGGCCGGAGATGAAAAAGATTACATCTCAGACCACTCTGGTTCCTTGTGGAGACCACCTCTCACCAGCCCAACTCACGGAGGTGGCCAAGTTGCAAAAGGAATTTTCCGACGTGTTCTCGCCCCTTCCTGGTCGTACCCACCTCATGGAACACCATATCGAAATGCTCTCAGGGGTGGTAGTGCATAGCCACCCTTACTGCTTGCCCGAACACAAGAAAAATGTGGTTCGGGACAAACTCAAGGCCATGCTTGAAATGGGCATAATCAAGGAGTCCCACAGTGACTGGAGCAGCCCAGTAGTCCTGGTTCCCAAGACCGACGGGTCGGTCCTGTTCTGTGTGGACTATAGAAAGGTCAATATGGTGTCTAAATTTGACACATACCCAATGCCTTGCATTGAAGAGTTGCTTGATCGGTTAGGCGCTGCTCGCTTTTATTCGACACTGGATCTAACAAAGGGATATTGGCAGATCCCCTTGACTCCTCTATCCCAAGAGAAAACGGCCTTTTCCACACCGTTTGGATTACACCAATTTGTCACGCTCCCTTCTGGGTTGTTTGGGGCGCCCGCTACGTTCCAGGCGTCCCTGGATGGACAGGGTCCTCCGCCCTCATGCTGCCTACATGGCCGCCTATCTGCATGATATAATAATCTACAGCCATGATTGGCTGTGGCACTTGGAACACCTGAGGGCCGTTCTAAAGTCGGGCCTCACAGCTAACCCGAAAAAGTGTGCAATTGGGTGGGTGTAAATAAGGTATTCGGGGTTCCACTTGGGTCATGGGCAGGTGCGTCCCCAAATTAACAAGACTGCAGCGATTGCGGCCTGCCTGAGGCCCAAGACCAAAAAGGAGGTGAGACGGTTCCTGGGGCTGGCTGGCTATTATCGTAGGTTTATACCTAATTATTTGGACGTCACCAGCCCGCTAACCGATCTCACTAAAAAGGTGGCTCCAGATCTGGTCCAGTGGATGGAGCAGTGCCAACAGGCCTTCTCTGAGGTAAAAGCTGCACTGTGTGTGGGGGGGCCACTTTTACACTCCCCTGACTTCTCTCTCCCCTTTATTTTGCAGACTGATGCATCGGACAGAGGGCTGGGGGCCATTTTGTCCCAGGAGGTGGAGGGTGAGGAGCGCCCTGTGCTGTACATCAGTTGGAAACTCTCGATGCATGAAAGCAAATACAGCACGATAGAGAAGGAGTGTCTTGCCATCAAGTGGGCAGTCCTCGCCCTCCGATACTACCTGCTGGGGCACCCTTTCACTGTCTGTTCAGACCACGTACCCCTCCAGTGGCTCCACCGCGTGAAGGATGCCAATGCACGGATCACCTGTTGGTATCTTGCTGTCCAGCCATTTAAGTTCATTTAAGTGATCCACAGGCTGGGGGCACAGATGGTGGTGGTGGACTTCCTGTCCCATTGGGGGGGGAGTCAACTTCAGGACGGACAGCTCCCCGGCCTGAGTCGGGCAGTGGGGGGATGTGGCAGCGGGGATGTGGCCAAGCAGCAGTATGTGAATGGAGGGTGGGGTCAGGGAAGGTAAGTGGCTGTCATTACACCTGCTGTCAATTAATGTGTGTGTGTTATAGGGACAGAGCATAAAACGAGGGGGAGAGCAGAGAAAAGAGGCTCCCTCCCGACCACAATACGTGTGCATGTAGAGTGAGTGAGTGAGTGAAAGAAAAAATGCTGAAAACCTAAAAAAAAAAGTGAAATAAAGAGTTTGTGTCTGACCATCAACTCTCGCCTGCCGTGCTTCTGTGCTCCACCCACATCAGGAACTGCTACACTCTGCTTTTCTGCTCCTAGATGGTTCCTCAGATTCATTCCAAGTTTGGTGTACATAAACGCATGCATGTCTTGATTTTGAATTCTGAAGGAAGTTTTGATATGTTACACAGTGTAGTCATAGGGAAAGGATTAATTTTGACACCTCTAAATAGATTTTTTGAGCTCCTTGACTAGTCTGGTGAGTGACAGTATGTGTAAACCAATCAGTTGCATGTCTTCTAGCGTGGGGTATTTGTAACCAATCAAAATGTATTAGTTCTCACGCAGGGTTGGTCTCGAGGTGCCTACATCATGGCAAACTGTAGATAATTCTGGTCTAGTAGTGGCCATTTTTGGTTTTGGATAGCGATCTAGCTCATGCATGGACATTTCACATGCTTAATTAAAAACCCACTCATTTAATTGTGGTGGTGTGTGTTAATTTGGTGTTTAAGTCAGGGGGACTCCCTTAACGTTTGAAAGCCATAATTAACCAACATGCTAAGTGACAAATGATTGCATGTCTGTTTGGTAAGAAGTGCATGAAACTGAATGGAAACAAAGACATGTTTTAAATGGTGCCATATTCTCATAGCCCACTGAACCCCAATAGACGGCCTGCAGGATACATCCGGCCAGCAGGGGCCAAATGTCTGGCTCATGCCAACCCACTGGCAATAACGCACCTGTCTTAATATGAGAAATAAAGTGTGCACTGCTTTACATTATTTTGACCTCACCGCACACCGTGCAGTTGACTTTCGACCTACGCCAGCGTAGAGTGCATGTAGACATAAAAGGCGGAAGTCAAGACGTATTGCATGCAGCACGGTAGATCACAAACAGAAAACACTACCTCAGGTAGCCTTTGAGAAAGGCTGAGGTAGTGTTTGAGGTCAACCAATCAGAGCATGTGCCATAAATAACTCTGTGTACTATGTCACACTGCAGGAAAACCAAGTATTTGTCCTTCATCTGTCAAATTTGGACATCATTTTTCAAAGGTGATAGAATTTTTTTTCCATAGACATTGTTCCTGGTTGTTCGGAAGTGGAACATCTTGTAAGAAATCATGACATAAAAATACCAAATTAATTGACTTTGCCTCCAATATTATCTGAAATGACAAATGTCAACTATTGATCACAGTTTAGGGTGGCACCGTGGTGTAGTGGTTAGCACTGTCGCCTCACAGCAAGAAGGTTCTGGGTTTGAGCCCAGTGGCTGACGAGGGCCTTTCTGTGTGGAGTTTGCGTGGGTTTCCTCTGGGTGCTCCGGTTTCCCCCACAGTTCAAATACATGCAGGTTAGGCTAATTGGTGGCTCTAAATTGACTGTAGGTGTGAATGTGAGTGTGAATGGTTGTTTGTCTCTGTGTCAGCCCTGTGATGACCTGGCGAATTGTCCAGGGTGTACCCCACCTCTCGCCCATAGTCAGATGAGATAGGCTCCAGCTTGCCCGCGACCCTGTTGAACAGGATAAGCAGCTACAGATAATGGATGGATGGATGGATCACAGTTTATTATGAAGTTGTTACACACTGTCAAAACCTTATAAATGAACATATTTCTTCCTAGATCCATATTAAATATTATATTATCGTTCAGTTATCTAAGTTTTCTTTCTCGATGCTGCTGGGAGCCGTGTTGAGTGAACTTCAATAAATCAACGGCATATTTAAATATAAGAGACTTAGTTATTTTATATATCCAATTTCCTGTAACAAGGGCAACAGCCTTATTTTTCCTTTTTTAGGGGTTTAAGAGCTTGTAAGGTCTACCCAAAATCAGTAGCCTATCTTGCTAAACATTTATTTCTACAGTACATGATTATAAAATTGAATTAAGAAAAACACATAGATATATAATTATCATCAAACATTTTATTTGAACATCAACACATTGTTGGATGAAATACTACCGACAACAGCTTTTGATATTGTTGAATCAATACATAAATTATCTATGAAATTTATTTGTATTTTTATTTGCACTTTCACTATTTTTTTTAATTCAAACCTGAGATGTTCTAAATTTGGTTTTCCCGTGGTGTGGGTGTGTACTAATTCAGAGTTATTTATGGCACATGCTCTGATTGGTTGACCCCAAACACTACTACAGGTAGCCTTTCTCAAAGGCTACCTGAGGTAGTGTTTTCTGTCTGTGATCTACTGTATTGCACGTATACAAGCTAAGCGTACTATTGCAAGTAAGTCAGATGATAATGTAATTATCCTGCAAAATCAGATCAGTGCAAACAAAAATAGCAAACATGATATCATACAAGCACTCTATTTCTACTATGTGCAAATCAACGTCGGCATGAGAGAGTGCACCAGCTGCATCAATCATGTTTGTCCTAAACAAAGAACGGCATAATCTGCACAAAAACCGCAAAGTGGACCAGGAAAAGCTCAGTTCAACTCTGACTGGACTGTGCAGAGTTTCCCAAAAGCATCATAGCACAAAGATCATCATTAAATGGTAGAGCAAGCAGCACAATGAATGCATACTCTCTCTCCTAGTTAAGATGCTCTTAACACTAAGAGGCTTTTGGGAAACCCACCCCTGATCAGTTTTGTTTTATTTTACTGGACCACGGCATTGCTAAACGGACATGCGTGATATGCATGCCGACCGTAGCTCTCTGCAAAGCAGATAATCTAAAATGGCACTTCAACACTATGCATGCTGCCAGTTTCAGTGCCAACTACCCTGCAAAATCGGATCAGCGCAAACAAAAATGGTATCATACAAGCACTCTATTTCTACTATGTGCAAATCAATGTCGGCATGAGAGAGTGCACCAGCTGCATCAATCATGTTTCACTGAAGCTAGCTAAGGCTAAGAAGCCATTCACTGATGCCGAGTTGATTAAAAAGTGTGCAATTGACATGGTTGGAGAAGTTTTAAGTCATGATGAGAAAAACAAAAAAATGGTTGTGGAGTTACTAAAGCAGGTGCCATTGTCAGCTAACGCAGTGACAAGAAGAATAGAAGTTTTAGCAAGAAAAACTTCTTTTATCAAGAACCAGGACAGAAACAGATTCTCCAGTGTACATCTTGGCCAGTGCCTCAGGATTGCCACAACAGACAACAGAATACAGACCCGACATCAGAAGGATTGCCTCATCCCATCACTGTCACTGACTGGTGAGTGAACAAAACCCTTTTTTTTCTTTCAAAATACTAATAATAGGTTGTTGTGTTTTGTGATATACCTTATATTTTACAAGTGACAGTCTCTCTCTCTCTCTCTCTCTCTCTCTCTCTCTCTCTCTCTCTCTCTGTCTGTTTTCTGGTAAAATTATTTTTTTTTTCATTGAAAACCTAGAACATACAAACAAGGCACTTATTTCCTACAGAAGGCACAAATACAAAGGCTGAGCAAGGAAAGGAAAATGAGAAAGAAAAGGGGGTAAATAGTACAGGGGCTTAGCTCAAATTAAATTAATAAAAACAGACAGTAATGAAGGGCTCTCTTATCTTTGACATATTGTAGAGATTTGTACAAGATATTAAATTCCTTCAGCCAATGAACCATTCATGGAGCAGTTCGAAAGTATTTACATTTATGAGTTAAAATTTTCCCAAATTAAATTAAAATATTTAAAATCAAAGTTGAATTCTCTCCATTGCAGAAGCCAAATTTAATTGCTTTCCAAATTGGGGTGGGGGTGGGGATTCATGTCAATCCTCTTTGATTGGAGCCGGCTCCACAACTCATTCCAAAAGGACTGCACTGGTTTAAAAAGGAAAAACAAAATGTTCCAAATTTTCTATATCATTTTCACAAAATAAACAATTGTTCGCATCAACATTAAATTTTAATCTTAAAAATTTGTTTGATGGATAGCAGTGATATGTAAAATATGTAGAAATGTTTATGCAGTTCTCTTTACATTTTTCCTGCTGTGTGCCACTTGCTGTAGTGCTGTTAATAATTTTTTTTTTTTTGCTATTGGGAATATCAGAATATATTCCACACACCTGGAACCTTTTTAATTACTGCTTTCTTCTTTATATTAGGCCCCTTTCTGGGCTGTAAATTAAAATGCCGTTGACTTGAGTCAGATATAAAAATGTGTTTATATGCCAGGATGTTTATTTTTCAGTGTTGGTGGCTGTATAAATGTAAATAAGGACATTTAAATAATTAAATGATTGTCTTTGGACTTTTGTTTTCAAGAGTGCTTCCCCCCTTGTTTTCTTGTGTGACCCTTTGAGAAGCCCAGGCCTAAATTATTACTTCTACAAACAACTACTACAACCCCGATTCCAAAAAAGTTGGGACAAAGTACAAATTGTAAATAAAAACAGAATGCAATGATGTGGAAGTTTTAAAATACCATATTTTATTCAGAATAGAACATAGATGACATATCAAATGTTTAAACTGAGAAAATGAATCATTTAAAGAGAAAAAATAGGTGATTTTAAATTTCATGACAACAACACATCTCAAAAAAGTTGGGACAAGGCCATGTTTACCACTGTTAGACATCCCCTTTTCTCTTTACAACAGTCTGTAAACGTCTGGAGACTGAGGAGACAGGTTGCTCAAGTTTAGGGATAGGAATGTTAACCCATTCTTGTCTAATGTAGGATTCTAGTTGCTCAACTGTCTTAGGTCTTTTTTGTCGTATTGATGCACCAAATGTTTTCTATGGGTGAAAGATCTGGACTGCAGGCTGGCCACTTCAGTACCCGGACCCTTCTTCTACACAGCCATGATGCTGTAATTGATGCAGTATGTGGTTTGGCATTGTCATGTTGGAAAATGTAAGGTCTTCCCTGAAAGAGACGTCATCTGGATGGGAGCATATGTTGCTCTAGTACCTGGATATACCTTTCAGCATTGATGGTGTCTTTCCAGATGTGTAAGCTGCCCAAGCCACAAGCAATAATGTAACCCCATACCATCAGAGATGCAGGCTTCTGAACTGAGCGCTGATAACATCTTGGGTCGTCTATCTACTCTTTAGTCCGAATGACACGGCATCCCTGATTTCCATAAAGAACTTCAAATTTTGATTCGTCTGACCACAGAACAGTTTTCCACTTTGCCACAGTCCATTTTAAATGAGCCTTGGCCCAGAGAAGACATCTGTGCTTCTGGATCATGTTTAGATACGGCTTCTTCTTTGAACTATAGAGTTTTAGCTGGCAACGGCGGATGGCACGGTGAATTGTGTTCACAGATAATGTTCTCTGGAAATATTACTGAGCCCATTTTGTGATTTCCAATACAGAAGCATGCCTGTATGTGATGCAGTGCCGTCTAAGGGCCCGAAGATCACGAGCACCCAGTATGGTTTTCCGGCCTTGACCCTTACGCACAGAGATTCTTCCAGATTCTCTGAATCTTTTGATGATATTATGCACTGTAGATGATGATATGTTCAAACTCTTTGCAATTTTACACTGTCGACCTCCTTTCTGATATTGCTCCACTATTTGTCGGCACAGAATTAGGGGGATTGGTGATCCTCTTCCCATCTTTACTTCTGAGAGCTGCTGTCACTCCAAGATGCTCTTTTTATACCCAGTCATGTTAATGACCTATTGCCAATTGACCTGATGAGTTGCAATTTGGTCCTCCAGCTGTTCCTTTTTTGTACCTTTAACTTTTCCAGCCTCTTATTGCCCCGTCCCAACTTTTTTGAGATGTGTTACTGTCATGAAATTTCAAATGAGCCAATATTTGGCATGAAATTTCAAAATGTCTCACTTTCGACATTTGATATGTTGTCTATGTTCTATTGTGAATACAATATCAGTTTTTGAGATTTGTAAATTATTGCATTCCGTTTTTATTTACAATTTGTACTTTGTCCCAACTTTTTTGGAATCGGGGTTGTACTAGTACTAGTACTACTACTACTAATAATAATAATAGCAGCAGCAGCAGCAACATCATCTGCATATAAATAAATTTTTACTGGCACATCAGATACCCAGGCTTTTGTTGCATATCTTAGATGCGTATGCATTGTATAATGACCACATGTGACAGGACACAGAACTGGAAGTGTAAGGGCCCCTTATCACTGCTTGCAACTATATTTTATTTATTTAACAACCCCATTTCCAAAAATATTGGGACACTGCGAACCGTAAATAAAAACAGGATATGATGATTTGCAAATTATGGAAATCCTATATTTCATTGGAAATAGTATAAAGACAAAATCTTTGAAAGTGAAGTTTTGTTGTTGTTCTTTTTAAGTATATGCTCATTTTGAATTTAGTGCAAGCAACATGTTTCAATAAAAATGGGAATTTTTGGCCAAGAGTCAATCAATCAATCAATCATATAACTGGAACAACTTACTAACACCTTTCAGTGTACATTTGTTGCCATGAAATACATGTTCCAACTACTCAGCACTATAAGTCTGGCCAACAGCATTAACAGTGTACGTTTACACTGATAAAGTGTAAATGGTGGTGTTCTCAGGGTGTTGGGTTTGCGCCACACATGGCATTTCCCATGATGGCCAAAATTTGACCAGAGAATCTTCTTCCATGTGTTTGGGGAAACTCCAAATGTGTTTTGGCATATATATATATATATATATATATATATATATATATATATATATATATATAATGTGTGTGTATGTATGTATGTATGTGTATATATATATATATATATATATATATATATATATATATATATATATATATATATATATGAGTGATTCCACGCTTATGGGTACTGAAATGGGGACATGAACTTATTCACCTAAAACCATTTCTTTTTTTTTTTACCATCAGGTCACAAAACATGTAATCTTTAATGAATGATATGTTAAAAGATAACTTTAATTTTTTGAGATGTAATAAAAACATATTTATATGCCAAAGTCAGAATGTAACAGAAGTGTTGTGGACATATATATTCTCAATTTTAACAATGTAGAATTACTTTTTGAAACATAGGAAGGTGATGTTTTAGCAAATATAATTAATAAACATGTGTAGTAGAATAAATATACACATTCTTTCAATAAGATTAACATGGTATATAGCTAGATTGTAATTAATTTGTAACAGACGCGAGATGGACAATCGTAACAGAAGTAATGTAACAGACATCATTTTGGAACTCATAGGCTTGACTTTGGCATACAAATATGTTTTTATTACATCTCAGAAAATTAAAGTTATCTTTTAACATATCATTCATTAAAGATTACATGTTTTGTGACCTGATGGTAAAAAAAGAAATGGTTTTAGGTGAATAAGTTCATGTCCCCATTTCAGTACCCATAAGCGTGGAATCACTCATATATATATATATATATATATATATATATATATATATATATATATATATATATATATATATGTATGTATATGTATGTGTATATATATATATATATATATATATATATATATATATATATATATATATATGTGTATATGTATGTGTATATATATATATATATGTGTGCGTGTGTGTGTATACATATATATATATATATGTATGTATATATACATACATACACACACATTATATATATATATGTGTGTGTGTGTGTATATATATATATATATATATATATATATATATATGTGTACACACACACGCACACATACATATACACACACACATATATAATGTATGTATATATGTATATGTACAGTCCCTGACAAAAGTCTTGTCGCTTATCCATTTTGTAGAAACAACAGCTTATAACCTGCCTTTTAATTAATCCATTGGTTTTAGAAATGGCTCATATGAAAGCTAAAACCCTCCCAAATTATGTTTAATACACTAAAATAAATTTGCTTCACTGAAGAAAGATTGATCATTTAATGAACACAGAAAGGTCAGATTTTGGCAAGACAAAAGTTTTGTCGCCTACAGAGAGTAATGTGAAAATTGAACAAATAATTTACTTCAAATACAAAAATATGTTGCATAACATCAGTGAATTAAGTAGTGGTGCTGTGAGATCCATATTTAATATCTTGTATGACTTCCATGAACTTGAAGGACTGCATCCATGTGGTTGGACAATGATTCATGCAATTTATTGATGAAGTCATTAGGAATAGCAAAGAAAGCAGTCTTACATGCCTCTCAGAGTTCATCAAGATTCTTTGGTTTCGTCTTCCATGCTTCCTCTTTCATTCTACTCCAGACATGCTCAATGATGTTCATGTCTGGTGACTGGGCTGGCCAGTCCTGGAGCACCTTGATCTTTTCAGCAGTTTCGTTTGGCACTAAAACATTATTTCAAAAGCTGTTGGGATTGAAATTAGCCATTTCTTGTAAAAAAATTAATTAGACATATATTTGAGGGGCACTTAAGGTCAACTTGTACCCAAGCGATAAGACTTTTGTCAGGGACTGTACTGTACATCACAGCCGCTGCAAATATTGCAGGAGACCTACTGGAGCCCGCATGGATCCGAGATTCACCCAGAAAACAGTTAAGTTTGGTGGCGGAAAATTCATGGTCTGGGGTTACATCCAGTATGGGGGTGTGCAAGAGATTTGCAGGGTGGAAGGCAATATCAATAGCCTAAAACATCAAGAAGTATTAGCTACCTCTTACATTCCCAACCATAAAAGGGGTCAAATTTTGCAGCAGGATGGTGCTCCATCGCATATTTCCATCTCTACATCAAAGTTCCTCAAGGCGAAGAAGACCAAGGTGCTCCAGGACTGGCCAGCCCAGTCACCAGACATGAACATCATTGAGCATGTCTGGGGTAGAATGAAAGAGGAAGCATGGAAGACGAAACCAAAGAATCTTGATGAACTCTGGGAGGCATGTAAGACTGCTTTCTTTGCTATTCCTGATGACTTCATCAATAAATTGTATGAATCATTGTCGAACCGCATGGATACAGTCCTTCAAGCTCATGGAAGTCATACAAGACATTAAATATGGATCTCACAGCACCACTACTTAATTCACTGATGTTATGCAACATATTTTTGTATTTGAAGTAAATTATTTGTTCAATTTTCACATTATTCTCTGTAGGCGACAAAACTTTTGTCTTGCCAAAATCTGACCTTTCTGTGTTCATTAAATGATCAATCTTTCTTCAGTGAAGCAAATTTATTTTAGTATATTAAACATAATTTGGGAGGGTTTTAGCTTTCATATGAGCCATTTCTAAAACCAGTGGATTAATTAAAAGTCAGGTTATAAGCTGTTGTTTCTACAAAATGGATAAGCGACAAGACTTTTGTCAGGGACTATATATATATATATATATATATATATATATATATATATATATATATATATATGCTACAAAATAAATAAATAAATCACTGTCTAAACTACTACTTTGTCCTTTTGAACATCAGATGCCCACTAGCAACAGAACATAATACATAATAATACATCACTTTGTACTGACGAATTGGAATTAATCATGGCTGTTTGCTATTCCTGTCACTTCCGGTTTCTCTGTAGCCCCACCCCTTTCCTCTGTCTCCGTTCTGTTTCATGGAGCGTCTCTCCATGGCAACGTCAGAGCGGCACAAGCTGTGGCTTACACGCGCATTGTACTGCTTATGAAAGGTAAAACGCAGTTCATTCGAATTTAAATATGCAATATAGCACAATATGGCTTAGGAATGTTTATTATTTAATGATCATCTTTGTTGATGCATTTTTTATTAACTCGCCAATCTGTACTGCCTGCAGAGGCCTAGTCTGTTGCTTTTGATGGGAATTGATGCTGAGTATAACAAAACCTACAGACTTATTATTTCAAAACAGCTACAGGAGTCATAATACTGATATTGACATAAAAGAAAACATATCAATAATAAGCATAATAATAATAATAATAATAATAATAACAACAAGGTTGAGAGTTTAGCTATTGTCGTCAATATCAGTACCTGAATCAGTTTTTATGTAGTATTAGTGTTCTGAAAGTGTTGTGTTATCAGTCAGTCCAAAATCCCTATCAGCTCATCATATCTGTTGTGCTTACACAATAATATAATGTGCAAAAGTCTTAGGCATACGTAAAGAAATGCTGTAGACCAAAAATGGCTTAAAAATAATGAAATTAAATGTTTCAGCATTAAAAAGATACTATACATCAGGAATCAGAATCAGACTCCTAAAAAGATACTATACATCAGGAATCAGAATCAGACTCCTGTATTGTCCATTAAACTTCCGTAAAATGAAAAATTATCTTTGGCACTGGCATGGAAGACCAAAAGACAAATACATCATACAAAACAATGGACATTCAGAACAATACGTTACAATAAAATACTACCCAGCCCGCTTGAAACTGCTGTCTGTCCTGGTTCCCCGTTGGTGGAATGACCTTCCTTCCCACTGAGAACTGTAGGTGCTAAAGAAGGCAACTGGACTTGCTTGAAATTCTTGAAAATGTTGCACCTCTCATCTGAAAGGCTTTCTCAGGTCTGTCTGACTTGTGGGAAGTTCCAGGTGGGTAAATTCACCTCAAATCACCAGATTTCAGAAAATGTTCCCGACTGACCATCTCTGATTTTGTTTCATACATTCATAAACTAAAGTTATTATTCCCAGTAAACACCATACAAAATTTCAGCCTTAAATCTTTATTAGTTTTTGAGATGTTGGGGCTTTAAAAATGGGGGGTGACGCTGATTTTACTGTAAAAACAAGTGGTACAGAAAAAGATGCTAAGTTCAATAAGTCATTACTTTTGAACTATTCATGCTAGTTTTCAGGAGTTGTTCTTAGGTAATAATAAAATAATAATCACTTAAATTTATATAGCACCTTTCTTATACCCAAGGTCGCTTTACAATTATAAGGAAAGAAAAAAGAAGTCCACCAAAAGAAGGATGTCATTCCAGTGGTGTAGCAGCCACAGTCCCACCAAAAGGTTTATGAAAACAAGTCCCACACTGCCTGCACAGCTGGCGTGACGCCACTGAGCAACACCGCCTGGAACACCATGCCATGGATCCACAAAGTGAGCACAGAAGCACTGGTATGTCCCAAACCACTTGCACAGCCGCCGCGACGCCACTCAGCAACATCGCTCAGAACACCGTACCAAGCACAAAAGCACCGCCACACGGAGTGATGGACAACCACGATGTTAAAAAGAGCAATGAACTCACTGCAGTCCATAGTGAGGAGCACAGGCATTACCTAGAGCGAACCAAGGTTTGGAGGGAACCGACGCACAAAACTGGGTCCGGCGCTACACCACAACCGGTGGACAAAACACTCAAACAAAAATAAAAAACATCAAACTACACAAAAAAGAAAACCAAAAGGGAAACTAAAACAAAATAAGAAGCTCTGGTAGAAGCAGCAGCCAGCATGCGCACGGCATACTCTCAACTGGAAACAGAAAAAAACAAAAGGCACTAGATCAGTCAATCAAATTTTATTTATATAGCCCTTTACAATAACCAAAAGGTATCCAAAGTGCTTTACATCGAAGCCATAAAACATAACACTAAAACACAAAACACAAAAACAGAGTACATAAAAACACAGGTTTTGACTGTGGAAGGTGCCACAGTGCTGCAGGTTATTAAAAGCCTTTCAGAAGTACATGAAATAGAACAGACGAAACAAAGTATCCCTCAAAAACAAGACTCCCCTAGTCAGGATTGAATGCCAATCTAAAAAAGTGGGTCTTCAACTTCGATTTAAAAAGGCCGAGATCAGCAGTGGTACGAATGTCAGGGGGCAGATTGTTCCACAGTCTGGGAGCAGCGACAGCAAAAGAACGATCACCCCACTGTTTATATCTCGACCTTGGAACTTCTAACAGAAGCTGACCCGAAGAACGCAGGGCCCTACCATGATCACGGATAGTTAAAATGTCAGACAAGTAAGAGGGAGCCAGGCCATTGATGGCATTAAAAACAAACAACAGAAGTTTAAAATCAATTCTAAAATGGACTGGAAGCCAGTGGAGTGACGACAGCACAGGAGTAATGTGTTCACGTCTAGACGTGCTTGTGAAAAATCGGGCCGCAGCGTTCTGTACAAGTTGAAGACGTAAAATTGAAGACTGGCTGAGGCCAACATAAAGGGCATTACAGTAGTCCAATCTCGAACTGATGAATGCATGGATTGCCTTCTTGAGATCCTGCCGACTTAGAAACGGCTTCACTTTGGCTAAGAGACGGAGCTGAAAAAAGCTCGTTCTAACAACATAACTAATCTGTTTATCAAATTTAAGCCCACTGTCAAACGTTACCCCAAGATTTTGTACGAATGGTTTAAAAAAGGGGTCCAGAGTACCAGAATTTGTTGTAAAAACATTTGATGTGGGTGACGTACCAAATAAAATGCATTCCGTTTTGCTGTCATTCAAGTGCAAAAAGTTCCGTGCCAGCCACTGCTTTACATCAGTAATACAATCCAGTAACTTAGTAAGGGCCATATTTTCATTGGGTCTCCTGGGCAAATATATGTGCAAATCATCAGCATAAAAGTGAAAAGACAGATTGTGTTTTTTTATAATTGATCCCAGAGGTAGCATGTACAATGAAAACAGAATAGGGTCGAGAATAGAATCCTGTGGCACCCCACAAGAAAGGGATGCATATGAAGAACAGAGGTCACCAATCATCACAGTGAAGCTCCTATTTGCCAAGTATGACCTAAACCATTGGAGAGCAGTGCCACGGATGCCGACATACTGCTCTAGGCGAGATACAAGGACTGCATGGTCGACTGTATCAAAGGCCGCTGTGAGGTCAAGCAGCACCAGCAAGGCAGGATTCCCGGCATCCACAGACAGAGCGATATCATTGTGTACCTTTAACATTGCTGACTCAGTGCTATGTCAGGATCTGAAACCAGACTGGAATTTATCAAGAACAAAATTTATCTCTAAAAAATGACTGTAATTGAATAAAAACAACTTTTTCTAAGATCTTAGAAAGAAAAGGCAAATGGGAGACAGGCCTAAAATTGGACAGAACAGAGGGGTCAAGATGGGTTTTTTTTAAGGAGGGGCCTAACTACAGCATGTTTAAAGGCAGCTGGGACAGACCCAAAATTAAGACAAGTGTTTATAAAAACAAGCAAACTTGACCCAACAGAATTAAAAACCTTCAAAAACTTGGCTGGAATGACATCTAAGGGAGTTAGTGGGTTTCATGCCACTAACCACCTTCATGAAAAACGACAGAGAAATAGTCTCAAACTGGTCGAAAACAGCAGACTGTGTAGGAGGAGCATCCACATCATCGAGGGACGTATCAATGTTACTGATATTCTGTCTGACTGATGCCACTTTGTCAGTAAAGAAACACAGACAAACTCTTCACAGGTTGTGGCGGAGGCATCAGACAGAACAGTGGGGTGTGGATTAATAACAGAGTCGATAGTATTAAATAACAATCTTGGATGATGAGAGCTATTGGCTATAATGGAAGACAGATATTTGGACTTGGCCTCCTTCAGAAATCTCTGGTAAGCAGCTAAACTGTCCCTTAACCAGCCCAGGGATACATGCAGTTTGTCCTTTTTCCACCGCTGTTCAGCCTGTTTACATTGTTGCCTAAGCAGACGGGTGTGGTCATTCAACCAGGGATCTGTCTTGGTCTTGATGCTTTTTTGCCGAAAAGGGGCAACAGAATCCAGAATCGCAGAACAAGTAGAATGGAAAGTGGAGAGTAGACTCTCTGGGCAAAGGGAAGGAACCAGCCCACTGTCAGCATGCAGCTGAGAGTCCCTAAAGGCAACAGCAAACTCTCCAGCTGTCGATAAAGTAAAGATACGGCATCTGCGAGCTAGGGAAACAGGCTTATTGGCAGGTGGGGGGGGGCAGCAAAATCAAAAACAATGGGGAGGTGATCCGAAATGGCAGTGTCCACTATTTCTCTGAGGGAAACTAAAAGCCCGTGAGAAATAACAAGATCGAGAGTGTGCCCATGCTCATGTGTTGGTGCATTAACAGACTGGGTGAGATCAAAGGAATCCAAAAGGCCTTTAAACTCGTTAGCCAGTTGATTTGCTGCACAACAAACATGAATATTAAAGTTTCCACAAATCAATAGTTTATCAAACTTTGCAATAAAATCAGACAAAAACTCAGAGAACTCTTGAATAAAGTCCTTATTAAATTTGGGAGGACAATAGACTATGGCACACAACAAGGGGCAGGCGAGGTCGATCACAAACAACTGCAGTTCAAAGCTGGAATAATTATTAGCAGTTAACATTCGGCATCTAAAACTCTCCTTAAATATAGCAGCCAGACCGCCGCCATGACCAGCAGCTTGCGGGGTGCTGAAAAAAGAACAGCCGGGAGGGAGGAGCTCCGAGAAGGCGCTGCTCTCACCTGGTTTCAACCAGATCTCTGTCAGCAGGAGGAAATCCAGATCATGTGTTATAAAAAAGTCATTCAGAATAAATGTCTTATTTGTGAGAGATCTGGTGTTAATCAGCGCAATATGAGCTGAGCAACGGCCAGACTGGTGAGAGGAGCGGGCGAGCGAGCGAAGATTCCCCGGCACACAGCCCCGCTGAAAGGTCCGCACTAGCCGACAACATGGGAACAGCACCCCGGTGTCATGGAGAACCGCTCGGAGCCACTGATACCTGTACTCCGTGGAATTCTGCAGATCATAGCCCCTATAGTCCATGGAAGATCCAGCTAATAAACGACAGGGATCGTGACGAGAAGAAGCCAAATAAGATTTAAGTTTAATGAGAACTCCTCCTCGCTTTCCACGTCTTCTGCAGCGACTGCTGTGAGGTAGCCAGCAGGAAAGACACCGTAGATGTGGCGGTATGAACACCAGAAAAGGCGGAGGCGTCTTTGAATGTCCATCAGAGCCACAGATCGGCAGTTTTCCCAAAGACTCACGAATATTAAGAAGTGTCAGGTGATCATACACCTGCAGCGGTGACACACTCCGTGTAACAAACAACAGACTTGAGAAAAACAGCAACACACTCAACAGAGGGAGACGGCAAGCCAAACACACAGGCGCCATCTTAATGGTTCCCTTCAGACATTCTCTCAGTCATTCTAATAAAACTTTTTGTTTGTAATAAAACTAGATGTCTTTAACTACTATAAATGAAGATCCACAGTTGCATATTTGTCAGTTTATAGCTTGCTGAGAACTTAAAAAAAAAATTTGTTTGTGCTTTGGAGCAGTTTTGGCCCTCTGCATTTCACCATTGAAGCACATCAGATCTTTCAAATTTTGGTATTTATTTCTCATGTTACAGTATTATTTTGGTGACTAAGTATTTTTCTAAAAGAAATAAAATTTTCTGATTTATGGGGCATTAAAAAAAAAAATTCATGCCTATATTTCAAATGCATATTGCTCATGTATGACAAGGTCTACCATAAAAATAATTATATCAGTGGAAAGAGCATGTCTTCATTAATATATTCACAAAATATGAAGTTGGTATCTTGAACCAAACTATATTTATTAAGGTATCAAATATGCCATTTTTCACCACAAACAGAAATGTAAAATACAGAGCCACTGTACTTAAAATACAATAACAAAATTGTATCAGAGAACTAATATTTGAATTTTATGTCTAAATATTCAGCTTATCTTTATTCTGCAAGTTTTACCATACCCAGTTCTACAATTTAAACAAACTACAGTGTCAGTAGAAGCAAAACTTCAAACAAATACTGTCTACTTGAAGAGTTTGAACAATGTATTGATATGCTTTTCAACATCAGATGGAAGTTTATATTGCCTGCCAGTTGATGTAAGTGGAGCATCAATAATCTTCAGGATATGTACAAGAGGGACCCAACAGATATCCTCCCTCCTGGGCCAACTGTAAGTCTTAGAGGGACCATGAGGATGCATGAATATTACTTGCACATCTTGTTCCTCATCCGATGTTGCACGGACGTTACCTATCCACCATTGTTGGTCATACAAACACACAACATATTTACCAGGAACTGTATCTGCAAGAAAGACTGTTGATTTCACAGAAGTTTGATTCATTACTTGTGGACGATTCCCGCTAATAATAGCCTAATATTAAAAATCTATATGAATTTGTCAATTTCTAGGTTTTATGTATTACTCCAACATAATTTGGGCAAGGATGAATTTGAAACCCAGCAAGTCAAGGAGCATATCCATCGTCCAAGGAAAACTTATAGACCAGAGGTTCCATATTGGCGAAACACCCATTCCAACAGTGTCGGAGCAGTCTGTCAAGAGCTTAGGGTGCTGGTACAACTTCAGTCTCAAAGACTCAGACCAGAACGACCAATTAAGGGAAGACACCATCACAGGCCTTGCTAGCATCGACAATACTTCTCTTCCTGGAAAGTTGAAACTGTGGTGCCTGCAGTTTGGATTGCTCCCCCATCTGATGTGGCCTCTAACAGTCTACGAAGTCCCCATCACCAAGGTTGAGAAGCTTGAGAGAACAATCAGCTCATACATCAAGAAGTGGCTTGGACTCCCACGTTGCCTCAGCAATATTGGCTTGTATGGACATGGTGCTCTAGAACTGCCTATCTTGAGCCTCATCGAAGAGTACAAATGCACCAAAGTGAGGCTGGACATGACCCTGACTGAGTTGCAAGATGCTGCTATACGAACAGTTGCTCCCAGGCTGGCAACTGGGAGGAAGTGGACCCTGTCTGATACTGTACAACAGGCAGTACTGGCTCTCAGGCATAGAGACATTGTGGGTCAAGTGCAGCAGGAAGGAGGGGATTTGGTCTTGGAGCAAGACGCCCAACTTGGCACAAGGCTACATCCATAGAAAGAAGAAAGCTGGTTGTCGCTGAGGTCTGCCAGCAAGAGGAGGCAGAGAGATGTGTGAAGCCAGTCTCGCAGTCCAAACAGGGCCAATGGACTAGCTGGGAGAACCTGGAGCATCGCAAACTCACCTGGAGAGATCTGTGGGAGATGGAAGGAAGCTGAATCAGCTTCATCATCAGGGCCACCTATAATGTTTGTCCGACACCCAAGAATCTACACCAATGGGTTGGAGGAGATCCATCATGTTCTCTCTGCCAGACCCCAGCAACATTACAGCATATCCTTACCAGCTGCAAAATAAGTCTCTCACAAGGCCACTACACCTGGGGGCACAAAAGGGTCCTGCAACAACTGGCCATTACCTTGGAACAAAGGATATCCACTACCAATGCCCTCCCTCCCCCAATGTCTGGTTTCTTAAACACCATCTTCTTTGTGAAAGCTGGACAAGTTCCTGGGAAACCATCTGCAAAGATGGAGTCGATCCTCCTGGATGCTGCTAGGACTGGGACTGGAAAATGCAGGTTGACCTAGGCTAAAGGCTCATCTTTCTGCCAGAGATAATTACAACTAACCTCAGGCCAGACATGATCCTATGGCCAACCTTACAGAACTCCCTATACATTCTGGAGTTAACTGTGCCATGGGAGGCTGCGGTTGATGAAGCATATGAATGTAAGAGACTGAAATATGCTGACCTAGCAGCAGAGGCAGAACAACAAGGCTGGTGGACCAAGGTCCTCCCAGTAGAGGTCAGCTGTAGAGGGTTTATAGCCACCTCAACCTCTAAGCTCCTGAAGGGGATGGGAATTCAAGGCCAGGCCCTCCGACAAGCAGTCAGGTCACTGTCAGAGGCTGCACAACGAAGTAGCAACTGGATCTGGCTGAAAAGAAAGGATCCCATCTGGATTGCAAAATGACCAGCAAGAGGGGTGAAAGCAGAGGGGAGTGCACCTGGGATGCTGGGTGTTGTTGTTGAGCCTTCTGGAGGTGTCGTGGGCCTATCAATGAAACATCACTGAAGGAGGGTGCCCACCTGACGACCCAGAGGAAGTGATTAGCCCCTTCTCCACTCAAGATTTCAGAGTGTTGACTTCTCTGAGGGATTGAAACATCAAGTCCGATGAGCTCACCCCTTGGAGCATATATCATATGCCTTGAAATGGCATTTCCGTCTGTAGCGAAACATGGCATATTTGATACCTTAATAAATATAGTTTGGTTCAAGATACCAACTTCATATTTTGTGAATATATTAATGAAGACATGCTCTTTCCAGTGGTATAATTATTTTTTATGGTAGACCTTGTCATACATGAGCAATATGCATTTGAAATATAGGGGTGAAATAATTTTTTTCATTTTTAATGCCTCATAAATCGGAGAATTTTATTTCTTTTAGAAAAATACTTAGTCATTCTGTGATGACCTGGCGACTTGTCCAGGGTGTACCCCGCCTTTCACCTGTAGTCAGCTGGGATAGGCTCCAGCTTGCCTGCGACCCTGTAGAACAGGATAAAGCGGCTAGAGATAATGAGATGAGATGAGACTTAGTCATCAAAATAGTACTGTAACATGAGAAATAAATACCAACATTTGAAAGATCTGATATGCTTCAATGTGGAAATACAGAGGACCAAAACTGCTCCAAAGCACAAAGGAATTTTTTTTTACAGTTTTCATCAAGCTATAAACTGACAAATATGCAACTGTGGATCATCTTTTATAGTAGTTAAAGACATCTAGTACCTAAGAACAACTCCTGAAAATTTCATGCATCTAGCATGAAGAGTTCAAAAGTAATTACTTATTGAACTTAGTATCTTTTTCTGTCCCACTCATTTTTACAGTAAAATCAGTGTCACACCCCATTTTTAAAGCTGCAATATCTCAAAAACTAAAAGATACAAGGCTAAAATTTTCTATGGTGTTTACTGGGAATAATCACATTAGTTTGTGAAAGTATGAAGCAAATCAGAGATGGTCAGTCGGGAGGCCTCCGGTGATTTCATATGGACTGACCCAGGTATTTATCCTCTAGTGGACCAAAAAAAACCTAAGGAGAGTTGTTACATGAGGTCACATGGGTTGTTGACCCTCTCAGGCCCTGTCCACACGGCAACGGATTCAGGTGAATCTGATAACATTTTTTATTGTTTCGGCCTGGCGTCCACACGGCACTGGCGTTTTGGGTGTCCCAAAACGAAATCTTTTGAGAACGGGTTCCAGAGTGGAAAAATCTGTCAACGGCCCTGTTGCAAAGTCGTCTGGATGAGTAGAACGGATTTGTTTACGATGACGTCACAACCACATGACTAGAACAAGCAGCACTCTCACGCGCATCATTCGTAACAACAGAAATTGAAATTGTTTACACATTAACCTGACTGACCTGCCAGACAGACAATTTACACCTGCTTTGATGAACAGAAAGTACAGCCTTCCACACAAAGCAACAGTTACCTGACTATAATGGAGGCAGAGGGGAAAAGGGTCAGAAGACCCTTCAACAGACTGTTTTGTATGAACCACTGCATTGCATTCACTTTTGTATACAGCTTTTCTTTTAAATAAACAAGTAACTGAACCATTTCTTGAATTTCTTTTTTTTACTGGATAAGACTGCTTTTCAAAATGTTCACACACAATATAAAAAGTTATATAAATTATATAAAAATGCTTTTCAAAATGTTCACACACAGTAAGAAAATTAAGTTATATAAAACTATGCACACTAATAATATTAAATTTATGCAAATTTGTACACACAGAAGGCACGATTTCCTCGCGTAGTCGCAGCCATCTTCTTCTTGTTGTTGTGTGTTTGTTCCTGTGAGTGCTTCACGCCGGATAGAAGAAGGGGTTTATGCGTGTAACAGACGTTGTGTTGTTCACCAGTCTTTTTATTCTGAAGAAATGAGACACAAATACACTGCTGAGGACGGGCTGCAAACGTCCAGTGGCATTGGCGCTTACATTTCCAAAACGAACTGAAAGAGGCCAGTGCCTCGTTCCCATAACTACCTGCGCTCTTAAAGGGCCAGCGCAGAATTTCCCCACCACTACACACAATGGCAAGTGGAAAAAAATAAACCTGTTACATGCGCATGCGTCCTACTTCTTCTATTGTTCTAGTGTCTCCGATGGGACCGTCTTACAGTGCACGTAGAGGTGTGGCATGTGTATTGCATCGTTTTCAGCAAGCGTTGCGTTGCCATATGGACCTGATATTTTACTGATCCGTTGCCCATGTGGACGCGATATTTTTTTACCCACTAAAAAAAAAATCTCGTTGCTGTTGTCGTGTGGATGTAGCCTCAGTCATCCTGTAGTTGTTAGAGTCACTGGAGGCCAGGTGTGAACGGTGTTAGCAGCCTAGAGGGTCGTTGGCTCTCTGCTGTCATGTGAGTCTTTGAAGTCAGCTGAGTCTTGATGTGTATGCAGTTGTCTGGGAAGTGTGCCAAGGACTGCATTGTAGGTGGCTGATACTGTGGTGTCTCAGACCACCTCCTCTGTTCAGTGATGGTCGTTCCGGGTCTCCAGTGACCCTAACACCTACAGGATGACTGAAAGGGTCAACAACCCATGTGACTCTCCTTAGGGTTGGTTTTGGTCCACTAGAGGATAAATGCCTGGAACTCCCCACTAGTCAGACAGAATTGAAGAAGTCTTTCAGATGAGAGGTGAAACATTTTCAAGAATTTCAAGCAAGTCCAGTTGCCTTATTTAGCACCTATGGTTTATGTTGACCTGGATGACGGAGAACTTTCACAGACATTCTTCCCATGGAGGTCGGAACTGCCAACTCTCTGACCACCTTCAAGCGCAGACTGAAGACTCACCTCTTCAGGCTACACCCCTCCCCTACTTCCCTGCCCACTGTGTAACTGCATTTTGGCCCTTACCAAACCAAGCTGTGTCCTGTCTAGCCTGGGGTTAGCCATCGGCATTCTCTATTTAGTTGGACTTGATATGGTTGGCTTGTTTCCTTGGCTGTTTGTTGAGTGTTGGTACTCCAACAGAATATTACACTAAGTATTGCTGTCACTTGTTCAGTTGGCACTAGAACTTTCTTGTCTAGAAGTTCAGCACTTCCTCTACCTGACTTTTGCACTCGCTGTATGTCGCTCTGGATAAGAGCATCTGCTAATGCCATGTGATGTAATGTAAAAGCACAGATCTAAAGTTTTGTCAAATCTCGTCAGGTATGTCACGTACTGTTCCAGGTTTGGCAGGAGTAGAGAAACATCACATCTGTTAATCTCCAAGAAGGAAGACCGGATCATCAGCAGAACAATGCAGCACCTTGTTATAACTAGCGGCAGGGTCTCCGCGGATCCTTAAAAAGTCTTAAAAAGTCTTATTTTTAATATGTGTTTTTTAAGGTCTTAAAAAGCATTATATTTCGCTATTTTTTGAGCTATGGTATTAAATTTCATCCGGGTAGCCTACGGTAAATGAAAAAAAAAACATATGTCTGGATTTTTTTTCTGCGCTAACGTTATTTATTCAACCAGCGTCGTTTGTTATCAAGATGCTGAACAAGTAGCACAAGAGCCGTTGTGTGTCTAGCACTAGTTCTAATAGCGCAGGAACCACGCCACAGGGGGCAATGTGTTCTTTTATCCATGTAGTAGAACCACTGAGAGTAGAGCAGACGAGGAAGAAGTGGTTGAACTTGAACATGAACGGAGATGGGGAAGTGTAAGTTTAGTAACAAGTGGCTTGAGGAGCCAAAATACAAAAGTTGGCTAACAACAGCAACTTCAGAATATGAAGCGAGATGTAAGGTATGTCGGAAAGACATCAAGTTAACAACAATGGGCTGTAAAGCCCTTGACGCTCACTCGAAAGGGGAAAAGCATATGCGCTATGCTGCTAGTCGGGCAACAACAGTCCCCAGAGGCAGTTCGATCAGTAGTCAAACTTCCTTGTTTCCTCACTGTTTATGTTCATGGCAGTACCCTACTATTAAAATATCGAGAAGGCAGTTAATGTTCTGTTTTGTTAACTGAAGATCAGTTTGTTTCCTCACTGTTTATGTTTACAGCAGTACCCTACTATTAAAATATCGAGAAGGCAGCTAATGTTCTGTTTTGTAAACTGAAGATGCACTTATTTATTAAAAAAAATGCTTTGAACTTAACCTAGAGTGTGCTTTTTTTTTTTTACTGTACGTATTTGTTCCGCGGTAGTGGTCTTATTTTTTATACTCAGTGGTCTTAAAATGGTCTTAAAAAGTATTATTTTTGCTGGTCAGAAATGTGCAGAGACCCTGTAGCGGCTATGCACTTTGTTGCGAGCATATAATCCGGCCCAGGCACGCACACCAGAATTGTTATCGGTCCAAATTCGCGGGACAAATAATGCGGTTTAAATGAGACAGTCATTGTTGTGTTTTGTGGTTTCTTTTTGGCCTGATTTTTGTAATGTTAGATGTTTTATCTAGTGATCTGGCGTAGTATAGAGTAATGGTGCCGTCCCCTTTAATAAAATGTGAGTATTGCAGGATCATGTGACCTGCTTCCTTGTTTAAAAAGGGATGGGAGCCTTTGCTCTATACCCGCTACGTTTGACCAGGTGTGCAGCTATCGAGTAAGTGCTTTTGTATTTTATATCGTGTGTTTTGTCACTTGTTTTAGACGCTATGTTTGAAATGTTTTCCTCTGCTCTTTAATGTGTGGTTTGCTAGCAAACGGTATCTGTTTAATTTGCTGGTGATTTTGTAACGTTTATCAAAGTGCAGAATTAACGTGGGTTAAAAGCATGCTGCTCTGTGTTAATTGCTTTGTGTGTGCACTTTGATTGTTACTTTTGCTTGTTAAGTGTAGATTTTGAGTTAGTTTAATTGTTTGAGTATGAGATGTGTGAGTTTGTATGGGCTGAAAGTTGTAAATGAAATTTTTTAATGTGGATTATGTAGTATTATTATTAGTAGTGATATGTTAACATTGGTATGGTATATTTAATGGTAGTATTAATGTCTATTAATGTTGATGGTAATAATAACTTATGGCTTGATGTATGTTTATTATGTTTGGCTGCTTATCATGAGTTATGTATTGCTATTTATAAATGCTCATGAATGTTTATTTACTATGAATGCATTTTATTGCTTATGTTGTGTTTATATCTGATCACTGAGTGATGTTTAGTACTGCCATTTATGATTACTGTGGTGAGTGGGAAGACCAATAACTGTTTTAAAATGCTTCTAGTTTTCATTTTAGACCTGAAACTGTGCATTTTGTATTGTTTAGGTTTTTACCTGCTGCATCCATTTTTGTACTGCTACATCTGCTTTGCACTGCTGCATCCATTTTTGCACTGCTACATCTGTTTTGCACTGCTGCATCCATTCTTGCAATTATTACAGCTGCAACCATTTTAATGCTACTACAACTGAATGCAGAGATTGAATAAAACAAAGAAAAGTGGAAATTGAGCCGAGTAATTCCTGTGCACACCTTGGTCACCCTTTCTGTGGGATAACGGATCAGTAAAAACCCGTGTTGCATGCCGCCAAGCCTACCCATCTTGTCGCACTGATCAGTGAAGAAGTGTCTGGAGGAGGAAGAAGCCAAATAGGCCTTTGTCGAAATTGTGCTTTCAGTGTGACAAAAAGAAGATGAAGTCTGCTGAAATTGCGGCCTTAAAAGGAAAACGGTCATCAGCACAAGCATTGTTTAGCAAAAGAGCTAACAGATTGTCCCTTACAGTTGACCTCCTGGAAAAAGAAGCACTGATTGATGAAATTCGAGCACTCCGTGCAGATTTTGATAGGATGCATGACTTTGGTTTGGAGTACATTGATGCCCTGGTAGAAATAGATGACATGGAAGAAGAGGTAGCGAAGGCAAAGGAGAAAACCACCAAGTGCCTCACTACATATACTGAAGTGATCCAGCTTGCCAGGGAGATATTGTGGACTAAGTATGCCAATGCTGACATCCAGCTGTTCGTCGATGGTGCAGAGGAGAAGTGTGCAGAAGTAGAGGGCACTGCTGTACAAAACTTGACAGAGGCCGAATATCAAGCCTTGAGAGAGTGTCTGCTGGAAAGGATCCGCATGCTTGAGCAAAAGGTGCTCGAGTGGGAGCGGCTTGTGTCTGGTAAAACTATAGTTTACAAACAACAGCTGTATAAACTGGGAAATCGGCTATGTGACTGGGAGCAAAGTTGGCAAAAGTCCAGACACAGTAAGCCTAAGGAAGAATCCATAGGAGCTGATGCTAAGCAGCCGATATCCCACGTACCTAATACCTCAAATGCCTCACCTCCACCTGCCATGCCTGCCAGCCTGAAGCCTCACATCAGTCTTGAAAGAACACAGCTGCCTGTCTTCTCTGGAGATATGACTGATTATTATCGGTGGAAGGCTGAGTGGACAGAGTTAGAGCAGCTAGGGAATCCACTGAGGACTGCTGGTGTCACACGATTTCATCTTTTGGCAAGCCTAAGTGACAAGGTGAAGAAAGATCTGGTCCTGTCCAGCTGTGCTACAACAGATGAGATGTTCAAACGTCTCGACAATCGCTTTGGGAACAAGGCAAGGATTGTTCTGAAAATAGCAGAGGAGATAGGTCTACCCCCTGTGAAGGGAAATAACCCCAGGAAGGCAGTTGAATTGATCCAGGCTGTGGAGCGGGCCCTTAGCAATCTTGTAATCCTGGGAGAAGAGGATGTCCTGAAGAACCGTCTGGTAGCACAGTCATTGGAAAGAAAGCTACCTAGCTCTTTAAAGGAGAAGTGGATTGAGTATAAGGCCAAGCCGATGAATTGCTTCAACCCGCACAGCTATTTTGACTGTCTGCTGCTTTTCCTACAAAAACAGGAGGCAATATTGGAGGAGTTGGAACAGTTAGATGAGGGCCTTGAGGAGAGGAACTCATCAGTGAAAAGCTCTGCAGGAGGCAGACCAGTCAAGAAAGCATTCTCTAAAGCTACTTCAGGCCAAAAAGGGTCTCCACCACAGTTGGGCTTATGCACTGCTTGCTCTGATGGAACACATGCTGGCAGACTCTTTGCCTGCAAATCCTTCAGGGAGATGGATGTCCAGAGGAGAAAGGCTCATATAAAGACACATGGGATGTGCAGTCAATGCCTGGGCTTCCATCTAAAAAATAGTCAGTGCAATAAAAGGTTCCTGTGTACTAAGGCTGATTGCCGTGATGAAGAATCCCACCATTATCTCCTGTGCCCCAAGTCTACCAGCAGTGAGGAGCAGAGGGGGAATAAGAAAGGCCTCGGACTGACCAGTAAGCAGGAGGAGCTTCTGGCAAAGGTCACTCCGGATCTTAGGGATGAGTTCAGGAAAGCTTTTTCCAACAAGGCCTCGAGTACCTGCACTGATAGAGGTGGTCCTGAATACCCAGTCATAATGATGTTGCTGGAAGCAACATCCAACTCTGGCCAGCTGATTGGCACTTTCATAGAGCTTGCCTCGGACACTAATTATGTCACCCATAGCGCTGCCCAGCAACTTGGATTGATAGGTGACAGCGTCAAGCTAATTGTCCACGGCGTAGGAGGGATGATTAAAATCGTTACTACAAAGAGATATTCCCTGCGGCTGAGAGTGAAAACCATCAAAGGCACAGTGGTGGACCATAAATTGTTTTGCTATAGTCTGGAAAGTATCGCTGAGGTCAGTCATTCTGTCACACCGCAACAACTCCAGAAGATCTTTCCTGATGTTGCCATAGCAGAGCTGGCCCGCCCTGAAACCATCGACCTTCTCATAAGCCACAGGGAAGGTCGCCTGGTCCCACAGCCATTAAAAAGAGAGGGGGATCTTGTCCTTTGGGATGGACCACTGGGTAAAACCGTTGGTGGTACTCACCCCAACCTTTTTGAGACCATTGACTTGACACTGCTCCAATCTGAAACCCACTTTGCACGAACCATGAGGACATCTTCAAGATTCTATAAGGAGATCTGTGTGAATGTCAGAAATTTGAGTAAGGACTTGGCACAGATAGTGACCCTTGGTAACACCAGTTCTACAAATAAAGAAGTCCTTGAATGGTTCAAGTGGGATAGTATTGGTGCAGCATGTGACCCTAAATGCGGGAGCTGTAAGTGTGGCAAGTGTCCACCGGGTGGCCAGGAGATGACCCTTGGGGAGGAAAGGGACTTGGAGAAAATAAAGGACTGCCTCTCGTATGTACTGGCGGATAAGCACAGTGATACTCCACACTGGGATGCGGCATACCCATGGAAGGTTGATCCAGCAATTCTGCCAAACAATCGCCAAGCAGTGGAAGCAACCTTCCGGAACACTGAGGCTCGGCTGGCGAAAGAACCTGTGTGGAAAGCTGCGTATAGTGAGCAGATCCGTGAAATGATTTCAAGAGGAGCGGCCATCAAACTCACTAGCCAGCAGACTGAGGATTGGAAGGGGCCAGTTTGGTACATTAGCCATCTGGTTGCCCCAAATCCCCACTCCAGCTCGACGCCAGTGAGGATAGTCTGGAACAGTAGCCAGGAGTTTAAAGGGATGAGCCTGAACAACCTCCTCCACAAAGGCCCTGATGTACTCAATCCAATCCGGGGTGTCCTCCTGAGATTCAGGAGTCGATTGTATGCAGCTCTTGGAGATGTAAAGAAAATGTACAACTCGGTGTGGTTAAAGGATGAGGAAGTACACCTCCATCAATTCCTCTGGAGGGATGACTCCACTGAAGAAATCGGTGAATTTGCTGTTGTCAGGGTCAATATTGGCGACAAACCTGCCGGATGTATTGCTCAGGTAGCTATGAGGGAGACTGCAAATCTGCCTCAGTTTGCGTCCATGATTGCAGAATGTCGGATCCTGACTGAGGACTGTTATGTCGATGATATATTGACATCACATGACGACCGCCAAGCTTTAATTAGGATGATTAAAGGAGTGGAAAAGATCTTAAAGGCAGGTGGCTTCTCCCTCAAGCCCTGGGTCCTGACCGGTCAAAGTGGGAGGGATGAGGATCCTACTGACTCCAGTAATGTCAGGTCAACAGAGCCCAAGACCTTTATACTCCCCAATCAGATGCGGGATGAAGAAAATAAGGCACTTGGACTGGGTTATGAGCCTGAAACTCATAAACTCCGTCTGTTGACATCAGTGAACTTTTCAAAGAGGCGAGGGAAAATGAGGACTGGGCTGGATTTACGAGAGGGTGAGGTTAGAGGCAACACCCCGAACCCCCTCACCCGACGAATGTTGCTGAGTCAGATTGCAGGGTTTTATGACCCTACCGGCCTGGCATCACCTATTAAGCAATGAGGAGTGATGCTCGTAAGAGAGTCCTTTCAGGAGGCAGGAAAAGACCGTCCTTCCAAAGACACCTGGGATGAGCCTCTTTCTCCATGTCTTTGAGAGGCTGCGGTCACACTCTTTGAACAGTATGTGAGACTGGGCCAAATCAGATTCGACAGGAGCCTTACACCCCGTGGAGCCATAGGCCGTCCAATAGGGATTACATTTTCGGATGGCAGTGAAGCTTCCTATGGAGCGGTCCTTTACCTTCGGTGGGAGACGGCGCAAGATGGAGTTGTAATAAAATTCGTCGAATCAAAGGCCAAGCTCACGCCTCTAGACCAGAAGGGTGATGTCATTAAAGCAGAGCTGTGTGGGGCTGTGTTTGCAACCCGCCTGAAAACCTACTTTGAAAAGCACTGCCGCATCAAGGTCGATAGGTGGATCCATCTTGTCGATAGCCAGACAATACTCGGAGCCATCCAGAAGGATAGCTATGGCTATCAGACATTTTTTGCAAATCGTATTGGAGAAATCCAAAAGGCTGGACCTGTTGACAGCTGGAGGTGGGTCGAAGGAAAAGAAAATGTTGCTGACCTCCTCACGAGGGGAGCATCCCCTGAGGAGCTTGCTGAAGGATCAGTCTGGCAGGAAGGCCCTGGATTTCTGAAACTGCCTCTTGAAGATTGGCCTGTGAAAGCCACCAGGGAGATAATCTCCTCCGTTATGGAAGAGATTGGGGGACTCCAAAGGAAGGCGTTCTCAGCGCTGGTGTCAACAGGTGTTCTACCATTGAAATGGTCAAAACCATTCTGAAGAGGGCGCTCACAAGCCTTGGTGGAACTACAGGGTCCCTTACATGGGAAGAGCTCCAAACCCTGTTCTATCAGGCAGCTAATCTAACAAATGAATGCCCAATAGATGCCAGAGCTCAAGAGCAGGAGGATTTAGTTGAGTATTTGACGCCCAACTCTCTCATATTAGGTCGCGCATTGCCTGGAGGAGACACCTGTGGTCTTGATTTAGAGACTCATCCCTGGCATCGACTGAGGGCCATTCAAATCGGGGTGGACCGGTTTTGGGCAAAATGGAGAGAACTCGCTGGCCCAAACCTGTTCATTCAACAGAAGTGGCATCGGTCAGAGAGTAATGTTAGAGTTGGTGACCTCGTCTGGATAGCTGATCCAAATGCCTTAAGAGGTCAGTTTCGTTTGGGCCGGATTGTAACAGTCTACCCTGACAGTAAAGGAGTTGTCAGGGATGCAGATATTGCAATATGTGTTGGCATTCCTGCTCCCCTGGCAGGTAGCCGAAAGAAAAGAAGTTCTTCGCTGCCTATGGCTGTTATTAGAAGAGATGTGAGAAGGCTGGTAGTTCTTCTTCCTGTGGAGGACCAAAATCCTCCACTTGAGTCATCTTGATTCCTTTTCCTGGGTTAAGTCAATGCTTATCACATACACTCATTGCACACTCCCATTGCACATGTAACAGGCTGGTTGGTGTATGCTAAACGCTGCCAACATAGCCGTCCTATTGTACAAACATGAAGATAAAAGAACATGTATGCACATGTCATACTATACTTCACATTCCCGAGCAGTATACAACACATCTGCCACAGGGATGTATTTGATTTTGGACATTTTGGGTATTGGATTATACATGGACATTGTGCAAAAAAAAAAAGTAAATGCAAATTTCTTTGCAAATGGGGTTGTGGCAGCGGGGGCGTGGTCTAGCATTGGTCTGTGACAGGAGGGCGGAGTCAGGGAAGGTAAGTGGCAGAATCACTACACCTGTCGTTAATTAATGTGTTTGTGTGTCTTCCCAGTGACCGCGCCCTATTTAAGGAGAGAGAGCGAGAGCAGAGGGAGCTCTCTCCACAACCAGACGGCTGATGTGTGTGCGTGTATGGGAAGAGAGATAAAAGCTGAAAAGCTAAATAAAAGAGTTTTGTGAAAGCAGTTCTGTCCTGCCGTCCTTCTGTGCTTATTCCCGGGTTCCGGCACCACTGTAGCAGTTCGTGTAGGTGGGTGGAGCACAGAAGGACGGCAGGACAGAACTGCTTTCACAAAACTCTCTTTTATTTAGTTTTTCAGCTTTTATCTCTTTTCCCACACACTCAGGCACACACATCAGCCGTCTGGTTGTGAAGAGAGCTCCCTCTGCTCTCGCTCTCTCTCCTTAAATAGGGCGCGGTCACTGGGAAGACACACAAACACATTATTTAACGACAGGTGTAGTGATTCTGCCACTTACCTTCCCTGACTCCGCCCTCCTGTCACAGACCGATGCTAGACCACGCCCCCGCTGCCACAGGGGTTGTTAAAAGTATGTGTAAATAGGAGTTACTTTAAGGGTCTCTGTGAAATTGTAAGTTCCTTGGATCTTAGGCTCTGGAACTTAAGTGGGAGGTGTTGTGTTTTGTGGTTTCTTTTTGGCCTGATTTTTGTAATGTTAGATGTTTTATCTAGTGATCTGGCGTAGTATAGAGTAATGGTGCCGTCCCCTTTAATAAAATGTGAGTATTGCAGGATCATGTGACCTGCTTCCTTGTTTAAAAAGGGATGGGAGCCTTTGCTCTATACCCGCTACGTTTGACCAGGTGTGCAGCTATCGAGTAAGCGCTTTTGTATTTTATATCGTGTGTTTTGTCACTTGTTTTAGACGCTGTGTTTGAAATGTTTTCCTCTGCTCTTTAATGTGTGGTTTGCTAGCAAACGCTATCTGTTTGATTTGCTGGTGATTTTGTAACGTTTATCAAAGTGCAGAATTAACGTGGGTTAAAAGCATGCTGCTCTGTGTTAATTGCTTTGTGTGTGCGCTTTGATTGTTACTTTTGCTTGTTAAGTATAGATTGAGTTAGTTTAATTGTTTGAGTATGAGATGTGAGTTTGTATATGTTAACATTGGTATGGTATATTTAATGATAGTATTAGTGTCTATTAATGTTAATAATAACTTATGGCTTGATGTATGTTTATGTTTGGCTGCTTATCATGAGTTATGTATTGCTATTTATAAATGCTCATGAATGTTTATTTACTATGAATGCATTTTATTGCTTATGTTGTGTTTATATCTGATCACTGAGTGATGTTTAGTACTGCCATTTATGATTACTGTGGTGAGTGGGAAGACCAATAACTGTTTTAAAATGCTTCTAGTTTTCATTTTAGACCTGAAACTGTGCATTTTGTATTGTTTAGGTTTTTACCTGCTGCATCCATTTTTGTACTGTTACATCTATTTTGCACTGCTGCATCCATTCTTGCAATTATTACAGCTGCAACCATTTTAATGCTACTATAACTGAATGCAGAGATTGAATAAAACAAAGAAAAGTGGAAATTGAGCCGAGTAATTCCTGTGCACACCTTGGTCGCCCTTTCCGTGGGATAACGGATCAGTCATTCATTATTTCTTGGTGAGTGGTGCATTTGGTGTCATGTACCATGACGTTTGTTGCCCAGCTGGAGTTTCCAAACATACTAGACCACCTCCGATCCTTTTCGCTATCTGTGTTGTGTCCCAGTCATAGCGAAGGAGACAATATCCATCCAGATCGATGTTTACGTCCCTGTTATGTTTGACAAGTACAGCAAGTTTGTGCATTTTATTCTGAAGTGAGTGTACATTAGAGTTATTGTTGGGAGGGGAAATCGACTTCCCCTCTGTTTGAGTCTATTCCAAATCCCACCTCTAGCTCTAACCCTCTCCTTTTCTTCCTCCTTCCATGATGGATAATTTCAGGATGGCTAAGAAGTTTTTGGGGTGTCTTAACCCATTGACGCCTGAAACGCCTGCAAAAAAACGTCTGCAAATGCCTAAGCCAGTTTTTAGAAAAGGTCCCCATCTGCCTGAGGGTTGTCTAAAATAAAAATAATTAATTGAAAACGCCTATGAAAAATTCATTATCTCAGCCTCTGAAGCACATAAAGACATGAAATAAGTTGCATTTAAAAGATAAAATTCTCTGCTTTTATTGGATCATGCTCATTCAGCATTAACGCTAACACATTTTTATAAAAAAAAACAAATCTGGCATGCGTCTTGAAAATAATGACAAATCAACAATGCTGTGTTATGCAACAACCAGCATTTGGGGCAATGTTGCGTTATGCAACAACCGGCGCTAGGGGCAATGTTGCGCGACGCAGCATCCGGCGTCAATGGGTTAAGTAAGTATCGGAGATTCAGCAGATCCTCCCGGGTGTAAATAGGAACCATAGGAACCAGTCCACTTTGCCACGGATTTCTGCTCCGAGTGCGCTTACAATATCCCAGATGATTGTCAGGATCCAGATGACTGCTGTAATCTTCATCAGCATGTTGTCCAACATGATCGCCACCAATTATAAGCCATCATAAATGAAACAAAGTCAATATTTGGTGTGAGATGACCCTTTGCTTAAAAAAAAAAAGTATCAGGTACAATGAGTGCAGTTTTATAAGGAAATGAGCTGTAGGTTTTACTGAGCACCTTGCAGAACCAGCCACAGTTCTTCTGGACACTTTGACTGACTGTCACACTCGCGTCTTCATTTTGCACCAAAACCCTTCATTATGTTTTCTTTTTTAATCTGAAAAGTGCTCTCTTATGGAATATGCTGCTCAGATTACATGCAAATTTTTTTTTTCCTGTAACATTTAATTTTGTGCTGGAAAATGAACGTTTGGAACTGTGTAATGTTTTGACTCGATAATGTAGAAGTCATAAACAAATAGGGGGCCTCAGACTTTTCCACAATACTGTATGTGCCTTTATTGTGTCATCTTCCAGGGCTTCTTTCTGACCTCCATGACTTATCTTCAGTTCAGCAACACCAGATTGATCTTCAATCAAGCAATTTTCGCTCAAGTTTGTAGATCAAGTTCCGATTGAGATTTTTCAGGATGAATTTGGCTGAGATTTGTGACAATACGAAAAAGGGAAGGGAATACGCATTGCTCGGAAACTATGACTCTTCTATGGTGTACTACCAGGGGGTGCTACAGCAGATCCAAAAGCACTATCAGTCACTTCAAGATCCTGCACTTAAGGTCAAGTGGCAGCAGGTAACACACACACCATTCACACTCACTGAAAACTGTTTATTCATCACTATTATGCTAGGAATAGGAGCAAAACCATAAAGTCCAAGCGTGACTCTATCCCCTTGTGACCTAGTTACATTAATGATAATCTTTTGCCATGGCTCCATTGAATTATCATGTTGTGACCAGTCATGATGTTGCTGGCGGTGATGATAAGGCAGTGATACTGCAACGGAACTACTGACACCTGCATAATCTGAATACTCGTACTCGGATCAAAGTTCTTCCCATGCCACCCCGGTGAAAAACCTCACAGGATCTTTAAGCATCCATGAGGATTGTCAAAGACCTGCCAAAGATCCTTAACGACAGGATATTTTATAGGATCCTTAAAGGATCTTAGAAAGATCTTCATATGAAAAATCATTTGTAAAGATCCCCAAGGATTTGACAAGGATCTTTTAAGGATCCTACAAAGAGCCTCAAGGATTCAACAAGGATCTTTCAAAGATATTAGAAGGATCCTTCTTAAGATCTTGTTAAGATCTTTGCTAGGATCCTTGAGGATTTGATCAGAATCTTTTCAAGATTTTTGTCAGTCTTCAAAATCTTTGCAAAGTTCCTCCAAGATTCTCAAATATTTAATGAGGATCCTTCAAAGGTCTTAAAAGGATCCTTTTCAGGATCTTATAAAGATCTTAACTGGAATCCTCAAGGATTTAATCAGGATCTTGTAAGGATCCTTGTCAAGGTTTTTACAAGATCTTTGTGAGGATCCTTTAAGATCCTTGAGGATCTAATGAGGATTTTTCAGTTTTTTTTTTTTTTTAAATTATCCTAATTCAACGGATTTGGCAAGGATGGAAATAGATTGAAACTTACATAATTATGATTCATAAGAATTGGATAAGGCTCCATGGAATCCTGAATAAAAGGATCTTTGAAAGAATCTTTCATGATTTTCAAGGTTTCAGAGATCTTAAAAGGATCTGGCCAATCAGTTGACTCCTTCTACTGGAAATGTCAGTGTATGTTATAATGGCATCAATAATTTTTTTTTTTTGGAATTGAATTTTTTTTGCTTTTTTAAGATTCTTGTAGATCTTGTCAAGAATATAAAGGATCATTGACGATCTTGGCAAGAAGTTAAAATATTGTTAGGGTTCACCCAGTCGGAAACTGTCAATTTACTTCTCGGGACCCCCGCCCTCGTGCCACCCAGACATCTGGGGGGGTTAGTCGCCAAGAAAGACAGGAACCCCAATGTAGTTCACATCTTTTTGTTATTATATACGAGTGTTGTGTGTAAATGACATTACTGTTTGATATCGGTGTGTGTGTGCATGAATGTGTGTGTGTGTGTCTATGGGGGGGGTGAGTGACATCATTTTGATATGTGTCTGTGTGTGTGACATCTTAATTACATCACTGTTCTAATGGAATGTTCAGATGTGTGTGTGTGTGTGTGTGTGTGTGTGTGTGTGTGTGTGTTTGACTTGCGTGCAAGTGAGCAGCTTGATCTTGGGGCAGGTCAAATAATCTCCATCTCTGTGTGTGTGTGTGTAAATCATAACAATGACATATATTTCTGATATGACATGATAGCAAGGTACAGACAGATTTTAAAGGTCATTGCTTACATACACCCCTTCAGGTCAGATATAACATAGGGCAATATGTACTTAAGATGGTGATAGAATTTTTAAACACAGGCATGTTATAAGAAAGTAAACAAAAAATAAGAACAAACCTAAACAAAGACAGTCATACGAAACATAAACAAAGAAGTGCTAAATCATGAAGGTCAAACAGGATTCAGGATTAAACTCAAAGTCTTAACATTAGAATCATAAAGTCTTAACAATCCTAAATTATATTCTGTAATTATAAAACTAACTTAAAACTATAAAACTAAAATCATTGAATGCATCTTAGATCTAACAATTAAATCTAAATCACTGCCATAGTATATGCAATAGTCCAAAATAATAAAGGATCTTAAAAAGCTCTCCCATATAAAGTCTTAACACTTTGTGCAGCAATAAGGCTAATACAAAACTATAAACTATAAAACTAACATGAATCATTGCTTTAAATTTAACTTTAATCCCAAATACACGTTGGATATGCAGCTGTGGGTGTGTGTGGCATCATTGCAGACCTTGGCGCCGTTCAGACACACCTCTGATCAAAAATACACATTTCATATCAAAATAAACAAAATGTTCCCAAACAATCTCCAGCCGAGACATAAGGTCATTTTAACTGAACAGAAATTAATCCTTAATTTTGTCACAAATTACTGCCTTCTTGGTCAAGAATTACAATTATTTATAAACCTACATAATAAACCTAACAAATATCTTTGTAGAGCCTTGCAGATCTTGCCAAGAATTTTGAAGATCTTTTGAGGAGCTTTGTTGAGATTCTCAACAGGTTCCTCAAAGACCCTCACAAAGAACTTTACAGATCCTTGAAAACCCTTAGCAAAAAGTAGTATACTTAAAGTTCATTTTATTAAGTATGCTTCAGTATAAGTATAGCAAGTATACTACAGACCATGTACTTTTAGTGTACTAGAAAGTATACAAATTTAATACTTTTTTCAGACTAAACTGGAACATTTCAAGTTTATAAAAGTATATTTTAAAGTTCATTTTAAGTTTGCAAAAGTACACTTTAAAGTATACAAGTATACTCATCTATATACTATCAATGTACTTGGTATATCCCTCTCGTATGTTTAAAGTATACCACAAGTACACTTATCGATATACTGCCATTGTACTAGTTATATACTTCGAGTCCCTATTTTTAATTTATTATTGTATACTTTAAGTATACTGTTATAAACGTTGGTTATTTCACTAGTTTGCTTGTTATACTTTAGGTTTGCTTGGCATATTACTTGTAGCTTACTATTTATATACTGGAAATATACTCCTTAAAGTATTCTTAAAGTTTACTCATACTGTGTGTACACGAGTGTGATGTATTTACAAAATCACAAGACAGAATGTTGAAAACAAGTTTGATATATTTTCAAACATTTCAAAAACAAAGACCTATGAAATCAAGTCCTTCCCTACTGGAGAAAATGAAAGGGAAAAAGTGCACATTTGCATGTAAAAATGTAAACATAATGGTCTCTTGATCAATAAAGTCAAGTCAAAAGTTTCTGTTTTTGTGTATGATTTTAAGGTACATAAAGATAATGCAATTGAGCACACATACTATATACTGTAAAGTTTTAAAGTCCAGCATTATATTAATATTATAAATTAAATGTTAAGCATGAGTCAATGACTTGACCTTATGCCCTTGGAGCAAGATATACTAAGTATTAGTACTTTGTGGCAGAAAAACGTAAAAAGTATACTAAAGTACAAGTTTTAGTATTAAAGTACAAGTGTAAGTCTTAGTATTAATATACTTAGTCTTAGACTTTTGTTTATACTTTTCAGTATAAGCCAAGTATACTTCACTATACTATTCTTAAGTATATAAAATATAGTTTATAAAAAGTCAACTTCAAGTATACTTCCTCAGTTTTAGTAAAAAATGAGTATACTCATAGTACTCTTGAATAAACTTCTTTTTGCTAAGGGAATCCTTGAAAGATTTTCACCAAGGTCAAGGCACATTGGACGGCGCCAATCTCCATTTTTATAGCCCTCGGCCTCTTGCCAATTACAGCCCCAATTCCAAAAATGTTGGGATGCTATGTAAACTGTAAATAAAAACAGAATGCAATAATTTGCAAATCACGGAAACCCTATATTTAACTGAAAATAGTACAAAAGACAACATATCAAATGTTATTTTTTGAAAAATATATGCTCATTTTGAATTTGATGTCAGCAACACGCTTCAAAACGTTGGGACCATGATGAGAACACAGATTGAGGGGATATCCAAAAGGTAACAACCCCATAGACTTGTAAATTCACTGTGAGTATGTGTTCGGTTATCCCACCGAAAGGGGGCATCAAGACGCAGTAGATCGTATTGGCTCGCGTCACAACAGTTATTAACCAAGGTGCACCACCAAGTAAACCACCAAGCCATCTAGTCGACCTGTTAAGAAGAGGAAAAGCCCTCTGTTAAGCTCCACTTCTTCATATAGCAAAATGGAGTCAACCGAAATTGTGGCCCTAAAGGGAAAGCGGGCCTCTGCACACGCAGCATTGACAAAAAGGAGTAACAAGCGCTCTCTCTCACTATTGACATTATAGAAAAAGGAGCACTCATTGAAGAAATCCGTGCACTTAGTGGTGACTTCGGCAAGGTGCATGACATCGGCCTAGAGCTCCTGGAGGCCTTAGCAGAGGTGGATGGTGCTGAAGGAGAGGCAGCGAGGGTCAAAGCAAAAACAGAGCAATGCCTTTCTGTCTACACTGAAACTATCCAGCTGGCCAGAGAAACCCTGTGGACCAAGTTTGCTCAGCCAGAAATCGAGCTCTATGCTGAAGCCACAGAAGAGAGATGTAAAGTGGTGGAAGCCACAAATATCCAAGACCTGCTGGAGCATGATTATGAAGCCCTACGTGACGGCCTACTTGAAATGATACATGAGCTAGAGCAGAAGGTGCTTGCATGGGAGCGTATCGTCTCGGACAAGGTCACCCATCATAAGCAGCATCTCTTCAAGCTCAGGAGCAGAGCACGGGACTGGGAGCTTGGCTGGAAGATATCAAGCCGCACACCCAAGCGAGAACCAAGCAGATCTGGTGTGCAGAAAACACTCAGCCAACCCACCACCCCAGCGGCCTTACCATCACCTAGCCCGCCTACCATCTTAAAACCACAAATCAGTCTGGAGAGAACACGGCTACCTGTCTTCTCAGGAGACATGACTGATTACTATCGATGGAAGGCTGAGTGGGCAGAATTGGAGCTATTGGGCAACCCACTGAGGACTGCTGCGGTCACTCGGTTCCACCTGTTGGCAAGCCTGAGTGAAAAGAGACCTTGTCTTGTCTAGTTGTGCCACGACCGATGAGATGTTCAGACGCCTTGATAACCGCTTTGGGAATAAAGCGAGGATCGTCCTGAAGATTGCTGAGGAAATCAAAGGCCTACCCCCTGTGAAGGGAAATGACCCCCGGAAAGCGATCGAGTTAATCCAGGCCGTGGAGCGGGCCCTGAGCAATCTGGTGATCTTGGGGGAAGAGGATGTATTAAAAAACCGCCTCGTTGCACAGTCATTGGAGAGAAAGTTGCCCAGCTCGTTAAAAGAAAAATGGATTGAGCATAAGGCAGAGCCACTGAATGAATTCAGCCCGCAAAACCACTTTGACTGTCTACTGAAGTTCCTCCAGAAACAGGAGGCTATGCTGGAGGAGTTGGACCAGTTGGATGACAGCCTCAGAAAAGGCAACTCCTCAGCAAAATCACCGGTGGACAAGTCAGCCAAAAAGGCATTCTCCAAAGCCACCTCAGGCCAAAGGGGGTCAAAGTTACAGGCAGGCTCATGCACAGCTTGCTCTGAAAAGACCCATGCTGGTAGGCTTTTTGCATGTGCCTCGTTTAGAGGGATGGATCTTCATACAAAGAAAAGTCATCTCAACTCGCACGGGCTGTGCTGTCAGTGTCTTGGCTCTCACATGCAAAGTGCTTGCAACAAAAAGTTCATCTGCACCAAAGCAGACTGCCGATCCGATGAGCCTCACCACTACCTACTCTGTCCCCGAGTCATGCCTCTGGAAAGTGCCAAGAGGAGGACACATAGCAAAGGCCTCGGTCTCACTAGTCGGCAAGAAGAACTCCTGGCAAAGGTCGCTCCTGAATTGAGGCAGGAATTCAGAAACGCCTTTTCAAATAAGACCTCTGCCATAACCTGTGCTGCTGGAAATGGACCAGTGGAGTATCCAGTAGTGATGATGCTGCTGGAGGTCACAACCAACTCAGGCCAGCTCATAGGCACCTTGATAGATCTCGCCTCCGACACAAATTACATCACCCATGGCCCCGCTCAGCGGCTCGGACTGAATGGTGAGAGCATTCGACTGATAGTTCATGGTGTCGGAGGAATGACCAAGAAGGTCAGAACAAGGAGGTATAGCCTCTGCCTGAGAGTGAGGACCACCAAGGGAACGGTGGTGGAACACAAGCTACTTTGCTACGGGCTGGAAAGCATCACTGAGGCCAGCCACCCTCAACAACTCCAGAAAATATTTCCTGATGTTGCTATGGCAGAGCTGGCCCGCCCTGAGACCATCGACCTCCTCATAAGTCATAGAGAAGGCCGTCTGGTTCCACAACCATTCAAGAGGGAGGGTGATTTCGTCCTCTGGGATGGCCCGCTAGGCAAAACGGTTGGCGGTACCCACCCTGACCTCTTCGAGTCTGTTGACCTGACGCTACACCAGTCTGAAACCCACTTTGCTCGAACCATGAGGACCTCCTCAAGGCTTTACAGAGAGGTCCGTGTAAGCATAAAAAGCCCGGATGAGGACTCAACACGGACCGTAACTCTCAGTAACACCAGTGCCACAAATAAAGAAATTTTTGAATGGTTCAAGTGGGACAGTATTGGGGCAGCGTGCAACCCAAAATGTGGGGGCTGCAAGTGTGGCAAATGTTCCCCGGGTGGCCAAGAGATGACCCTTGGAGAAGAAAGGGACTTGGAAAAAATAAAAGGCTGTCTCTCGTATGTCCTGGCAGACAAACACAGTGATTCTCCACACTGGGATGCTGCTTACCCGTGGAAGGCCAGCCTGGCAATTCTGCCAAACAACCGCCAAGCAGTTGAAGCAACCTTCCGGAACACTGAGGTGCGGCTGGCAAAAGAACCTTTGTGGAAAGCAGCTTATGGAGAGCAGATTCATGACATGGTGGCAAGAGGAGCAGCCATTAACGCTACGTTCACACTGCAAGGCTTAATGCTCAATTCCGATTTTTTTGTGAAATCCGATTTTTTTTGTGAGGTCGTTCACATTAACAAATATATGCGACTTGTATGTGATCCTCAGTATGAACGAAAAGCGACCTAAAAGTGTTCCGCATGCGCATTGCAGGATACGACGACGTCACACGCAGTGAGCATGGCCAGTGTTTATGGAAGTAAAACCGCCCGGTTGCGGTATGACCCATCCAATCTAGCTTGAATCGCTGCATCCCCCCAAATGGAAATCAGCTCCCTAACATCTGCGTCCTTCCATTGAGAAGATTCAGAACCTTCACAGCCCGAAGCGTCCCTCGCATTGATGTCATGCGCAGGGGCGCAGATACGTTTTTTGAACTGGGAGGGACAAAAAACTGGGGGGGGGGGGGACAAAGCTGCCAGCAAACCAACCCCAACCCCGATATGCCTGTCAAACTTGTTGTTAGTAACCATAGCAACCAAGCTCGAGCTCGCAACCTGTGCAGTCTGCGCAGCTCAACCAACCGAATATCAGTCTTTGCTTTGTGAGTTGTTGCAACTATGTATACACTGCTGTGCACCTCAATAAACCGAATGGTAATTAGTCTTTTGATTTTTCCGTGAGGTTTGCCTTATACAAAGAAAAACAGCATAGACGTTTTTTTCTCCCTATAAGTGGGGGGGACCGAACGAGGTGAATTTAAATCTGGGTGGGACGAGTCCCCCCCTCTATCTGTGCCCGTGATTATGCGCCATGTTGTTGTAACTTTTTTTGAGAGACCCGCCGCCTACTTCAGCGCAGAATAGTGACGTTTGTGGCTTGTTGATGACGTGTAAGTCGGATGAATGCGACCTGGCGGTTCAGACTGAAGTCGCATATGAAAAGAGCGGATAGGGATCGGAATTAGGACCACATATCCAAACGGCCTGGGTCGGATTTGAAAAAAATCGGATCTGTGTCGTTCATATTGTCAATAAAAGATCGGATACAGGTCACATATGGGCGAAAAGATCGGATTTGAGTCACTTCAGCCTGCAGTGTGAACGTAGCCTAAGCTCACCAGGAAGCAGATGGAAGACTGGAATGGGCCTGTGTGGTATATCAGCCACCTGGTCGCACCCAATCCTCACTCCAGCTCCACGCCAGTAAGAATAATCTGGAACAGCAGCCAGGAGTTCAAAGGGATGAGTCTAAACAACCTGCTCTATAAAGGCCCTGATGTTCTCAACCCTATCCGAGGAGTCCTCCTGAGATTCAGGAGCGGGTTGTATGCAGCTCTCGGCGATGTCAAGAAAATGTATAATTCGGTGTGGCTTAAGGACAAGGAAGTACACCTCCACCGATTCCTCTGGAGGGATGACCCCAAGGAGGAAATCAGTGAGTTTGCTGTTGTTAGGGTCAACATTGGCGACAAACCTGCCAGGTGCATTGGTCAGGTCACCATGAGGGAAACTGCTAACCTGCCCGAATTCGCATCCATGATCGCAGAACGCCGCATTCTGACAGAGGACTGCTATGTTGATGACATATTAACCTCCCATGATGACCTCCACGCTTTAATTAGGATGACCAGAGGAGTCGAAACTATCTTAAAGGCAGGAGGTTTCTTGCTCAAACCCTGGGTCCTGACCGGTCAAAGTGGGAGGAGTGAGGAACTTGACAGCGCAAGTAATGACAGGTCAACAGAGCCCAAGACACTGATACTCCCAAATCAGATGCAGGGACGAAAATTGGTTAAGAAAATCCTTAACAACTGTCACCTGCGCAAAGCAGAAAGCTAAATTGTGCCGCCAAGTAATGAGTGATCTGCCTCCAGAACGCACCCAGAGAGCCAGCCCCTTTGAGTTCACTACCCTTGACCTGTTTGGCCCCTTTGAAGTGAAGGACACTGTTCTTTCTGTGGCGTTTCCTCTGCGTTCAGCCATGGGGAAGTCGTTTGCTAATTTTATGTGCAAGAAGGATTTTCACCCAGCGTCAAAATCCAACATAAAGAAGGTATGGATGGCAGAACAGAAAATAACCAAGAAGAAGAAACAGGAGGAGCTGATGCAGACTTATGTGAAGGAGCAGGAGACCTACAACAACAGACTGCTGATGGGTGATGACAGGGTGAAAAACAGCCTGAATTTTATGTATGAAGCTCCTCCTGGTGTATCAAAAGAGGAAACCAAAGAGGAAGGAGAATCTGAATACAAGTTTGAGTGGCAGAAGGTTGCTCCTCGTGAAAAGTACGCTAAAGATGATCCTGAAGTAGAGTTCCTTAAATCTTTAACCATGAAGCTATTAACCTATAAACACGAGGCCATAAGGCCATGATGTAAGTGAAAGCCAAGTCCACTAAACATCAGAGTACACAAACGTGACCCCTCACCGAATCCAGGGACACGTCGGCCGAAACGAATTCAAGATAATCGCTAAAGAAGCATTTTTTTTTTCGAAATTTGTGATTTGTTTTTTTCCATCATGTGCAAGTTGAGATCTTGAAGAATGCAATCAGTATTTCAGATAATATATTTTGTTGGAAAAGCATACTTTTTTTTTTTTGCAAATTGTCTCGTTTTTGTCAGGACTGTAGCCTGCTCGGGGGTGTGGGTAAATTGCCATATGGGCCATTCACATGATTTAAGTCTTTTTTTTTTTTCCGCGAATCAGCTGTATGATACGGGCTGAGCGCATGGCTACTTAACTGCATACAGGTGTGTGATTTCACTATGGAATGAGTTACTAAACAGAGCGCAGAGGAGCTGACACACCACGAAGCAAACAGACACACGGTATTTACATCGGAGATGACCATTTCTAGCAAAAAAAAAAAAAAAACGCAACCTCGTTTTCCAGATTGAATGGAATACTTGAATGATTGGATGATACACGGACCATTCTAGGATTACATTCCATCAGAGGCATTGGTGTGTGCAAGGCGCCGTTTCTCTTTCTGATGGGGTAAGTTTATTAATCTAAGGCTGTGTGGTTATTTTTGCATGTAACGGAGAGTGTTGTGGTTTGGTTAAGCCTCGGTCACAACCGGACGTACGATTTTTGGCCTTTTTTTTTTTTTTTTTGTTCACGGAGAAAGACGCGCGTTGGCCGTAAGTTTGTCTTGCAACCTGAAAAAAAAAGTAAGCGCCCGTAGAGTTTGTTTGACATGACAAAGAACCTCTGCAGCCGGTCTGCGGCTCGAAAATCAGCACATCACACGTGCGCTCTCGTGCGTTTCATGCGCGCCCTCCGTGTGTTTCTTGCGTTTTTTGCATGTAGACCGGCTGTAGGAGCACATACGGCCGGTTGTGACCGAGGCTTTACATGAAACTAGTGTTGTGCTAGTTGTGTCATCATCGTGCTATATTTCTTACGGTGTGAGTAATTTTTCAACCACAAAACGTTAAAGTATACTATAGGACTTATTTTTGTACTTCATAATTGTGTTGTGCATACTTTGCATGGAAGGAAAATTGACGTGGTGATCTTTGTTTACATGAAAGTAGTATCGTGCTAGCTAGTAGGGGGTAGAGCTTTCCTTAATGTCATGCAAATGAGCACCATTATGTGCCCGCCCTACACCCAGAGTAGCTGAGATGGAAAACGTTGAGGGTGATTTTCTCCCTTTTCTGTTTTAAGAAGTATACACTTTCAAAAGGCCACACATTCTTCAAATATTGTCAGATCTCCACATGGAAGGCATCATTGGAAAGCTTAGAAACTGTACTTTCTGAATCTGTCAATAACTCAAAATGCCCCCGGGCAGACATGTGTCCCTGGATTCTGTGATCTGCCACATATATAGCAATAGGCTAAAAATGATCCTGAAGTAGAGTTCCTTAAATCTTTAACCATGAAGCAAAAACAGAAGAAAAAGACGACTGTGAGTTCCTCTAGCAGCACCTCAGACAGTAGTAGCAGCTCAGAGTCTGAATCTGAAAGGCCCAAAGCTAGAAAAGTGAAGAAGGGCAGAAAGAATAGGAGGAGGGACTCATCCAGTGAGAGCAGTTCTGATAGTAAGAATGAAGGAAGGTCGAGAGGAAAAAACAAGGAGCCTTGCAGTAGAAATCATGGTCAGAGTCCTGATTCTAAGCACAACCGAGACAAACATGCACGTGCACAGTCAGATGAGCAGGACAGACGACAGGAAAGAAGTCGGATGCACAGAAAAGAAAGTCTGCCAAATGAGAGCAAAGAGACGGAATGGAGGAATAAGAACAGAGAGAAGAGACCGTGAAAGAGAGAAGGGTGAAGATCGAACCGGCAGTCATCAGGAGGGATGTAAGAAGGCTGGTGGTCCTTCTTCCAGCAGAAGACAAAAATCCTCCTCTGGTGACCACTTGATCCACTTTCCTTGGGTCAAGTCGTCATTGTCAAAACTGGCTGGTGGTGTACGCCGAACGCTGCCACCATGCCCAGTACATTGCACACATGCGCCAGGCTGGTGGTGTACGTCGAACGCTGCCACCATGCCCTTATATTGCACAACACGAAGAACAGAGACTAACATACGCACTCGCTGCATTCCACATACCCAAGCGGGAAATCACACACCTGCCATGGAATGTACGTAACTATGGACACTGAACTGTGCATGGACGCTTGGTGCAACGCAAAAAAAAAAAAAAATTGTATATGTGGTATAATGTAATGTTTGTGTGTGACCTCACTAGATCTGTGATCACTCGGTCAAGTGGGAGGTGTTTTGTTTTGCTCACGGTGCGTGGCCGAGATAGTGGGTGGGGTTCACTAGGTTGCACGCAGCAAATGAAATTGAAAACAACGCAATGCAAGAAAATGAGTGAGAGAGATGTCTTACCTGGTTGGTGTGCAGGGCAAATTTAACTGTTGTGATGCGAGCCAATGCGATCTGAAGCTACCGATTTGGCATCCAATTGGAGCTGCACATGCGCTTTAAACCAGCGCGAGATCCAAAGTTTTAGGATGGCGTTCCATCGAGACAGCAGTACACCACTGGTAAGTCATCTCTCCTTCATTCATTCAAGCTGCGGTTTTAAATTGTACTTTTGGCCTTAATCCACTGTTTTAGTCCACTGGGTGAAATCCACTGTTTGTAAGCTTGGCGCTGGTCGCGGTATCTGATTTGATCCGACGTTTGCGTTGATAATGAATTAGTTTACTGATAATTGCATTTATGGCTTTGTGCTCTTGGTTGCGTGGATAAGTATTATTTGTGGGCTTGTCTTGTGTAAATGTAGTGTGTAAATATAGTGTTAAACTTACTGGTAATGGCTATGATGTTTAGTAACACAAATGGTTTAATGCAATGTTGAATGTTATGGCTGTGTGTTATGTTGCTAACTGCTATGTTGTGCTAACTGTGCTATGCTGTTTATTTACATTGCTAACTGCTATGCTGTGCTAACCCTGCTATGCTATGTGGTTTATTTGCAATGCTAAACTTGTGTGGCTAGAGTTAAAGAGCAAGGCTGTTGTTGTATTGTGGCCTTTTCCTTATTCAGTTAAATGTGCATTTACTGATTAATATGTTGACAGACAGGTAGTATAATGCAATTTACATTTAACTGTAATATTTATAATTCTGGGTACATATTTTCATCTTTAGCCTATTGCTATATGTTTGTGTACTCTGATGTTGTTTAGTGGACTTGGCTTTCACTTACATCATGGCCTTATGGCCTCTTGTGTTTATAGGTTAATAACCTAAAGATTTTGGAAGTAAACCTTGAATTCAACTAAAGAAATGTGGAAATGAACATGAATTCAGCTAATGAAAGTGTGAAACCACTAAAGAAAACATGGAACTAAACTTGAATTGAAAAGGAATAAAGAACCACAAAGAGTTATTACGATCTACTGTGTCTTGATGCCCCCTTTCGGTGGGATAACCGAACAGTTATTAACCAGTGGTGTACTGCTGTCTCGATGGAACGCCACTGGTTAATAACTGTTCGGTTATCCCACCGAAAGGGGGCATCAAGACGCAGTAGATCGTAATAACTCTTTGTGGTTCTTTATTCCTTTTCAATTCAAGTTTAGTTCCACATTGTGAAACCACTAAAGAAAATGTGGAACTAAACTTGAATTGAAAAGGAATAAAGAACCACAAAGAGTTATTACGATCTACTGCGTCTTGATGCCCCCTTTTGGTGGGATAACCGAACAGTTATTAACCAGTGGCGTTCCATCGAGACAGCAGTACACCACTGGTTAATAACTGTTCGGTTATCCCACCGAAAGGGGGCATCAAGACTCAGTAGATCGTAATAACTCTTTGTGGTTCTTTATTCCTTTTCAATTCAAGTTTAGTTCCACATTTTCTTTAGTGGTTTCACACTTTCATTAGCTGAATTCATGTTCATTTCCACATTTCTTTAGTTGAATTCAAGGTTTACTTCCACAATCTTTAGGTTATTAACCTATAAACACAAGAGGCCATAAGGCCATGATGTACAGTGGTGCTTGAAAGTTTGTGAACTCTTTAGAATTTTCTATATTTCTGCATAAATATAACCTAAAAAATCAGATTTTCACACAAGTCCTAAAAGTAGATAAAGAGAACCCAGTTAAACAAATGAGAAAATATTATACTTGGTCATTTATTTATTCAGGAAAATGATCCAGTATTACATATCTGTGAGTGGCAAAAGTATGTGAACCTCTAGGATTAGCAGTTAATTTGAAGGTGAAATTAGAGTCAGGTGTTTTCAATCAGTGGGATGACAATCAGGTGTGAGTGGGCACCCTGTTTTATTTAAAGAACAGGGATCTATCAAAGTCTGATCTTCACAACACATGTTTGTTGAAGTGTATCATGGCACAAACAAAAGAGATTTCTGAGGATCTCAGAAAAAGCATTGTTGATGCTCATCAGGCTGGAAAAGGTTACAAAACCATCTCTAAAGAGTTTGGACTCCACCAGTCCACAGTCAGACAGATTGTATACAAATGGAGGAAATTCAAGACCATTGTTACCCTCCCCAGGAGTGGTCGACCAACAGAGATCACTCCAAGACCAAGCCGTGTAATAATCAGTGAGGTCACAAAGGACCCCAGGGTAACTTCTAAGCAACTGAAGGCCTCTCTCACATTGGCTAATATTAATATTCATGAGTCCACCATCAGGAGAACACTGAACAACAATGGTGTGCATAGCAAGGTTGCAAGGAGAAAGCCACTGCTCTCCAAAAAGAACATTGCTGCTTGTCTGCAGTTTTGCTAAAGATCACGTGGACAAGCCAGAAAGCTACTTGAAAAATGTTTTGTGGACGGATGAGACCAAAATAGAACTTTTTGATTTAAATGAGAAGCCTTATGTTTGGAGAAAGGAAAACACTGCATTCCAGCATAAGAACCTTATCCCATCTGTGAAACGTGGTGGTAGTATCATAGTTTGGGCCTGTTTTGCTGCATCTGGGCCGGGACGACTTGCCATCATTGATGGAACAATGAATTCTGAATTATACCAGCGAATTCTAAAGGAAAATATCAGGACATCTGTTCATGAACTGAATCTCAAGAGAAGGTGGGTCATGCAGCAAGACAACGACCCTAAGCATACAAGTCATTCTACCAAAGAATGGTTAAAGAAGAATAAAGTTAATGTTTTGGAATGGCCAAGTCAAAGTCCTGACCTTAATCCAATCGAAATGTTGTGGAAGGACCTGAAGCGAGCAGTTCATGTGAAGAAACCCACCAACATCCCAGAGTTGAAGTTGTTCTGTATGGAGGAATGGGCTAAAATTGCTCCAAGCCGGTGTGCAGGACTGATCAACAGTTACCGGAAACATTTAGTTGCAGTTATTGCTGCACAAGGAGGTCACACCAGATACTGAAAGCAAAGGTTCACATACTTTTGCCACTCACATATATGTAATAATAGCTCATTTTCCTCAATAAATAAATGACCAAGTATAATATTTTTGTCTCATTTGTTTAAGTGGGTTCTCTTTATCTACTTTTAGGACTTGTGTGAAAATCTGATGATGTTTTAGGTTATATTTATGCAGAAATATAGAAAATTCTAAAGGGTTCACAAACTTTCAAGCACCACTGTAAGTGAAAGCCAAGTCCACTAAACATCAGAGTACATAAACATATATAGCAATAGGCTAAAGATGAAAATATGTACCCAGAATTATAAATTACAGTTAAATGTAAATCTCATTATACTACTTGTCTATAATGTCAACATATTAATCAGTAAATGCACATTTAACTGAATAAGGAAAAGGCCACAATACAACAGCCTTGCTCTTTAACTCTAGCCACACAAGTTTAGCATTGCAAATAAACCACATAGCATAGCAGAGTTAGCACAGCATAGCAGTTAGCAATGTAAATAAACAGCATAGCACAGTTAGCACAACATAGCAGTTAGCAACATAACACACAGCCATAACATTCAACATTGCATTAAACCATTTGTGTTACTAAACATCATAGCCATTACCAGTAAGTTTAACACTATATTTACACACTAGATTTACACAAGACAAGCCCACAAATAATACTTATCCGTGCAACCAAGAGCACAAAGCCATAAATGCAATTATCAGCAAACTAATTCATTTTCAACGCAAACGTCGGATCAAATCAGATACCGCGACCAGCGCCAAGTTTACAAACAGTGGATTTCACCCAGTGGACTAAAACAGTGGATTAAGGCCAAAAGTACAATTTAAAACCGCAGCTTGAATGAATGAAGGAGAGATGACTTACCAGTGGTGTACTGCTGTCTCGATGGAACGCCATCCTAAAACTTTGGATCTCGCGCTGGTTTAAAGCGCATGTGCAGCTCCAATTGGATGCCAAATCGGCAGCTTCAGATCGCATTGGCTCGCGTCACAACAGTTAAATTTGCCCTGCACACCAACCAGGTAAGACATCTCTCTCGCTCATTTTCTTGCATTGCGTTGTTTTCAATTTCATTTGCTGCGTGCAACCTAGTGAACCCCACCCACTATCTCGGCCACGCACCGTGAGCAAAACAAAACCGTATGTATTAAAGCTGTTCTAGATGTTCATGGCCAAGACTTTGCAAAGACACTTCATATTGGTTTTATGTACAGTTTATCACCTGTCTGTATGCGATGGCAGTCCTGCAGCCATGTCTTGCAAGTGCTGTTCATTAAATACTATGCATGTCATTAACTTGCTGAATTTAGGTTAAGCAGGAGCTGGTGGAAGAATATGAGCAGGTAAAAAGCATTGTAAACACTCTGGAGAGTTTTAAGATGGATAAGCCACTTGACTTTCCCAGTACTCGACCAGAGGACAACACGAGGGACCCTGATGTGTGGCCACCCCCCACTCCTGCGGAACACAGGTACAGCTGAGGATTATTATCCTGATCTATCACTGAGTTCATCAGAGTTTAATCAACTCCCTCTATTTTATCTTAGGCAAGTATATCCGTGTGATCAAACCAGCTGTAACAGGTTTTAGGCTGTGTGCATAGTATTTATTATTCTATCCACATTCACTGGATATGAGCAATCACGTGCTCTGATACCCTAGTAGAGTAGCCAATCAGCTCATATACTGTGAGTAGAGAAAAACAAAATGGTGGAGCATGTTCCTGAACCAACTGAGGAGGAAATAAAATACAAAAAAAAGCCACAAAATATGGAATAAAAGTATTTGATGGTAAAAACATATCTTTATTTTTCAAGAATTCTTCTCATTATTGCATTTTTCACAAATTGCTACTGTCATTTTGCCAGTTCATTTATGTTCATCTTTAAGCATTAAAACTTGTTTTTTTTTTTTTTAGACTGGTTCAAAAGCTCAAAGAAGTTTGAAAATTACAAAACTGAAATGTCCAAGGAAGAAATGTCTAAAGCTATTCTATACCTCAGCACGACAGCAAGATGGCACTTTCTACACACACACACACACACACACACACACACACACACACACACACACACACACACAAAACCACACTAAAGTCAATTCATGCAGCCATTGATCAGTTTTTAAGAAGTCCGCCTAAGCGGAAATTTTGTTGGACGTTTTGTATATAGTTTTTATTTATCGAATTTGTAAAAAAAAAATGCTCTGTTTCTCAAAATCCAGTGAATGTGGATAGAATACAACAGTTATTCCACTCAATCTCATGATACATGGCTTATAGCCAACTTGGTGCTTGCGTGCCTCGTTAGCTATCAGCTCATGTACGACTCAATTTCATGGAATAACTGTTAACTCGGGGTGTAATGACACACTCTGGTGATGATTTGATTTGATTCATGATACTGGCTATATGATTCACTTCAATTCGATTCTCATAATATTCTGAACACATTTGACTGAAACATTGACTGAAAACTCCTTTTATTGCTGAATCATAATGTGCACTTTTGTCTGTATCAAGCTAACTTCTCTGCAAAATATAATTCAATAAACAAAGTCTCAGACCTGGGAAAATGAAGCATTTAATCATAATGAGCTCTTTAGCAGCACCTGAGGCATAATTTTAACTGGAGATAGAACTCTAAAGTTGGCTAAAATCCTCCATGAAATAATGTGATCATGTGACCAGTATACACATGATATCTGTATACATATTTTAACTCTATAGGGTTACACAGCTTGGGACCTCTGATGTTTAAACAGTGCACACTGTCTCATTTTTTTCACCTGATGCATTGTTACACCCCGAAGGTTTAGTGTGTCAGGTATCTTGTCTATTTGCACCGTAATTTCTATGTGGTCAGATTCATGTGTTGATTATGTTGTACTCATACCTGATTGTTTTTGCTTTTCTATAAAATATTGCAGATGTAACTCAGAGAATATTATTTCTTCCTATTGTATATTTCTATATATTCTATCCACATTCACTGGATATGAGCAATCGCACACTCTGATTGGCTACACTACTATTAGGATACCAGCTCATATACTGTGAATAGAGAAAAACAAAATGGCGAAGCGTGTTGCTGAACTAACCGTGGATAAAATAACAACTCGACTTGAAAACAACCCCCCCCCCCCCAAAATGATCAATTATTTAAAAGAAACAGAAATAGCTAAAAGACTATAGTTTTTTGCCCACCAGTAGTGCCTGTTTCACACTCCAGCCCAGTCGGTGGCAGTAATGCACCTTTTAAGTTGACTTGCCAACTGCCAAAAAAAACCTAAAGAAGAACAAGAAAAGCCCCAAAATACAAAAAAGCAACAAAATGTGGAATAAAAGTATTTGATGGTGTCTTTTTTCAAGAATTATTTTATTATAGCATTTTCCCCAAATTGCTCCTGTCATTTCGCTGGCTTGTTAAGCACAAATGGTTTTGTCGGATGTTTTGTATAAAGTTTTTCTCATCTCATCTCTAGCCGCTTTATCCTTCTACAGGGTCGCAGGCAAGATGGAGCCCATCCCAGCTGACTACGGGCGAAAGGCGGGGTACACCCTGGACAAGTCGCCAGGTCACCACAGGGCTGACACATAGACACAGACAACCATTCACGCCCACATTCACACCTACGGTCAATTTAGAGTCACCAGTTAACCAAACCTGCATGTCTTTCGACTGTGGGGGAAACCGGAGCACCCGGAGGAAACCCACGCGGACACGGGGAGAACATGCAAACTCTGCACAGAAAGGCCCTCGCTGGCCATGGGGCTCGAACCCAGAACTTCTTGCTGTGAGGTGACAGCGCTAACCACTACACCACCGTGCCGCCGTATAAAGTTTTTATTTATTGAATTTCTAAAAAAAAAAAGCTCAATTTCTCAAAATTCAGTGAATGTGTATAGAATAAAAGTTATTCCACTCAATCTCATCGTACATGGCTTATAGACAACTCGGTGCTATGCGCCTTGTCGGCTATCAGCTCATGTACGACTCGATTTCATGGAATAACTGTTAAATGGCTAGAATGACAAAGCTCTGTACTCTGGTCTCCTTTTTAAATCCTGGATAACCCTGGTGAAAAATAAATGTGCTAAGTGTACTAAAATTTTTGTGTACAAAAGTGTACGAACTTTTGTGTACTTGAAGCCACACTAATCAATATACTTCGTGTGTTTATGATTAGTTAACTTGAGGCATGCTATTTTGGAACAACTAATTTTGTACTAAATATATTTTAATTGTAATTAAATTGTAGAAAAATGCAACTTGAAGTGTATTTAGTGTACTTTTATGTGCTAAATTACACAACTTTCACTTAAAGTATATTTTAGTATAATATATTTCTATAAAGTGTAATATAGTATAATTTAAAGTGTGCTAAAAGTGTTAGCATAAAAGCGTGATGTTAGTATACTTTTTATATATTTACAAAAAGTACAATTTGTGTAAGTACATTTTCAATATACTATTTAAAATATGAATATACTTTAAATACAATAAAGTACATTTATTTTTCACCAGGGAAGGAATGTTCACTCTGTGGTGAAGGGCCACGGACACTGTTTTATGTGTTTATATCATCGCATCTATCTTGTTTGCTTTCTGACTCCCAGGCCACCTGCTCAGGTGAAGAGACTGAACACTGGTGTGAAGGCCCAGCGCAAAGACTGGCCAAGCGTGCAGCAGCACCGTGGTGCTGCAGGGAAGGGCCAGCCAAATTCAAAATCAGACAGACCTACTGGCCGTGAGCCTCGTAATATGAAAGTTAAAGAAGAGAAAGTTAGTGGAAAAAATATATATCACATTTTAAATTAGAGCTGTATCCATTTCAGTTCAGAGCGACGAGCTGAATGTCTCACAGGAGATAAAATTACTTCTGTATAACGAATTTCAATGCATCATCTGGTTGAAGTGACAGTTCTGTCCCTAACTCTGCTAAAATCACAGTGAAATTATAGCTGGTAAACTATATAATATATAAGGTTAAAATAAAATGTATCCAGACTTAATTTCAGCTTTGCTTTACTGTACATATGAAGAGTATATCAATCATCAGTGGTCATTTTGTTTTTGTGCTCTTCAGAGTAAGCATACCCAGGAGGGGGCAGGTGAAGCAGAATTAAAGAAATTTGATGATATAGGTTACGACAGTGACTTGGTTCATGTTTTGGAGAGAGACATCATGTCAAGAAATCCAAATACCCACTGGTAAATACTGAGGAATCTCTTTTGTTTTGGACAACTATAAAACTAATAAGAAGCAATCTTTACTGAATTTTATAACTTCTTGTGGTTTAGTAGTTATACGTACAGGAGGTATTGCTTTTGTCAGAAATTTCTGAATGAACACAAAAAACCTAAATCTTGGATCAGGATTTTATTCTTTGAACAGGTGTTATTAGACACGACTCAGATCATGTACATTTAACAGAGAACAAAAATGGACTTAAAGGTAGACTGCCTTTCAGATTTTTCAAGTGTAGGTCATAAAAAGAATTTTCCCTGACATGCAATTATTTTTGTTTAGTGGACTGAAAGCTACTGAATTTGAATCACAGACTTCCAATTTTATTTATTTTTTAAAATAGAACAGTTAATTAATTGAGGGCCACATGGCCGTAATTCTCCGCTATTTTTTCCTGCTTCACCATGACCCAATTCAAGATAGTACGTCATTCATCATGTGGTGGGCTTTCAATGTTCACACAAGGCATTGTGGGATACAAATTTGAAACAGGAGAGAAAAACAGAGGATGTTAGTATGCGAATGAAATGTGAAAGACCGACTACAGTAACGGAAAGCGAAAAGGAAAGACGTTATGTTGCGAAGGAAAGGAAACATGGGACCAAACTAAGAAATATCGGCAGTCAGCAAGCACCTCAGTGTGATCAGCTGTTTGTTTAGCGACAGAATGATGGGAACGGTCAGTGCACGGTTAAGGTAAACCTGTAGATGGCAGTAATGCAACAGTGTGGATGCCAGCTGCTTTAAAACACGAAGATAAACCTGTGCATGTGCACATGGACTTCATCTGTCTGTGCAAAGTGAGCGATTTCATGCACATTATTAGCTAGGGAATCCCCTCAAATTAAATAACTTCCCAGCCACAGAGTGGCCTGATATTTTGTGAGATATTACAAAAATAAGCATATATCACAACGACCAAATTTCAGAGGGAACTAAATTTCACCAATTTTATGAATCAAAAGGCCATCTTGCTTTAACTCAACTGAAACTTGCAGAGTAATGCATTTTTTTTTTTTAAACCAGGTGGATTAGTATCAGTTTTTGGCCCATATGTATTAGCAGTTGTGATGCACTGTCAAATAAAGGAATATGGAAAATGGGCAAATTAACAATACATGGCAAAATTATATCCAAAAATCTGCTGATTTGTTTCTTCCTGGTGCTTTTCAGGATCAGATTCCTGTACTGTTTGTTACAGCACTCAGTGTTAAAAACCCCGTAGTATAGGACTGTTCGTCATACAAACTGTTGTGCATCATGACTCATGCAGGAATGATATAGCAGACCTGGAGGATGCCAAGAAACTGCTGCGGGAAGCTGTGGTTTTGCCAATGTGGATGCCAGATTTCTTTAAAGGCATCCGGCGCCCATGGAAGGTGAATATATTACAATGTATATTACAATATATTTTGCATGAGACACACACTGTCATACTTAATCTGATATAGTAAGATTAATGTTAGCAGGTTGCAGCAAGGTTTTCATGAGTCAGTGGCAATAAGCAAAAAGAATAGTAATCGATGTTGTAAAAGTCCATGTTGTATGAATGTTATAGTTTAACCCACTTGATGGTACAGCATCGTTAGTTTGATACAGTGAGCATTGTGATTTTGTTCCTTTAATACATATTGTTCCTTAAATAATAAGTGTGTATATATTTTATATACTCTCTCTCTCTCTCTCTCTCTCTCTCTCTCTCTCTATATATATATATATATATATATATATATATATATATAAGTGTGTAGAAATAGTTAAGGTGGGTGGAGCACAGAAGCACGGCAGGCCAGAACTGAGTTTGCAAAAACTCTTATTTTAGCTTTTCAGCTTTTAATTATTCTCCCACACACACACACACACACACACACACACACACACAAGTGCTCTCGTTCGGGGAGAGCCCCCTTCCTCTGCTCTCCCTCTTCAAATCAAATCAAGTTTATTTGTATAGCGCTTTTAACAATAAACATTGTCGCAAAGCAGCTTTACAGAATTTGAACGACTTAAAACATGAGCTAATTTTATCCCTAATCTATCCCCAATGAGCAAGCCTGTGGCGATGGTGGCAAGGAAAAACTCCCTCAGACGACATGAGGAAGAAACCTCGAGAGGAACCAGACTCAAAAGGGAACCCATCCTCATTTGGGCAACAACAGACAGCCTGACTATAATATTAACAGTTTTAACAGGTATAACCCTCAACTGTCCTCATGGGGCCGTCCTTCACAGGAGCGGTGCGATAAAACTCCGACCAGACACAGGGCACCAGGATGGATCAAGCAGGTCCGAGGGGCAGAAGAGGCCAGCATCTCAATCCCAGGATCAACATGTAACTCAGAGGGACAGATTGTGGGGGGGGGGGGGGGGGGGGGGAAGAGAAAGAAAACACGTTGTTAGGTATGCCCTAAAAATGACAAGTATTAAATCTGTGTGGTAGGCTCACAGAGACGAGAGTCTTTACATCAGGCATAACACACAACAATGGCATGTTAATATGGTAAAATATATCATGACCTGCTCTGGCTGGATGCTTGATTGGGTGATGGGAGCACACTCCTCAGCAATGATGAGATGCAGATGGGACCCTTAGGGCTGGCCAAGACAATTCAGTTACATTTCACCGGGTCTGGGACATGCGACAGAATGTCTGACGGCCGATTCCCTGCAGGCTACGATAGCCAGTCGAGGTCTCCACCCTCTCCACCAAAAGATTTCCTGTTGACTCCATGTAATTCAGAGGGACAGATTTGGGGTGGGGGGGGGAGGGAAAGAAAACACAGGTGGTTAGGTATGCCCAATGTCACCTGAATAAGTAGGAACAGTATACATATTGCACCGAGTACAAGCAGGGACTCCGGCAACTAACTATGACAGCATAACTAAAAGGAGAGAGCCAGAAGGTAACACAGGCATGAGGGAGCCCCGGGACATAAAGCAGCCAGCCACTACACCATCAACAAACTCGAGTGAGCAAGCGAGTGGGGACTGACAGCATCCATACATCCCAGTTTACCAAAACACTATGTCTGAGGACCCTCCAGATCTACTCCTTTACCTCATAAACACCATTAACAAAAGGCTTGACTAAACAGATATGTTTTCAGCCTAGACTTAAATGCTGAGACTGTGTCTGATTCCCGAACATTACTTGGAAGGCTGTTCCATAACAGTGGGGCTTTGTAAGAAAAGGCTCTGCCCCCTGATGTAGCCTTCACTATACGAGGTACCAGCAGATAGCCTGCACGTTTTGATCTAAGTAGGCGTGGCGGGTCATAGAGGAGCAGAAGTTCACTCAGGTACTGTGGTGCGAGACCATTTAGTGCTTTAAAGGTCAATAGTAGTATTTTATAATCAATATAAAATTTGATTGGGAGCCAATGCAGTGTGGATAAGACAGGCGTGATGTGGTCATATTTTCTAGTTCTAGTAAGGACTCTTGCTGCTGCATTTTGAACTAACTGGAGCTTGTTTATGCACTTATTGGAACATCCAGACTACTGTATTACAATACAGGCATTACAATAATCCAACCTGGAGGTAACGAAATCATGGACTAGTTTTTCTGCATCATGCAATGACATTAAATTTCTTATCTTTGCAATATTTCTGAGATGAAAGAAAGCTATCTGGGTGATGTTATCAATGTGAGTTTCGAATGAAAGACTGGGGTCAATAATCACTCCGAGGTCTTTTACTGCTGCACGTGAAGAAACAGAAAGGCCATCCAGAGTTACTGTGTAATCAGAAAACTTACTTCTAGCTGTATGTGGTCCTAGTACAAGTACTTCAGTCTTGTCAGAGTTAAGCAGAAGGAAATTAATAAGCATCCAGTGTCTAATGTCCTTAACACATTCCTCAATTCTATTAAGCTGGTGTCTCTCATCAGGTTTTGCAGAGACATACAACTGTGTGTCATCAGCATAACAGTGGAAACTAATACAATGTTTACGAATAATATCGCCCAGAGGTAACATATATAGAGAAAAAAGCAGTGGACCCAAGACAGAACCTTGTGAAACACCAAACTTTACCTCGGTACGTCTAGAAATATCACCATTTATATCAACATACTGATAACGATCAGTTAGATAAGACCTGAGCCAGGAGAGGGCCATTCCCTTAACTCCCACAACATTTTCTAGTCTATCCAGAAGAATGGAATGATCAATGGTATCAAATGCTGCACTAAGGTCAAGCGACACAAGTAGCGAGACACAGCCCTGATCAGACGCCAACAGTAGGTTGTTTACTACTTTAACCAGTGCTGTCTCTGTGCTATGATGAGGTCTAAATCCTGACTGATACATTTCATGGATGTTATTCCTATGTAAATATGAGCATAACTGCTGTGTCACAGCTTTTTCAAGGATCTTGGAGATAAAGGGGAGGTTTGATATTGGCCGATAATTGGACAGCTGACAGGGATCAAGGTCAGATTTTTTAATCAGGGGTTTGATAACTGCTAGTTTAAAGGATTTGGGTACATAGCCAATCATAAGAGAAGAATTTATTATTTTTAGAAGCGGTTCAATTACTCCAGGCATTATCTGTTTGAATAGATGTGTCGGTAAGGGATCTAGTACACAAGTTGAGGCTTTTGATGTAGAGATTAATGAAAGTAATTCAGTTTCTTTTAGGGGAGTAAAACATGCTAACTGATGATCTGATACAGTTATATTGTTAACTACAAGGTCACTTTCACTGTCTAACCTTAAATTAGTAGTTTGAATTTTTTGTCGGATATTCTCAATTTTGTCATTAAAAAAATTCATGAAGTCGTTGCTACTACATACTGCAGGTGTGCATGTATTGATAATGGACTTATTCCTGGTTAATTTTGCTACAGTATTAAATAGGAATCTAGGATTATTATTGTTATCTTCTATTAGGGAGGAGAAATATGTTGATCTTGCAGCACTAAGAGCTTTTCTATACTTCAGGAAGCTCTCCTTCCAAGCTAATTTGAACACTACCAATTTTGTTTGACGCCATTTACATTCCAATTTTCAAGTGGTCTGTTTTAATGTGCGAGTGTCATCATTATACCAGGGTGCTAATTTTTTGTCTCTGACCATGTTCCTTTTTAGAGGAGCTACATTATCTAAAGCAGCGGTTCCCAAAGTGGGGGTCGCGGAGGGACTCCAGGGGGGTCGTGGAGAGACGGGACTGTTTGCATAACACAGAAAAAAAAACGGGCATTGGAATGTTTTGAATGGCGTCGGAATGTTGGTAATGCGTCAGTGTATAGCTGCCACGGTCATTAGAATTCAGTTGCTCCCTTTCACTCAGTAATCGGGCTCCGCCCTTGAATATTAATTCCATTCAATTTATGCTAAACCGCCAATCTGTTGGATTGCTCTGATATTGTTGTTGTTATTAGCAAACCCTCCTCCTGTGAATACAAACTGTATAAAACAGGTCCCTATTTTGAGATTCAGAACAAAACATCGGACGGCGACTTTATGACAACATGGACAAGTTTCTACGCGTGCTTCCTACAAAACGCAAGGCTGCTGCACAGGACGAGTTCCCATGCACTTCGGCAGCGAAAAAGATAAGGCGGTATGATGATGCATACATCGAAATGGGCTTTACGAGCACATTGGTGGGTGGTGAGGAACGACCGCAGTGTGTTCTCTGTCTGAAGGTGCTGGCAACAGAAAGTTTAAAGCCAAACAAGCTGAAGCGTCACCTGGACACGGCACACCCCGAGCACAAGGACAAGCCGGTTGAATTCTTTCGGCGGAAACTTTTGAACTTTCAGGCACAACGGGTGAACTTCACTAAAGTTGCGTCTGTCAATGTCAATGCCCAGCTCGCCTCCTACAAAGTGGCCTACCTCCTTGCGCAGAGCAAGAAGCCACACACAGAAGCGGAGGAGGTGATCCTGCCCTGTGCCATTGAAATGGTGAGGACCATGGTCGACGAGGCAACAGCAAACAAGTTATGGGCGATCCCCCTCTCAAATAATATGATTGGAAGACGCATACATGACATCGCTGGCGACATTGAGGAGCAGCTCACCGACCGAGTACGTGCAAGCACCCGGTTTGCTCTGCAGGTCAACGAAGCCACTGACAGCAACCGAGACTGTTTATTAATCACGTACATCCGTTTCGTTGATACAGAGGACATGAGAGAGGATCTGCTATTCTGCAAGGAGGTGAAAACACGAGCCACTGCTGATGAACTGTTCCGAGTGATTGACACTTATTTGCAAGAGGCAAAATTGAAGTGGGAGTGCTGTGTTGGAGTGTGTACGGACAGGGCTCAGGCTATGGCTGGGAAGCGCAGTGGGCTACAAGCGCTCATAAAGCGTGTGTCCCCCAATGTGCAGTGGACCCACTGTATGATTCACCGAGAAGCGTTGGCATCGAAGCAGCTGAGTCCCGAACTGAACAAGGTGATGACGGACGTAATCGCCACTGTCAATTATATCAAAACGTGCCCTGTTAAAGCTCGACTCTTTGCTGCTCTCTGTGAAGAAATGGGCTCCAAACACACGGCAGTTCTGTTTCACAGCGAAGCGCGATGGCTGTCACGTGGGAAGGTATTGAACAGGATGTTTGAGCTGCGAGAGGAGATACGGATTTTTCTCGAGGAGGAGAATCATGCACTGGCACTCTGTTACAACGACGAACGGTTCCTGATGACAGTTGCCTACCTCAGTGACATTTTCCAAAAACTGAACGAACTGAATCTGCAAATGCAAGGACCCAACACCCATCTCCCTCAGCTTGTCGCTAAAATGCAGTCATTTACAAGGAAATTGGAACTGTGGGGAAAGATGATTGAGGAGGGAACAACAGATTGCTTTCAGAACTTGCATTCATTTCTCCATAACGCCAACAGTCACAACACAATCATGCCATGCATTCGTTCACACATTTTTGCCCTCCAACAACATTTTCAGAGGTACTTTCCTGTTATGAATTTGGCACACTATGAATGGATCACAGACCCCTTCAATACAAGGCCACCTGCTCATCTCAGTGTTGCTGAACAGGAACAGTTCATTGATGTGACCTCAGACATAGGATACAAACAGCAGTTTAGGGCCAAGTCACTGTCTGCCTTTTGGATTGGGGTGGAAAAAGACTACCCACTATTGGGTGGAAAGGCTGTGGCCATACTCCTCCCTTTTGCCACATCCTACCTCTGTGAGGTGGGCTTTTCTGCAGTGGCCTCCATCAAGACCAAATACAGGGCAAAGTTGAACATTGAAAACGAACTAAGGGTGGCGATCTCACAGTTATCACCAAGATTTGAAAAACTCTGTACTGAAAAGCAAGCACACACAAGTCACTCAAAAAATATTCTGATGTTCTGTGTAATGTTCAGTTTTATTATGATGTGCAGTGCTCTTTTGTGGATAATGCTCTTCTGTGAATAAAAAATAGCAACGTTAATATCTTTATTATTATTATTATTATTATTATTATTATTTATTATTATTATGGTTATTATTACTACACTACACACTGCATAATGGGTGGTGGTGGGGGGGGGGGGGGGGTCGATGTCAGGGGGTCCCAAAAATATTCTGAAGTCCAAAAGGGGGTCCCCAGCTAAAAAGTTTGGGAACCACTGATCTAAAGTATGGTGGAATGTTGACTCTAAGCATTCAGTTGCCTGATCAAGTTCTGCAGGGGCTGACAGTGACCCAATCAAAGTTGACAGCTCTGGGAGATCATTTATAAAGCTCTGTGCAGTAGTTGACGTGAAAGTACGTTTAATACAGTAGCGTGGTGAGGTGCATATATTATTACTCAGACATATTTTGAATGAGATGAGACAATGATCTGAGAACTTCAGACTGTGGAAGTATGACTATATTGTCTACGTTTAATCTGAATGTTAGTATTAGATCAAGGGTGTGACCACCATTATCAAGGGTGTGACCACCATTATCGGCCATTATCCCTCTTCTCTTATAGGGCGCGGTCACTGGGGAAGACACAAACACAGGTTAATTCCCATCAGGTGCAGTGATTCTGCCACTTACCTTCCCTGACTCCACCCTCCATTCACAGACCGATGCTTGACCACGCCCCCGCTGCCACATACCCCCACCGCCCGACTCGGACTGGGGAGCTGTCCGGCCTGCAGCTGAACCAAGACCACCGGGCTGCTCCAGTCACTGTGGGACTCCTTGATGATGCCCATTTCGAGCATGTCCTCGAGTTCTTCCCGAACCACCTTTTTCTTGTGTTCGGGCAGTCTGTAAGGGCGGCTGTGCACTACTACTCCTGGGGGCATCTCAATGTGGTGTTCTATGAGGTGGGTGCGGCCGGGCAGGGGCGAGAACACGTCAGAAAATTCTGTTTGCAACTGTGCTGCCATGAGCTGGGTCGGGGAGAGATGATCTCCACAAGGGACCGGAGCAGTGGGCGATGCCGATTTTCCCTTTTGAACCTCCGGCCCCAGCTCCGCCTTCTCTGGAACCACCGACACCAACGCCACAGGGACCTCCTCGTTCCAAAATTTTAACAGATAGAGGTGGTAAATCTGTAACGCCCCACCCCTGTCTGTTTGCCTCACCTCATAGTAGATGTCCTCGACTTGCCGTGTGACCTCAAAGGGTCCTTGCCACCTGGCGATCAATTTGGAACTCGACGTGGGCAACAACAGGAGTACTCTATCTCCCGGTGTGAATTCCCTTAGGCGCGTGCCCCTGTCGTACAGACAGACTTGACATTCTTGGGCCTGCCGCAAATTCTCCTGGGTTAGGTGCGTGAGGGTGTGGAGTTTGGCGCGCAGGTCGATAACATTGAATTTCATTTTTGCTTGTTGAAGGTCCCTCCTCCCAATTTTCACGCAGCACATCTAAAATGCCGCGCGGCTTATGCCCGTATAATAATTAGAACGGGGAGAACCTCGTGGAGGCTTGTGGGACCTCTCGCACTGCGAATAACGGGCTCGAGCCATTTATCCCAGCTGCGTGTGTCCTCGCTTACAAATTTTTGAATTATGTTCTTGAGGGTGCGGTTGAACCGTTCGATTTAAGCCATCCGTTTGTGGGTGATAAACGCTGGTGCGGATAGGCTTAATTCCCAGTAACCCATACAGTTCGTGGAGTGTGCATGACATAAATGTAGTGCCTTGATCAGTCAGAATCTTTTTGGGGATTCCGACTCGGGAGATGACGCAGAAGAGTGCTTCCGCAATACTGCGTGCTGAGATATTGCGAAGAGGCACTGCTTCCGGGTATCACGTTGCATAGTCCACCAGAACTAAAAGTGATTATCCTCGTGTTGACTGATCTAATGGCCTGACAAGATCCATCCCAATTCTTTCGAACGGCGTCTTGATTAATGACAGAGGGCGCAAAGGCGCTTTTGGGATGACCGCTGGATTTACTAACTGGCATTCGCGGCACGCCATACACCACCTACGGACATTGCCACGAATTCCTGACCAATAGAACCAGGCCATTATTCGGGCTAGTGTCTTATCCTGCCCTAAGTGTCCGGCCATGGGATTAAAGTGAGCCGCCTGGAATACCAATTCCCGGTGGCTTTTTGGAATCAAAAGCTGTGGGATTTGTTCTTTCAAATGAGTGTCCTGCGTCACTCAGTATAATCTATCTTTCACAATAGAAAAATAGGGGACGCAGGACACTCAGACTAAGGAACCGATAACACAGCTTTTGATCCCAAAGAGCCGCCAGAAATTTATATTCCAGGCGGCTCTTTGGGATCAAAAGCTGTGTTATCGGTTCCTTAGTCTGAGTGTCCTGCGTCACTTGGTATAATCTATCCTTAATAATGGAGAAATAGGGGAAGGATGGGGTGGCATTCGGCTGGAGCGTTTGACCATCGATTACTCTCACTTGGTCAAACGCATGCCACAGAGTCTCGTCTCGCAACTGCTGTAACGGGAAATCCGCGAGGGATTCCCTGAGAGAGGGAGGAGGAGCCTGCCGCTCCTCGCTATGACGCGGTGATGACGTAGACAGCTCTGTAACAGCTGCTCCCGCCAAAGCAACACCGGGACCTCACCCCACTAAACTATGGCAGGCCCCACTCTTCACTAAATGTCATTAATTCCCCGAATCCCAGCCAATCGTTCCCTAAAATTATCGAGTGGGTAAGGCGAGGATTAACCGCTGCCTTTACTCTAAATTTCTCCCCTCGAAATAGAATGTGGACCGACACTAAAGGGTAGTTGTGAACATCCCTGTGCACACACAACACCTTCACCAACTGTGCTCTTCCCAATGCCTCGTCTTGCACCAGGCTTTGGTGGATTGAGGTCTGATTACAGCCGGAGTCCACCAAAGCCTGATACGTATCCCCTTGGATACTCACTGGTATGTGATACGCTCCGGCCCAATCGAGGGCGGTCCCTGGCACGTCGGGGATCCGGACCACTGCGCCCACCTCCATCGCCGAGCACTGATGCTGGAGGTGCCCCGGCTCCCTGCAGCGCCAGCATACTGGCCCAGGCTTTCCCTCTGCACTGGTGTTCCGGAGCTCACTCACCTGAGGGGGGGGAAGACAGACACGGAAGTAGGAAACGGGAGGGCACCCCGGGTGCGGCAGGCCGGCTGGGGTGGAGCCCGCCTCCGCGGTGGGGGAATGGGGCAAGGACGAGGAACAGAAGGAGAGAGAGAGAGGGGAGAAGAGGAGACATGATGTCCTGCCGTCGGAACAGCCGCCATATGGTCCTCCGCCAGCTCAATGGCCTGATCCAGCGCCGCCGGGCAATGGCACTGGACCTACTCTGCTGTTCCTTCCGGAAGTTGGGCAATGAATTGTTCCAGCACCACCAAGTTGATGATTCCCTCGGCGTCACGGTTGTCTGCCCTCAGCCACTGCTGGCAGGCGTCCCGGAGTTGCTGGCCAAACGCGAACGGCCGGCCGACCTCCTCCAGGTGCAGTGCACGGAAGCGCTGCCGCTGCTGCTCCGGGGTGTGCCCCACATGTTGGAGGACGGCCCTGCGGAGGTCAGCGTAGATCAGCCGGCTGTCGGCAGGGAGCTGTAGCGCGGCCAGCTGCGCCTTGCCCGTGAGCAGGGGGAGAAGGCACACCGCACGCTGTTCCACCAGCCAACCCCATGCCGAAGGAAGGCTTCGGGGTCGTCATGTGGACCCATCTTCGTTAGACTGAGGTGGGGAGGGTCTGCGGTGATGGTGGACCCCGCCAATGCGAGCAGGTGCCGGAACGCCTGCCGATCTTCCTGCTGTGCCAGCACCAGGGCTTCGAACTGTCGTTCCTGCTCCTTCCGGAGGGCGACCAGCGCCTGGTGCTGGCTCTGTTGGGCTGAGGCGAGGGCATGGACCAGGTCCTTGAAGGGGGAGGACTCCATGAGGCTGTTCTCTTCTGTACTCCGTCCCGTGTTTCAGCACCACTGTAGAAATAGTTAAGGTGGGTGGAGCACAGAAGCACGGCAGGCCAGAACTGAGTTTGCAAAAACCCTTTTTATTTTAGCTTTTTAATTATTCACTCTAACACACACACACACACACACACACACACACACACACACACACACACGTGTTCTCGTTTGGGGAGAGCCCCCTTCCTCTGCTCTCCCTCTCCTAGGGTGCGGTCACTGGGGAAGACACACAAACACAGGTTAATTCCCATCAGGTGCAGTGATTCTGCCACTTACCTTCCCTGACTCCGCCCTCCATTCACAGACCGTCGCTTGACCATGCCCCCGCTGCCACTAATATATATATATATATATCGCAGTTGTAGTCAGAAGTTTACATACAGTGACATGAATGTCATGGCAATATTTGGGCTTTCAGTAATTTCTTTGAACTTTTCGTTTTCTGTGGCAGAATGATTGTACAGCATACATCTTTAATTAAAAAAAACCACTAGAATTTGGTGCACGAGTTTTAATTTTCTTTGGGTTTTCTGACAACACAGGGTCAAAATTATACATACAGGGTCAAAAATTTACATATCCTCACTTAGATTATTAATTCAGAGGTTCTGAAACTTCCAAAATGTTTATCTTGCCAAGGCCTCTTAACTTCCTGTTGGTGATCATGATTGACTACAGCTGGTAGCTTCTCTGTGCCTTCATTAAAAGGGTTTGTTTCCAGCACTCATTGGATTGACCAACACACAGTAAAATGGGAAAGTCCAAGGAGCTCAGTGCAGATCTGAGAAAGAGGATTGCAGATATGCACAACTCCAGAATGTCTCTTGGAGCCATTTCTAAACAACTGTAAATTCCAAGATCAGTTCAAACAATTGCATCCAAGTTATTGTGAGGTGTAGTCACTTTGCCAAGCCATTTTGCTTCAAGAAAACCCAAACTGTCCCCCTCAGCTGAAAGGAAATTGGTTTGGATGGTCAGGAACAACCTGGGAACCACCATGGCACAGCCCTGCCATGAATTGGAAGCTGATGGATTACTGTCTACAGTTCAGATCACCATGGAATAAGAGACTTCTATCCAAGAAATAACTCCCTGCTCCAAAATTGACACATTCAAGCTTAATTAAGTTTGAAGCTGACCACACGAACAAAGAAAAAAGCCTTCTGAAGAATAGCTGTATGGTCAAATGAGACAAAGATTGAGTTGTTTGGCTACAGTGACCACCATGTACAGAGAGACACTGTACCAGCTGGTGGTGGTGATAGGATCATCATGCCCTGGGGCTGTTTTGCTGCCAGTGGAACTGGTTCATTGCACAAAGTGGATGGAATAATGAAGAAGGAGGACTACCTCAGAATTATAAACCATCAGAAACTTGAACACGACTTGGGATTTACAACAGGACAATGAACCCAAACACACATCAGAGCTGGTTGTGGAGGATAAAGCAGGCTAACATTAAGCTTAAAACAAGTCCTGACTTCAACCCTATTGAATATATATCTGGACCGTGCTTATAAGTTGAGTCCATGCCAAGAAAAAAATTGAACTCTACCAATTCTACCATGAGGAGTCATGAAATATCCAACCAGAATTCTGCTAGAAGCTTGTTCATGGTAAACAAAAATATTTGGTCAAGGTGAATCTTGGGAAGAGACATTTTATGCAAATATTAGGTGCACTGTATGTATATTTTTGACCCTGTATGTATACTTTTGACCCTGTGTTGATTTCAGAAAACCCAAAGAAAATTAAAACTTGTGCACCAAATTCTATTTTTTTAATTAAAGGTGTATACTGTACATTCTGAAACAGAAAAAATAAAACACAGTTCAAAGAAATTAGTGAAAGCCCATGACATTCATATCCAAGATGACATTTGTGTCACTGTATGTAAACTTCTGACCACAACTGTAGCTTTCTTAAGTGTTATGAACATGAGAAGATAAACTTCATATCTTTGCACCACAATGTAATATTCTTTATATTATTGATAAGCCCTTTGTTGTCACTAGTCACATGTACCAGCGAAATTAGCCATCAACCTGTCCGTACATATACAACATACAATTGACATAGGGTAGACAGGACAAGAAGACGGATGAAGATAAAAGAAAAGGAAACACAACATGAGGAGAGATAAGGAAAAAAAAAGAAACCCCCCCCCCCCACACTATGCTCCTGTCAGGAGTACAGTATGGGAACATTTAAAAAACCTTTGCACATAAGCACACAATAAGACAAGTACACTTTAAACATGGGACTGAAAGGGGGGGAAAGGAAGGGGCAATTAGGAGTAGGGGGTAAGGGGGGGAGGTAGAGGTAATCCAGGGCAAGCAAGCAGCCGTCCGCTCCTGCAGCCATGACGGCGCTGGTCATGCACCCGCTTGTCACATTGGGGATGAAAATGGCGACCGCGGAAAGTTGGAGAAGGAATGCGAGAGCGTCTCCTGGCAGTGACCTTCGGGGGAAATATTGCCTCAGCAACTGCCTTAACCGAGGCCGGTGCTGCCTCAGGGAGCCGAATGTCGATAAGATATATAAATTGTTTGGTCTTTCCAGACGCAGTCTTTGCACGTCCACACCGCTCATCCATATCTGTCCATTCTGTTCAAATTGGTCTCCAAAAAACGTATTCCTTGCAAAGCTGAAAGCTTCTCCGAGATAACAACCATATTGTGGTTCAAGTTCTGAATGTCCACAGTCTGAGTGCCAACAGCTTTGCCCACCACTCCAATCATATCAGGCAGCTTTGTGGGGCTTTGAACAGCTGTCACCATTGTCTGATTTCCTTGATATACCAGGGCAATGCCTAATCCAATCAGCAAAAGTCCTGTAATCATGGTTCTGAATAGGTAGATATCTTCAATATCCTCCACAGAAAGAATCGCCAGGCACATGACCCGCCACCGCTCCCATGCGTCCATCGTGTAACCAGCCGCAAACGTTCCAGCAGGACAGACAGGTTCCCCCGAACCCAGGCTTCTCGTCGAGAAAACTGTCAATTTCGTTAGGAGACCAGTTTATCAATTCCATGCTTTTTTTTAGTTTAGAAAGTAATGCAGGGAGAGTCTCTTCAAAAAGTACAGCAGACGAGACAAGACACAGAAGCACAAGCAGGGAAAAAAGGGAGGGAAAGGGAGAGCAGAGAATGCGACCGCCTTCCGTGGAAGCACATCCACAAAAAAAAATACACAAGTTAAACGAAAGAATTTTAATTTTGAATTGGTTCACCATTTTGCCAACGTGCATCTAGTCAGTGGGAAAACACTTAGAGTGACTTCACCAGAGTGAAATATCAGGAAATCTGTCACTCAGCTCCGCAGTATAGTTCATATGAAAAATGCAAGTTTTTCAACATGAGAAGATAAATTTCATCTTCAAGCCAACATGTGATTTTTCTTTTTATTATATCGACACATTCACAAACAAAAAGTACCCAAATTTATCAAAACAATTCATCGATTTCCTCACGAGTGACAGAGGTTTATGTCACGGTTTTGGTTCTCCATGTACTGGATGGAGCTCGGATGAAAAACACTCGTGTCTTTATATAAAATTTAACAGTTATTCCACAAAATCGAGTCATACATGAACTGATAGCCAACGAGGCGTGTAGCATCGAGTTGGCTATAAGCCATATACGACGAGATTGAGTGGAATAACTGTTTTATTCTATCCACATTCATTGGATTTTGAGAAACGGAGCATTTTTATTTTTTGCAATTTCAATAAATAAAATCTTTATACAAAATGTCTGACAATCATTTCTGCTTAGAACGTAAACAAACCAGCGAAATGCCAGTAGCAATTTGTGAAAAATTGTGATAATTCTTGAAAAATAAAAAAAGATACATTCTTACCATCAAATACTTTCATTCCATATTTTGTTGCGGGTTTTTTTGTATTTTTGGGGTTTTGTCTTCAAGTAGAGGTTTTATTTCGTCCTTGGTTGGTTCAGCAACACACTCCGCCATTTTGTTTTTCTCTACTCACAGTATGGTATGGGAGTTGATATCCTAGTAGTAGCGTAGCCAATCAGAGCATACGATTGCTCATATCCAATGAATGTAGATAGAATTAATAAATAAATACACACACAAATATATGAAGCAAGATTTTTCTTCATTATACTTTGCTCCAAAATGTTTGCCACCGTGCTTTCATTTCCCTGAATCTGTGACCTACGTGTACTGTGTTTCCAGGGTGTATTGATGGTTGGACCTCCAGGTACAGGCAAGACCATGCTAGCTAAAGCTGTAGCTACTGAGTGTGGTACCACGTTCTTCAACATATCATCCTCCACACTTACCTCCAAGTACCGTGGCGAGTCAGAGAAACTTGTTCGGCTTCTTTTTGAAATGGTAAACAAGCCCTGTGATATTAATGACCCTGCGTCAACTTTTGTGAATTTGTGGTTAAAAAACCAAAAGCAAATGAGGCTTTATCAGTGAATTATACTTAATTTTAATCCTAAAATATGATCAGCTTCATTGGTTTTGGGTCTCTTGTATCTTCTCGGAATGTCTGGCAGGTTCTTTAAAATCTCTGTTATATGTAACAGGCTCGATTTTATGCCCCCACCACGATATTCATTGATGAAATTGACTCTATTTGTGGGAGGCGTGGCACATCACATGAACACGAAGCAAGTCGTAGAGTGAAGTCTGAGCTTTTGGTGCAGATGGATGGTAAGAGGCACATTGACAGATCAATAGATAGAGATTCAGGTTTTATTTATTTATTTGTGAATAACAGAATTTATTATTCAGGTGTAGGAGGTGCGACAGAAAATGATGACCCCTCTAAAATGGTGATGGTTCTGGCTGCAACAAACTTTCCATGGGACATCGATGAAGCCCTGAAGAGGAGGCTGGAAAAGAGGATCTATATTCCTCTGCCCACTGGTAACATTGGATCTATTTCTTGGACAGTCTTACTTGTACATTAAGTTCATAAACTCAGACACATTCTACACATTGCACAGTATGCTCCATTTACTGAATATTGCGTCTGCTGTTGTATTCATGAGTATGTCATCTTCACTTGGGTGCGCTGCTCATACTAATTGCTCATCCTACCAGAACTGGAATAAGACTTTTATCTACCTGTAACTGCTCTCTTCAGTACAAGGGCGAGTGGATCTGCTCAAGATTAGCCTGAGGGAGGTGGAAGTGTCTCCTGATGTTGACTTATCCATCATCGCTGAGAAGATGGAGGACTACTCTGGCGCTGACATCACCAACATTTGCAGGTACAGCAGCATAAATGCATACATGAGTTGGTCAGCCTATTCCAGACTTACCAATACACTAGTTAGTGACATAATACCTAAAAAAAATTAATGGAGACCAGCATTATACAAATAACAAATACAAAGTTGTGTTCCACAGCCGCCATCGCCCCCGCTCCCATTTCTTAAAGCAAGACGACCTTTCTGTTTCATAAAATCAGTGAAATTTAGTTCCCTTTGAAATTTGGTCGTTGTGATTATATGTTTATTTTTGTAATATCTCACAAAATATCAGGCTATTCTGTGGCTGGGAAGTTATTTAATTTGAGGGGATTCCCTAGCAAATAATGTGCATGAAATTGCCCGCTTCGCGCAGTTAAGCGGACAGAGGAAGTCTGTGTGCACATGTGCAGGTTAACCTTCTTCTTTTGGGTTTTATGGCAGCTGGCATCCACAGTGTTGCATGTCTGCCATCTACAGGTTTACCTTGACCATGCACCGACAAGTTACATCATTTTGTCACTAAATGAACAGCTGATCACACGGGGGTGCTTGCTGACTGCTGATATTTATTAGTTTGGTCCTGCGTTTCATTTCCTTCACAACATAACGTCTTTTCTTCTCGCTGTCTGTTACTATAGTCGGTCTTTCATGTTTCATTCGCACACGTCTTCGATTTTCCTCTCCTGTTTCAAATTTGTATCCCACAATGCCTGGCACGAACGGGGAAAGCCCACCACGTGATACATGACCTAGATCTTGAATTGGGTCATGTTGAAGCAGGAAAAAAACAGCAGAGAATTTAGAGCCACTTGGCCTTAAATTCATGAATTGTTCTATTTAAAAAAAACTAATAAAATTGGAAGTCTGTGATTCGAATTCAGTAGCTTTCGGTCCACTAAACAAAAATAATTGGGTCTCATCTCATTTTCTTCTGCTTATCCGGGGCCAGGTCGCGGAGGCAGCAGTCTGAGCATGGAAGCCCAAACTTCCCTTTCCCCAGACATCTCGGCCAGCTCCTCGGGAAGAACACCGAGGCATTCCCAGGCCAGCCGAGAGACATAGTCCCTCCAGCGTGTCCTGGGTCTTCCCCGGGGGGACATGCCTGGAACACCTCCCCAGGGAGGCGTCCAGGAGGCATCCGAAAGAGATGCCCAAGCCACCTCAGCTGATTCCTCTCGATGTGGAGGAGCAGCGGCTCTACTCCGAGCTCCTCCCGAGTGACTGTGCTTCTCACCCTATCTCTAAGGGAGCGCCCAGCCACCCTGCGAAGGAAACTCATTTCGGCCACTTGTATCCGCGATCTTGTTCTTTCAGTCATTACCCAAAGCTCATGACCATAGGTGAGAGTCGGAATGTAGATTGACTGGTAAATCGAGAGCTTCACCTTTTGGCTCAGCTCCTTCACCACGACAGACCGGTAAAGTGACCGCATCACTGCGGAGGCTGCACCGATCCGCCTGTCGATCTCACGCTCCATCCTTCCCTCACTCGTGAACAAGATCCTGAGATACTTAAACTCCTCCACTTGGGGCAGGACTTCTCCACCAACCCGAAGAGGGCAAGCTACCCTTTTCCAGTCGAGAACCATGGCCCTCTGACTTGGAGGTGCTGATTCTCATCCCAGCCACTTCACACACTACTGCATACCGCCCCAGTGCATGCTGAAGGTCCTGGTTTGAAGAAGCCAACAGGACATCATCTGCAAAAAGCAGAGATGAAATCCTGTGGTTCCCAAACAGGATTCCCTCCGCCCCTGGCTGCACCTAGAAATTCTGTCCATAAAAATTACGAACAGAACTGGTGACAAAGGGCAGCCCTGCCCTGGCTGTCTGACTTACTGCCGGCAATGCGAACCAGACTCCTGCTCCGTTCGTACAGGGACCGGACAGCCCTTAGCAAAGAGCTCCGAACCCCATACTCCCGAAGCACCCCCCACAGGATACCATGAGGGACACAGTCGAATGCCTTCTCCAGATCCACAAAGCACATGTGGACTGGTTGGGCGAGCACCCTATGAAGGGTATAGAGCTGGTCCAGTGTTCCACGACCAGGACGAAAACCGCATTGTTCCTCCTGGATCCGAGGTTCGACTATTGGCCGAATTCTCCTCTCTGGAGAATTACCCTGGAGTAAACCTTCCCGGGGAGGCTGAGAAGTGTGATTCCCCTATAATTGGAGCACACTCTCTGGTCCCCTTTCTTAAAAAGAGGGACCACCACCCTGGTCTGCCACTCCAGAGGCACTGTCCCCAACTGCCATGCAATGTTGCAGAGCTGTGCCAGCCAAGACAGCCCCACAACATCCAGAGACCTTGAGATACTCAGGGCTGATTTCATCCACCCCTGGTGCCTTGCCACCAAGGAGCTTGCAAACCACCTCAGTGACTTCAGCTTGTGTAATGGACGAGTCTACATCTGAGTCATCAGCCTCTGCTTCCTCAATGGAAGACGTGACGGTGGGATTGAGGAGATCCTCGAAGTATTCCTTCCACCGCCCGACAATATCCCCAGTCGAGGTCAACAGCTCCCCACCCGCACTGTAAACAGTGTTGGCAGAGTACTGCTTCCCCCTCCTGAGGCACTGGACGGTTTGCCAGAATTTACTTGAGGCCGACCGATAGTCCTCCTCCATGGCCTCGCCGAACTCCTCCCAGTTCCAAGTTTTTGCCTCTGCAACTGCCCGAGCTGCGGCACGCCTGGCCTGCCGATACCAGTCAGCTGCCTCAGGAGTCCCGGAGGGCAACATGGCCTGATAGGACTCCTTCAGCTTGACGGCATCCCTTACTTCCGGTGTCTACCACCGGGTTTGGGGGTTGCCGCCACGACAGGCACCGGAGACCTTGTGGCCACAGCTCCGAACAGCCGCGTCGACAATGGAGGCAGAGAACATGGTCCACTCAGACTCAATGTCCCCCACCTCCCTTGGAAGCTGGGAGAAGCTCTCCCAAAGGTGGGAGTTAAAGACCTGGCAGGCCCAAACGTATGGTGAGGGTCTGCTGGGAACATCTGGCTGAGCACTCTGTCAGGGAGGTTTTTAAAACAATTGGGTGTCAGGGAAAATTCTTTTTATGACCTACACTTGAAAAATCTGAAAGGCAGTCTACCTTTAAGGTGCACTAGAACAGAGAAATACAAACAGAACCCCCCCACCCACAAAACAAACACACACACACACACACACACACACACACACACACACACACACACACACAGCTAAATAAATAAACAGAACAGGTAGAAAAATAAACATAATGAAATAAAATGGGGAGGAAGATAAAATTAGAAGGATGCTCAAGACGCTCAAAAAAAAGGGATAGATCAGATCAGTTGGGGTCCAGAGATGTAAGAGTATTTATATTTGCAATAAAAGGCTGCTGTCTTTTTTATAAAAATTGGCTGTTGAACCTTTTAAGGAATATTTCACTTTTTCTAATGACAGAAAAGACATTAAATCACTTCACCAGGATGTAGTAGAAGGTGCATTTGGGCTTTTCTGCTGTAACAGGATATGCCTGCGGGGTATGAGCGAGGCAAAAGCCACAGCATCAGAATTTTTCTTCATGAGACTGGCTGGTATAAGAGGTACCTCAAAGGTGGCTATCAGTGGGCAGGGTTTCAATGTAATATTGAGGGCTTCACTAAACACTTAAAAAAAACAAACAAACAAAAAAAACAAGACCAGAAATTGGCCAATTTTGGACAAGACTTAATACTTTTAACCTTAATTAGTAAGTTGTGGTACAGGGTTCGAGTCTGCAGGTCCTCAAAACCTCTTAATTTGTCTGAAATGAATTTCTCAAATCCAAGGCTTCAATAAGAAATTATTTTAAATGTGTATCTAGGGTCTTATCTATCATGGTATAAACATTTCCCAAATGAAAGGGTTTTTTTTTTTAAACCTGTGCTCTATCAAACATATGTGTAACATCTGAACAGCTACCATGAGCAACAGTTGACTTGTTTCCTGGTATTTATAAGATGTTTTACATCAGAGTCATGGTAAGTGGAATATGTGAGCACCACAGAAGTTCCACTTCCAATACACTCCCAGGATAATTTGCATGGCCAATATGGACCAAAAGTGGTACAGCTTCACAATTTGAACTTGTCTGAACTCTTTTGCTTTACTTTTGCTTTGCACTTGAATTAGACCATTGTTCATTGCTGTTTATATTATTCTACAAGACATACAATATACCGCTCAGTACATAGGTTAGACACACATTACTTTGTATATCATCCATAAGCTTATGAATGTATGAATGAGCCCTTTGTCACTGTTACCAGTGAAATTTACCATCAACCTGTCCTTACAGAGGGGGAACAGGACAGGAAGACAGGGATAAAAGAAAAGAAACACATTAGTAACATGAGGAAAGATGAGGGGAAAAAAAGAACACCCCCACACTATGCTCCTGTCAGGAGTACAGTGTGGGAGCATTTAAAAACCTCCGCACAAGCACACAATAACACAAACAACAACACAAGTACACTTTAAACACGGGACTTGAGGGGGGGAATCAGGGGGAGGGGAGGAGGTAATCCAGCGCAAGCAAGCAGCCGTCCGCTCCTGCAGCCATGAAGGCGCTGGTCACGCACCCGCTTGTCACACTGGGGGTAAAAATGGCGACTGCGGAAAGTTAGAGAAGGAATGCGAGAGTGTCTCCCGGCAGTGACCTTCAGGGGGAAATGTTGCCTCAGCAATGGCCTGAACCAAGGCTGGTGCTGTCTCAGGGAGCCGAATGTCGGTAAGATATGAAATGTTTGGTCTTTCCAGACGCAGTCTTTGCACGTCCACACCGCTTGTCCATATCTGTCCATTCCGTCCATTCTATTCAAATTGATCTCCGAAAAACGTATTCCTTGCAAAGCTGAAAGCTGCTCCGAGATAACAACCATTTTGTGGTTAAAGTTCTGAATGTCCACAGTCCAAGTGCCAACAGCTTTGCCCACCACTCCAATCATATCGGGCAGCTTTGTGGGGCTTTGAACAGCTGTCACCGTTGTCTGATTTCCTCGATATACCCGGGCAATGCCTAATCCAATCCGCAAAAGTCCTGTAATCATGGTTCTGAATAGGTAGATATCTTCAGTGTCCTCCACAGAAAGAATCGCCAGGCACACGACCCACCACCGCTCCCACGCATCCATCGTGTAACCAGCTGCAAACATTCCGGCAGGACAGACGGGTTCCCCCGAACCCAAACTTCTCGTCGAGAAAACTGTGTCAATTTCGTTAGGAGACCAGTTTATCAGTTCCATGCTTTTTTTAGTTTAGAAAGTAATGCAGGGAGAGTCTCTTCAAAAAGTACAGCAGACGAGACAAGACACAGAAGCACAAGCAGGGAAAAAAAGGAGGGACAGGGAGAGCAGAAAATGCGATCGCCTTCCGTGGAAGCATGGAGAGAAAAAAAAAACATTTTGTATCAGTTTTATTCTTTGTCTGAATTAGCTACTCCACTAAGCAACATGAATTTGAAATCAACATGTCATATGACAAAATGTGCTCGAAACATGACAAGCTCACAGGCAAACAGAGGGAGCAAGAGGGAGAACGAGCTTTTATAAGTAGGTGTCCCAAATAATGGGTTTTTAACTCACTGTGCACTGTGACTGCAGTCTTTGCCAGCCTCTCCTCCTGAAACCATGTTTAATCTGTCCGAGAACTTTGAGTTTATGTCCAAGTGATAAATGTCCTTATTAGACGGGTAATTCTTCAGCAGAGAGACCAAAGTTATGAAATTATTAAGGTTGCCTTAACTTGTCAGCTCAGTGATATTGCTAAAGTCTGGACTCCAAGGCAAAATGTACTGAGAACCATATTTTAAAATCATCACCCCAATTATAGCAGTGTCGCTTCAGAGAAATCTTGGTTTGAATTTTAAGAAATGAAAGTTCAATTTTTTCTGATGTAATTCTGTTACTGACTTTTCTTTCCTCATCAACTCTGATTTTGCATTCAGAGTTAAACATAGAAAAATTGGCTGTTTTTTTTTTTTTTAGGGTCAAAAGATACCCTTTACAGTGTGAAAATTTTATTTAATACCATTATCTTGAGTATTGCAACTAAAAAAAGTTACCACATTTTGCTGTGAATGTAATTCCGTTACCAAAGAACTACCCTGATCCATATTAATGAAGATGATGTAAGTAATGAAGGTAGATGTAAAAAAGAGAATTTGATCCATTTTGACCAGAAAAGGGGGCAGGTCTAGTCTGGTTAACACCAGACCATATCACAAGTGAAATATGGTCTGGAATCCGCCTATTGAATTTCTTGTAGGGGAGGTGTGGTTTACGATTGTCAATGGCCGTTTATTGGACATTGCGAATGTCTATCATTTGGCGTATACGTAGCCCATGACCAATCATGGCAGTTGTACCCGGTGACGTAGTTAGAGCGACGAAGAGGCGAAGAAGAGAGAGAAGGAAAGAGAAAGAGAAGGCAAAACAAAAATAGGAAAACAATGGCACCGAACGATTACTGCAGTTTGTGCAAGACAAAGCTTGATCGAAAGTTTGGTTCGTATCGCTCGCCGCCATGTTAAATGTGATCCGTAAACAGTCCCAAATAAATTACAAGCTTCCGTTTGTTGAGTAGTACGCGTCACTGTCTTTCCACCCCTCCCCACTCTCTGATTGGCTCCCTAACTCAGGCGAGCCTTTAGACCATAGTTTCCATGCTGTCTTTTCAGATCGGAACGATTGTGCAAAGCAGCATGGGATTTCCCAGGCTAGGGCAGGTCTACCAAAGCAGTTACTTCACCCCTTGGTAGAAGAAGAAGAAGCCTTTGTCACATGCACACTCAAGCACAGTGAAATTCCTCCTCTGCATTTAACCCATCTGAAGCAGTGAACACACATGTGGCAGATCACAGAATCCAGGGACACATGTCTGCCCGGGGGCATTTTGAGTTATTGACAGATTCAGAAAGTACAGTTTCTAAGCTTTCCAATGATGCCTTCCATGTGGAGATCTGACAATATTTGAAGAATGTGTGGCCTTTTGAAAGTGTATACTTCTTAAAACAGAAAAGGGAGAAAATCGCCCTCAAAGTTTTCCATCTCGGCTACTCTGGGTGTAGGGCAGGCACATAATGGTGCTCATCTGCATGACATTAAGGAAAGCTCTACCCCCTACTAGCTAGCACGATACTACTTTCATGTAAACAAAGATCACCACGTCAATTTTCCTTCCATGCAAAGTATGCCCAAAACAATTATGAAGTACAAAAATAAGTCCTAAAGTATACTTTAACGTTTTGTGGTTGAAAAATTACTCACACCGTAAGAAAGAAAGATAGCACGATGATGACACAACTAACACAACACTAGTTTCATGTAAAGCCTCGGTCACAACCAGCCGTACAGTACGCGCTCCTACGGCCGGTCTACATGCAAAAACGCAAGAAACACACGGAGAGCGCGCATGAAACGCACGAGAGCGCGCGTGTGATGTGCTGATTTTCGAGCCGCAGACCGGCCGCAGAGGCTCTTTGTCATGTCAAACAAACTCTACAGGCGCTTACGTTTTTTTCAGGTTGCAAGACAAACTTATGGCCAACGCGCGTCTTTCTCCACGAAAAAAAACCCGCAGCGATTTGGGAAACGCCAAAAATCACACGGCCAAAAAATCGTACGTCCGGTTGTGACCTAGGCTTAACCAAACCACAACACTCTCCGTTACATGCAAAAATAACCACACAGCCTTAGATTAATGAACTTACCCCATCAGAAAGAGAAACGTCGCCTTGCACACACCAATGCATCCGATGGAATGTAGTCCTAGAACGGTCCGTGTATCATCCGATCATTCAAGTATTCCATTCAATCTGGAAAATGAGGTTGTGTTTTTTTTTTTTTTTGCTAGAAATGGTTATCTCCGATGTAAATACCAAGTGTCTGTTTGCTTCGCGGTGTTTGCTCCTCTGCGCTCTGTTTAGTAACTCATTTCATAGTGAAATCACATGCCTGTATGCAGTTAAGTAGCCATGCGCTCAGCCCGTATCCTATAGCTGATTCGCGAAAAACAAACAAAAGACTTAAATCATCATGTGAATGGCCCATATGGTAATTTACCCACACCCCCCAGCAGGCTACAGTCCTGACAAAAACGAGACAATTTGCAACAAAAAATGTATGCTTTTCCAACAAAACAATCTATTATCTGAAATACTGATTGCATTCTTCAAGATCTCAACTTGCACATGATGGAAAAAAACAAAAATCACAAATTTCGAAAAAAAAAATGCTTCTTTTGTGATTATCTCGGATTCGTTTCGGCCGACATGTGTCCCTGGATTCGGTGAGGGGTCACATATGTGAGCAATGAGTACACCAGTGGCGGCTGGTAGTCTTTCAAACAGGGGAGGCTGGTCGGTTAAGATATTTCCAGATTTTAAAAGAAAAAAAGAAAAAACACATCAATTTTGCCCATACTCTTGCCTCTGATCTGGCTGATTGTTGGCAGGGTCACAAACTGTGAAATAACAGGTTCTTTTGGCCCATTAGCCTACTGTCCAATATACATGATGGTGATGTTGGGGGTATATTTTAACATTTTATATTTTAAAATTGTGGCATGTTTAAAAATTGATCATTATTGAAAGCAGCTCTTTGTCAGGAACCTCAGCAGTAACAGCAGAGTGTTCTGGAATAGGCACAAGCACTGACCTTGGGGAGCCAAACATAGAGCTGGGTGCCACACATTTCATTCAATGACACTTTCCCTATATTTTCCTTATTTTGACTGAGAAATGTTTTATTGACAATTTTGATAACCCTTCACTTTTAATCCAGGTCTGTAGTGTGAAATGTTCTCGGCTGTGTTTTTGTTTAAAAATGTTTTCCAAATTGTAGGTGTTTAATTCATATCCAGAGAAATATATATTCCAATATAATATACTCAGTATAAACATTTTAAATAGATTCTATATTTTTGGTCTATCTATGACATATTACTAAAGTAGCCTATTACTGTTGTTGATGTGGGTCACTTGCTGTTAGCCAATTCACTTTCTCGTACCAGGAGAGCTGAAAGGAATGAGTATTATTCCCTACCTTTTTCACCAAGTCAATTTGAGGCGTTGGTCTACCCTGCTCTTTAATTTTAATTTTTTCCTTGAAAGGAAGACTGGCAAATGGCTTTGCCAAAATTAAATCAACAATGCTTGGCATCCGTGCGCAGCTTTCTTGCTAGCTGACTAGCCCCCTCAAGTTCAAGTTCAGTCACTCAAATAAACGAAATTTCTGGAATTAAGATAGCAAACTTGACAACACTATATTTACACTTTATTTACAATGAAAATATATACAAACTAAAGCTGGTAGAAACCGTATGTCTCATCTCATCTCATTATCTCTAGCCGCTTTATCCTGTTCTACAGGGTCGCAGGCAAGCTGGAGCCTATCCCAGCTGACTACGGGCGAAAGGCGGGGTACACCCTGGACAAGTCGCCAGGTCATCACAGGGCTGACACATAGACACAGACAACCATTCACACTCACATTCACACCTACGGTCAATTTAGAGTCACCAGTTAACCTAACCTGCATGTCTTTGGACTGTGGGGGAAACCGGAGTACCCGGAGGAAACCCACGGGGAGAACATGCAAACTCCGCACAGAAAGGCCCTCGCCGGCCACAGGGCTCGAACCCGGACCTTCTTGCTGTGAGGCGACAGCGCTAACCACTACACCACCATGCCGCCCCAGAAACCGTATGTAATGAATGAAATCGAAATGTAAGCTGATCTCTTACAATACACCACACCACTTGCGAATCTGCATGGGACTGAACTGAAATTCACCGCTGCCTGTCTATATTTGAAACGAGCTGTCAATCAGAGAAAATATCCGGCCGCTTTCACCAATCACCAGTCTCCTCGCGGAAAGCTTTGCCATGTCCCTCCCGCTGGGAGTCCGTGGGAGTCTGTGGGCGGGCGTTTTTGCAGTATTTGTCCAATAATCATCTTGCATTTTGATATTGAAAAGCGCATAGCTCCCAAATGCCATTGAAGTCCACTAAGGCTGGGCTGCATCGTGTTGTCACGAGGGGGAAAAAACTCATGCACACATTAGGTGAACTGGGGAAAGTTATAACAGAATGATTTCGCACTGTAGTTGGGTTGAGCACATTATACAGTGGGGCAAAATAGTATTTAGTCAGCCACCAATTGTGCAAGTTCTCCCACTTAAAAAGATGAGAGGCCTGTAATTTTCATCATAGGTACACTTCAACTATGAGAGACAGAATGGGGGGGAAGAATCCAGGAAATCACACTGTAGGATTTTTAATGAATTATTTGGTAAATTCCTCAGTAAAATAACTATTTGGTCACCTACAAACAAGCAATATTTCTGGCTCTCACAGACCTGTTACTTCTTTAAGAGGCTCCTCTGTCCTCCACTCGTTACCTGTATTAATGGCACCTGTTTGAACTCGTTATCAGTATAAAAGACACCTGTCCACAACCTCAAACAGTCACACTCCAAACTCCACTATGGCCAAGACCAAAGAGCTGTCAAAGGACACCAGAAACAAAATTGTAGATCTGCACCAGGCTGGGAAGACTGAATCTGCAATAGGTAAGCATCTTGGTGTGAAGAAATCAACTGTGGGAGCAATTATTAGAAAATGGAAGACATACAAGACCACTGATAATCTCCCTCGATCTGGGGCTCCACGCAAGATCTCACCCCGTGGGGTCAAAATGATCACAAGAACGGTAAGCAAAAATCCCAGAACCACACGGGGGGACCTAGTGAATAACCTGCAGAGAGCTGGGACCAAAGTAAAAAAGGCTACTGTCAGTAACACACTATGCCACCAGGGACTCAAATCCTGCAGTGCCAGACGTGTCCCCCTGCTTAAGCCAGTACATGTCCAGGCCCGTCTGAAGTTTGCTAGAGAGCATTTGGATGATCCAGAAGAGGACTGGGAGAATGTCATATGGTCAGATGAAACCAAAATATAACTTTTTGGTAAAAACTCAACTTGTCGTGTTTGGAGGAGAAAGAATGCTGAGTTGCATCCAAAGAACACCATACTTACTGTGAAGCATGGGGGTGGAAACATCATGCTTTGGGGCTGTTTTTCTGCAAAGGGACCAGGCCAACTGATCCATGTAAAGGAAAGAATGAATGGGGCCATGTATCGTGAGATTTTGAGTGAAAACCTCCTTCCATCAGCAAGGGCATTGAAGATGAAACGTGGCTGGGTTTTTCAGCATGACAATGATCCCAAACACATAGCCCGGGCAACGAAGGAGTGGCTTCGTAAGAAGCATTTCAAGGTCCTGGAGTGGCCTAGCCAGTCTCCAGATCTCAACCCCATAGAAAATCTTTGGAGGGAGTTGAAAGTCTGTGTTGCCCAGCGACAGCCCCAAAACATCACTGCTCTAGAGGAGATCTGCATGGAGGAATGGGCCAAAATACCAGCAACAGTGTGTGAAAACCTTGTGAAGACTTACAGAAAATGTTTGACCTCTGCCATTGCCAACAAAGGGTGTATAACAAAGTATTGAGATGAACTTTTGTTATTGACCAAATACTTATTTTCCACCATAATTTGCAAATAAATTCTTTTAAAAATCAGACAATGTGATTTTCTGTTTTTTTTCCCCTCATTCTGTCTCTCATAGTTGAGGTATACCTATGATGAAAATTACAGGCCTCTCTCATCTTTTTAAGTGGGAGAACTTGCACAATTGGTGACTGACTAAATACTTTTTTGCCCCACTGTATTTCTATGATTCTGGATCTGAAATAGCAATGTTATAAGGTCGGCTATAACATAAACCTAGCGCAATTCATCCTACACGATGTTCGTCATTTTTAGAGGAGGCTGAGCCTCCCTCGTTGTCTTAGAGCAATCGCCCATGGAGTACACACACACATACCCAGAGCAGTAGGCAGCTATGCTACAGCGCCCAGAGAACAGATGGGGGTTAGGTGCCTTGCTCAGGGGCACTTAGGCCAAAGCCATCCCATGTTAACCTAACAGTATGTCTTTGGACTGGGGGAAAACGGAGTACCTGGAGGAAACCCACACAGACATGGGAAGAACATGCAAACTCCACACAGAAAGGCCCCCGTCAGCCACACTACTGTGTAGACTGGAGAAGTAGAAAGTCCTTAGTGTGCAGACTCTGGTTGCAAATTTGAAAACATGGCATAGATATTCTGGCTAAATTTTTATAGAATGGGAAAGAACAGGAGCATTTTTTTTATACAGCTGGTGTGATTATATAGTACTGTGCAGAAGTCTTAGGCACATGTAAAGAAATGCTGTTGACCAAAAATGACTTAAAAAAATTATGAAATGTTTCAGCATTAAAAAAATACTATAAACAGTAATCAGTAAGCTATAATAAATGAAACAAGGTCAATATTTGGTGTGAGATGACCCTTTGCTTTAAAAAAAACAAAAGAAAAAAAAGAGTCTCAGGTCCAATGAGTGCAGTTTGATAAGGAAATGAGCTGTAGGTTTTACTGATCATCTTGCAGAACCAGCCACAGTTCTTCTGGACACTTTGACTATCACACTTTCTTCTTAATTTTGCACCAAAACCCAGTAGCCTTCGTTATGTTTTCTTTTCTAATCTGAAAAGTACTCTCTTATGGAATATGCTGCTCAGATACAAACATTGTTTTCTCATCTCCTTATCTCTAGCTGCTTTATCCTTCTACAGGGTCACAGGCAAGCTGGAGCCCATCCCAGCTGACTACGGGCGAAAGGCGGGGTACACCCTGGACAAGTCGCCAGGTCATCACAGGGCTGACACATAGACACAGACAACCATTCACACTCACGTTCACACCTATGGACAATTTAGTCACCAGTTAACCTAACCTGCATGTCTTTGGACTGTGGGGAAAACCGGAGCACCCGGAGGAAACCCACGCGGACACGGGGAGAACATGCAAACTCCACACAGAAAGGCCCTCGTCGGCCACGGGGCTCAAACCCGGACCTTCTTGCTGTGAGGCGACAGCGCTAACCACTACACCACCGTGCCGCCTAATGTAGAAGTCATAAAATAGAAATCGATAAAGTTTGTATGAAAAAAAGGGTAAGACTTTTGGACAGTACAGTGAGACAAGATGGCGCAGGTGAATGCGTCGCAGGTGGCAGAGACAGATACTGGTAAGATACTGGTTTCTACTTGCCAACATTCTACATATCAACTTTCTACGTTTATGTAAGAAAAACAACTCGCCGCCTCAACCCAGAGTGAGTAGCTTTAAAAGGTATGGACTGATTTCTGGCAAACGTCGTCACCATCTGAAGCTACCAAGTAACATACCAATACTACTCACCTGTGCATACCTGATGCTGGTGCCTCTGTTTAAAAGACAATGTTTTCCTACTCATGATTCAAGTGCGGACTTGCGGCTTCCAATAAACCCTAGCCTACAGTCGTTTGGTTTTGGTAGTCATGTCATCTTCACCTGTGTATTTAGGAATGGCTAGACATGAACTTGCAAGCTGGGTCACAAGAACGCCAAATACATTCGGAACAATAAACGTGCTTGGATAAAGACTGTTTTAACTCACGCCTTGCTGCTCTTGTTGGCGGGCGATATCCAACTGAATCCGGGACCCAGCGACGCCCTATACTCGAGCCTCAGCTGCGGACCCACATCCCTCAAGCTGCATGCCGTGGGGGAGCACTCCATGAGCGAGAACTTGATCGTGGGCAGAGTTGCCGAATGTTCTAACATGGTTCCCGACCTTGTGACGGGATCCTTGGGCCTCAAGGCAGACACGAACTGTCTTGAACAGCAGGGTGTTGGGTTGGTAGCCGGAGACGAATTGCGACCTGAGGACTCGGTCTGCTCATTGCCAACGGAGATGTGTGGATGTAACCGCATGATCTGTAAAGGCACTGGACCCAAATGGAAAACGCATAAAAATTGCATAAAGCATATACTTAACAAATCAACGATTAAACGAACAAATATCTTTCATACAGTTAATTATGCCAAAGTTATATGGGACCCTTCTGCCAAACCAAGGGGTATGTTTGGGGGGCATCTCAACATTAGAAGCCTCCTCCCCAAATGTGACGAAATCAAAACATTACTGTTGGATTCAAACTTGGACTTTTTATGTCTCACTGAAAGTTGTCTTCATAGCAAGATTTTAACTTCTATTATTGATGTGCCAGGATATAAATGTTTTAGAAAAGACAGGGAAGTTGGTAGAGGGGGTGGTGTGGTTGTTTATATTAGGGATTCCTTCAGATGTGCTGAAATCGAATTTGACCTTGACGAGCTTGAATGCCTTGGATTAAATGTTTATCTATCCCCGGAGATGCATTTCTGCATCTTGGTTGTATATAACCCGCCAATATATGATGGAACTTTTTATGAAAAATTAGAGAAAATACTTAAAGCCATTATTCATAAAACAGAGGTGATAATATTCGGGGATTTTAATATTAACTGGGCTGATAAGAAAGCCAGAGGTAAACTGAAAAGCACCATGTCTAAGCTCGACTTCAGTCAAGTAATTAAAGGGCCGACACGAATTACTAGATCGAGTCAATCACAGATAGACTTAATATTTACAAATAGGACTGAGCGAATAATAAAAACCTTTAATCTCATAACGGGCTTGTCAGATCATATGATCTTGGCAGCTAGGAAGTTGACCAAAAAACGTTTTGCCAATTACAGTCTAAATATAGGATTACCAAACGCTGACAAACTTATAATATCCAAGCAAGAGCTACCAATTCTGCAATGTCAATTAAGCGAAGCAACTTGGGACGATGTGATGCAGAACACAGACCCGAACATATGTTGCAATGAATTTATGAATGGCATCAATAAAATAATGTCTAAATTTCTCAAGCCGGCTAAAAAATCTAAAAGGAAAAATTCCCTTCCATGGGTGGACTTATCAATTAGACAGCTCATGAAACAACGTGATCTTGCACTTAGTGTGTTTAAAGAGCCGGACAAACACTGCCCTCGCACAATATAAAGGACTCCGTAATAGTCACTAAAGAATTGCGCACAGCCAAAGCAACGTATTATATTACACTTTTAACGGAGGCTAGGGGCAATAGTTCACTTATTGGAAACAAATGAAAACTCTAATACAACCACAGAAAGCACAAAGTATCATACAGGAATTAAAAATAGGGAATGAAACTATAGCAGACAATGGAGAAATTGCGCAAGCACTAAACAACTATTTTGTTGGGTCAGTTGAGGATATAGCCAGAACTTTTAAGACAAGTGTCTGGTCTGGCCCAGCTATAGCTGCAAAGACAGGCCAACTGTTAGAACTCAAACAAATATCAAAAAGTCAAGTAGTAAAAATAATTAAGTTAAAAACTACCTATTCCAAAGACCTTTTTAATTTAGATATAGTTTTTATAAAAACACACGTTAATGCACTAGCTGAGCCGCTAACCCACTTGGTAAACACCGCCATAACAAGTGGGACGTTTCCTGAAGCCTGGAAACAAGCAAAGGTTACTCCTATATTTAAATCTGGTGCGGCAGACCAAGTGACCAACTATTGGCCCATCAGCATCCTGCCTGCTCTAAGATCCTGGAAAAGGCAGTTGCCACACAACTAATGGAACACCTAGAAGGCAATAAATATTTACATCCATTACAATTTGGTTTTAGAGCAAAATTCTCCAGAGTGCTAACTGCTTCCTCCTGGAGCAAATTAAATCATCTATAGATAAAGGTAACCTGGTGGGGGCTGTATTTTTAGATCTTAAAAAAGCATTTGACACGGTAAATCATAACATTTTAACATCTAAACTTAATTATAATTTAACAGAAAAGACAGTGGCCTGGTTTAAATCATATCTCACAAACCGTGAACAATGTGTTGCTATCAGCAATGCAAAGTCTTCATTTCAAATAATCAAAACTGGCATTCCGCAGGGTTCGGTATTAGGACTGATGCTCTTTAGTATGTTTATAAACGACCTTCCTGACTCCTGTCCAGAGGCAGGTTTTCAAATGTATGCAGATGATGTGGTTCTATATGTTCATGGAAAACAGCTGCTGCAGTATCACACAAATTAAATGAACAACTGGAGGCTGTAGCTCACTGGCTAAACAGGTCATGTCTAGCGCTAAATGTAAGTAAAACAGTGTCAATGTGCTTTTCCTCTGGGAGGCGCCCCACACCAACTACCTTAAATATCAATATCTATGACAAACCAATTAGTCAGGTTACAGAGGTCAAATACTTAGGATTGATATTGGATGAACATCTCAAATTTGACAAACATATTAAGATCAGTAAAACAGTTAGACTGAACTTGTACACTTTCAGACTAATTAGATTGTTTATCATTTGAAGCAGCCAACATATATCTTTACTCAATGATTCTCTCACACCTTGGCTACTGCATAACTGCATGGTCACAGGTAGGTCTTTCAGCAGTAAGACCTCTGGAGAGACTCTATAACCACGCGTTGAAAACCCTAGGTAAGAGGCCAATAAGAGCTCATCACTGTGATGTCCAGCGGGACCTGAACATGCTAAGTTTTGATAATTATATTGCTTTGTCAAATATTAACTTGATCTATAAATGCCTGCATGGCCAAGCCCCTCAAGTGCTCTGTGACCTTATCCAACCAATGCAGGTTGTTGGGCGGTCCACCACGGGTGCTGTAGCAGGGAACTGTAGGATACCCCACCGTAAAACATCCTTTGGTCAGTCCTCATTCTTAATTAAAGGACTACATTTATGGAATAGTTTGCCCCCTGAAATCAAGGCCATTCATAGTCATGGGTGGTTCAGGAGTCAGATGAAGGAGTTCCTAAAAAGCAACCAGGTATGTAGCCATGTGTAAATATGCATGTGTGTGTGTGTTGGGTGAATGGGGTGGGGGATGTCGACTTTGTGTGTGTAAGGCTACATCCACACAACGGCAACGAGATGTTATTTTAAAAAATATCGCATCCACATGGGCAACGATCAGTAAAATATCAGGTCCATATGGCAACGCTTGCTGAAAATGATGCAATACACATGCCACACCTCTAGGGGCGCTGTAAGACGGTCCCTTCAGAGACACCAGAACAATAGAAGAAGTAAGGATGCATGCGCATAAACTATTATGCGCGAGACTTCATATTAGCCACAAAGTCAGAAAAATCTGTTCGTAAAATTACATTATAATGACCAAATACAATGAAAAGTATTTTTCCAGTCTCACCTGTGAAAGGTAATCCCATGTGATCTCGTTTGGACGGTAAACCTGTTGGTACAGTTAAACGCAGCAGATGAATGAGGCATCTTTATTCTCTGCTTTGACCCATCCAATATGGCGGCGAGGATTACGTATGATTCTACGTGGAAGGCGGCGTCTTTAATGGTCCGGAATAAATTGAATGCTACACGTTGATGGATTAATTTGTTCTTCTACGCCCTTTTTGAGGAATGTATTGTAGGACTTAAACCAACATCTGAAGAGGTGAGATCGCTCCTTTTTTTCCCTATTTTTGCTGGCGGGATTGACTCTGCCCTAAAAGCTATTCTCTCTCTCTCTCTCTCTCTCTCTCTCTCTCTCTCTCACTTTGCACCATTACACAATAAATATTCAGTGAAAATATTTTGTAAGCGCGTTTCATGAACCAAGTTATAGGATTTGTTGACAACTCGCATCGAGTTCGTTACACTTCTACCCGGCGTGAAGCACTCACAGTCATGTGGTTGTGACGTCATCGTAAACAAATCCGTTCTACTCATCCAGACGACTTCGCAACGGCAACGTTGCCAGATCTTTCCACTCTGGAACCCGTTCTCAAAAGTTTGCGTTTTGGGGCACCCAAACGCCGGTGCCGTGTGGACGCCAGGCCGAAACGATAAACAATTGTATCGGATTCACCTGAATCCGTTGCCGTGTGGACAGGGCCTAAGTGTGTGTGTGTGTGTGGTGATCTTAAGTGTGCTGGTGGGTTAGGGGATGGGGGCTGTTAATTTTGAGTGTGTGTGTTTGAATTAGTGAGTGTGCATGTGTGTTCGTGATAGTATGTTTATTATGTAGAGCAGGTGTAAAGAAAGGTAGGTAATGTCTGACCATTTTTATTAATTTTATATTTAGTGGATGGATGGATATGTGGATGGACATTGACATATGGTTAGTATACGGATGTATATGTATATTGGCTGTATTTTAGATTGAATGAATGGCCTGGATGAATGGATAGGCTGCTCTTTAAAAAATTTTTTTATATCATTTTAAAAGCCCTTCTAGGGACGGGCATTGGAAATTAGCCTATGGCTATAAATGCTATGATGCCTACTGTTAGGCTGTTGCACAGCCTGCATGATATGTATCTGTCCCTATCAAATAAACCATAACTAACTAACTAACTAACTAACTACTGTATGCAGTGTACATACTTCCAAGGTGAACCTCATAAAATGACAGTGAATGTTGGTGTCAGGGAGGTATAATCTAACAGCCTGAATTTCCTTCATATTATTATAGTTGACAAAGCATTCAACAGTTTGCGTTTGTGTGCACAGAGATGCGTCCATGATGGCAATGCGTCGGAGGATTCAAGGCTTGAGCCCGGAGGAGATTCGAGCACTGTCCAAAGATGAGTTGCAGATGCCTGTCACCATGGAGGACTTTGAAATTGCACTCAAAAAGATCTCCAAGTCTGTTTCTGCTGCTGACCTGAAAAAGTATGAGGCCTGGATGAATGAGTTTGGTTCTGTTTAATTCAAAAGACGGCACAGAAAGGAAGAGAGGAATCGGAGACTTCAAATGTAGTGTGAAATTGCAATTTGAACAAAGAAAAAACACTGAATTAGGTGTGTCCAAGCATTCTGTGTGGTACTGTACGTATTTAAAACCACAGTGTCAAACATGTAGAATCTGTGAAAGGTTGTTAACTCCAGTTTTAAACTCATTTTGCAAAACTACAGTAACAAAGTTCCAAGCAAGCGCTCGTTTAAGCAAGATCACACTTGAGGTCATGCTGGTGTACCTGAATATCAGCCGAGCTGTGGTTCAGTCATGGATAATCGACTGTAGTTAATCACAGCCATGCTGATGTACAGCACAACCTCAAGTGTGATATCACTTTTATACAACAATTCTATAAGCAAGAAATTAATTTTGGACACAATGTGGCAAGATGTTCTGTTTATTTTTGCACTGAAAGCAGACACAGATCCTGAAGAAGCTGTATTCACTTTATAGCCCACCGGTTAGCTGGCTAGCTCATACTGATTTGTATTACACAGACACGAGTGTTTTACTGGGAAATATACCACTCGTATTTTTCATTTGAGCTCCATCCAGGACATGGAGAACCAAAACCATGACATAAATCTCTATATGTCACTCGTGAGGAAATCGATGAGTGAGTTGTTTTGATAAATTTGGATACTTTTTGTTTGTGAATGTGTCGATATAATAAAAAGAAAATCACAGGTTGGCTTGAAGATATGAAGTTCATCTTTTCATGTTGAAAAACTCACATTTTTCATATGAAATACACTGGGGATCTGTTGCAACTTAAACTCCTTATAAAGACGACGGAGTCATTTACTTCGTTCCTTGCACTCGGGAACATTCCAGTGCATCTTTATTCAACTTCAGGTCAAGTGCATGAGAGTCAACGTTGCCCCAGTAACCACGCATGCACGTTGAGGTGCGCACCACACTCACTCCACACACCAGGCACACACACAACATTCATGCATAAGGGGAGAAGCCCCCCAAATTATCCCCAGTTACAACATCCCTCCCCCCATAGTCCAAACAAGGAACCCCAGCGTCTTTTTTTCTTCTTATTTTTTCATAACTACTAAAATAACTGAACACATGAACTAGAACTACCGGAGAGTGAGGGGTAGACTGCCCTCACTCTCGCGGATAGGCCGGGGGATTATTATGCCCCCGTCTTGAGGCCCTCCGCCCTAACTATAACTACAAATCTAAAAGAGAAGGTACTTTCCTCACTCTAGATGATCTCCAGGGCACAACAGCAGGCTCAGTGTCATCTGCTTCTGCCGACCCCGGGCCTGGAAACTCGTCCGCATCTGACGGCTCCACAGCAGAGTCTGCCGGAGGAACAGGATCGGGCTGGTCACTGCTCTCCGGCTCCCAGTCCTGTCTGGCTTGAGGAAAGGTGCTTCTGCATAGCAGGTGGTCGACATGCCTACGCCACACATTCCCTGCTACCTCCACCCTGTAAGACAGCGGCCCCGTCTTGTCGATCACTGTGCCTGGCAGCCACTTTTCCCGTCCAGAGAAGTCTCTGACCCACACAGCGGCCCTGAGTGGTATGTCTCGAATGACTGTGTTCCTTTTAGAGTTGGCTACCATCGTCTCCTGACCACGGAGAACCTTCGCTTGTACATCCGGTCGCAGCAGATCCCATCTGGTGCGCACACGCCGACCGAACAGCATCTCTGCTGGAGACAGCCCGGTGGTGGCATGCGGAGTGAACCGGTATGTCGCCAGGAATCTTGCAAGCCTTGCCCTTAGTGTCCCCGCTGCCATCTTCTTCAATGATTTCTTTAGTGTCTGCACTGCCCTCTCCACCAGCCCTTTGGAGGACGGGTGATGGGGGTAGAGGTCAGGTGGCGAACACCATTCACCTTTAGACACTCCTCAAATTGAGAGCTGGTGAAGACAGAGGCATTATCTGACACAACAGTGTGTGGGAGGCCATGTGTACTGAACACATCACGCAAATACCCACGGTAGCTGTTGAAGTGGCGGATTTCACTGGAAACACTTCCAACCACTTGGAGTGAGAGTCGACCAGCACCAGGAACATTTCACCTAAAAAGGGGCCAGCCTAATCGACATGTAGGCGTGTCCAAGGCTTGCCAGGCCACTCCCATGGACACATGGGCACTGCTGGAGGGGCGTTCCTGATTTGCTGGCAAGCTGTGCAGGACTTCACTAGATCTTCTAGGGCCGCATCCAGCCCAGGCCACCACATATACGCACGTGCTACAGCTTTCATTCACGACGCCCCAGGCTGAGCCTCATGCAGCTCCTCCATTAGGGCTTGCCGCCCCCGTGGAGGAATTATGACACGGAGCCCCCATAACAGAACCCCGTCTTCAACAGTGAGTTCGTCACGCCTCTTGAAATATGGCAGCAACTCATTTGTCGGACACGTCAGAGGCCAGCCCCCCGTCACATATTGGCATACTCGGGCCAACAGGGGGTCCCGTCGGGTCCAATCCTTTAGCTGTCCACTCGTGATGGGCGCCGTCTGAAGCTGCTGCATCAGACACACCAGCTCCGGGGGAGTGGGGGGTTCTGGTGCATTGTGAAGCAATGGCAGCCTACTCAACCCGTCTGCATGTGCAATCAGTGCCCCCGGTTTGTAGGTCAGGGTGTATTGGTATTGCATCAGGAGGAGAGCCCACCTTTGCAGGCATGCCGAGGCTGTGGGCTGTATATTTTTCAGCTCTCCCAGCAACCCGAGAAGGGGCTTGTGATCAGTTTGGATTGCGAATTTGTGCCCATAGACAAACTGGTGGAATTTCTTAACAGCGTAGATCACGGCCAAAGCCTCCTTTTCCACTTGGGCGTACTTCCTTTCGGCTGGAGCGAGAGTTCGGGAGGCAAAGCACACTGACCGTTCGGTTCCATCTTGGTACTTGTGTGACAGCACCGCGCCCAGACCAAATGGTGAAGCGTCAGCAGCAATCACAAGCGGTAGTGTAGGGTTGTAGTGAGCCAGCAGCGCCTCTGATGTCAGCATGGCCTTTGATTTCTTGAACGCTTTGTCATGTACAGCAATCCACTCCCACTTCGCTCATGTGCCGGAGCAGGGCATGCAGGGGGGCGAGCACCGAGGCTAAGTCCGAAAGGAAACATCCATAATAGGTGAGCATGCCCAGATATGCTCGGAGATCGCTGACGTTCTGCGGCCTTGGAGCATCTTTGATTGCCTGTACTTTCTTTTCCAGGGGCTGTAGCCCCCTCACTGAAATCTTATGGCCCAGATATTCCACCTCAGGGGCCATAAAAACACATTTGGACCTTTTTAGTCGAAGCCCTGCTCCCTCTAGCCGCGACAACACTAGGTCCAGGGTATGCAGGTGTTGGGCTTCACTGACACCCGTCAATAGTATGTCGTCAAGGTAAACAGCAACGTGGTCTATCCCTGCAAGCAAGCCTTCCATCGCCCTCTGAAAAATGGCACATGCGGATGACACACCAAATGGAAGGCGTGTGTACTGGAACAAGCCACGGTGGGTATTGATTGTCACCAGCTTCCATGAGTCTTCTGCTAAAACCAGCTGCTGATAGGCATGGGACATATCTAACTTGGAGAAACAGATGCCTCCAGCCAGCTTGGCGAACAGTTCGTCGATGCGTGGGAGCGGGTAGTGCTCCACTCGAGACGCCACGTTCACTGTCAGTTTATAGTCACCACAGATGCGGATGGAGCCATCTCCTTTTAGAACTGGCACGATCGGAGCAGCCCATTCTGAGTAAGTCACAGGTTGGAGGATTTCCGATTCCACTAGCCGAGTCAACTCTGTTTCGACTTTCTTTTGCAAGGCCAGCGGAACTGGCTGGGCTTTGCAGAAACGCAGTGGCACACTGTCGTCCATGCTAACAGTTACTTTTGTCCCTTTTAACTCCCCTAGCTTGTCTTCGAACACGGCTTTGTGATCTTTGAGAACAGCTGCTAGGGAACAATCAGACACCTGGAAGAGTCCATCCAGCAGCGCAGGCCAGTCTAAGAGCAGAATCTTGATCCAGTCATGCCCAAGCAAATTGGAGCCCTCACCGGCCACCACAAGTGCGCTCAGATGATAGGGTTTCCCTTTGTAAGACACTGTAACTTGAGTAGTCCCCTTCAAATGGATATGCTGGCCTGTGTAAATGTTACATGGTTCCAAAACCAGTAATGGTGTGTGAGCATGCAGGCGTGAAAACGTCCTTTCTGCCATGACGGTGCGGGATGCCCCAGTGTCCACCTCAAAACGTGTCTCGCTGTCATTGATGTTTAAATCCATGACTATTGGGCTGGGTGCTTTCTCTGTTACGGCAAGGACATATGCAATGTCTTCTTCCACACTGTCGGCCTGTACGTCCAACTGCTCAGTGATTGCATTGGCCCCAGCCTGGCCAGGCATAGGGCTCTGACTGTCACGTTCCTTTTTGCGACACCAGCGGGCAATGTGGCCCCGCTTACTGCAGTAGTGGCACTCTACATCTTTTTAAATCTGCAGCTCTCAGGCCTGTGGGCCTCACCACATCTGTAGCAGCGCTGTGACTGAGATGTCACTGCTTTGGTGCTAGGCCCCCTCCTAGCCTTACTAGACTGATAATGTGATGCCACTTTGTTGATATCTTTTGAGGGCTGTAAGGCTAAAGCACCCTTCTCTGCCGTTTCAAAAGCCAAGCGCATCTCTAATGCTTTCCCCCATCTTAAATTCAAGACTGCTAAGAGACGTTTCTGGAGCTGCTCCATATTTATGCCCCACACCAGCTGATCCCTCAATCTTTCTTCCAATGTGGCTGCGAATTCACAGCGCGCAGCCTGATGTTTCAAACGAGCAACGAGCGAGTTCACAGATTCATCACAGCTGCGTGTGCATGACTGAAACTTGAACCTTTCCACTATGACATTGTTCTTTGGATCGTAGTGTTCCTGTAGCTTGGCTACTAAATCATCAAAAGACATGTCCGCAGGGGCAGCTGGTGCAATTAAGTCACGCAGCACTCCATAAACAACCGGCCCGCACACCGTTAAAAGTATGGCTCTCTTCTTATCACCATCAGAAATGCCATTAGCAACGAAGTAAAAGTTCAGTCTTTCTGCATACCTGCTCCATTGCTCCGTGTTAGAGTCGAAAGCATCAATCTTCCCAAACGTCGGCATGTCAATTTACTCGTCCCAGAGTTGTGATTTTAGACCGCAGTTTCAGTCCATTAGATTAAACAGGGGCACACAAAGTCCAACGAAAGCCAAGTTTATCCTCATCGCCAGTTTGTTGCAACTTAAACTCCTTATAAAGACGACGGAGTCATTTACTTCGTTCCTTGCACTCGGGAACATTCCAATGCATCTTTATTCTATTTCAGGTCAAGTGCATGAGAGTCAACGTTGCCCCAGTAACCACGCATGCACGTTGAGGTGCGCACCACACTCACTCCACACACCAGGCACACACACATTCATGCATAAGGGGAGAAGCCCCCCAAATTATCCCCAGTTACAACAGGATCTGAGTGACATTTTTCCTGATATTTCACTCTGATGACATCACTCTCAGCGTTTTCCAGCTGAATAAACGTGCCTTGTCAAAATGGCTAACCGGTTCAAAATTAAAATTCTTTTGATTAACTTGTGCATTTTTTGTGTGGATCTGTCCATAGAATATAAAGAACATTACACTGTGGTACAGAGATATGAAGTTTATCTTCTTGTGTTGAAAAATATATACATTCACCACTTGAAGATAAACTTCATATCTTCACACTACTGTGTAATAGCCTCTCTGTACAAATCCACTGTTGGTCACATCCGGATTGAGAATATGCCCAAATTCATTGCTTTAGTAGAATTAATTTGTAAATGAAATAATATTCACTTTGAAATATCTAAATTGTATTGAATTTGTTCAGTGTAAACGTCCTCTTAATGTTAATCAGTCTGGACTGTTTGAATTTGTCTAGGTGTGTTAAGTGGGTAGGAGAGGGGATGTGAAATCCTGAACTCAAGGTGGAGAAAATGAGTAAATTATCAAATTATTAACTTAGACACTTAGACAACCTTTATTGTCATTCATTATGCAACAAGTGTACACCGAATGAAATTTCGTTGCAATTTGGCTCAGCACAGAATTAAATATGAATTTTATTAAATTAAATTATGCAGCAGCAAAAATATTATAAAGTGCAATAGTATAAAGTGACCTGTGGAATTTGGAATGTTCAAGTTATAAATAGAAGTTTAGAGTTTGAGTTTGGAGTTCAGTAGTCTGGTGACCTGGAGGAAAAAGCTGTTACAGAACCTGGTGGTCCTGCACCTAATGCTGCGGAACCGCTTTCCAGAGGCCAGAGGGAAGAACAGTCTATAGTGAGGGTGTGAGGGGTCACTGATGTTGTTTCTGGCTCGAGACATGCAATGCCTTGGTGCAATGTCCTGAATGGAGGGAAGAGAAGTCCCAATAATTTTCTCTGCTGTCCTCACCACTCTCCTCACATTCTTCCAGTCAGAGGCACTGCAGCCTCCACACCACACAGAGATGCAGCTGGTTAGAACGTTCTTCTGTGCTTCTGTAGAATGTAGTGAGGATGGGCTCTCCTCATCCTATGCAGGAAGTGCAGACGTTGAGGTGCCTTCTTGACCAGTGACGCAGTGTTCACAGACCAAGTGAAGCTGTCTGTGATGCGCACCCCTGGGAACTTGGTGCTATTGACCACCTCCACGACCGTGTTGTTGGTGAGAAGTGGAGTGTGGCTGGGTTGGTTTTTCCTGAAGTCAACAATGATCTCTTTAGTTTTGTCCATGT